>NC_140588.1:1069461840-1069849340 GCF_964204655.1 Triturus cristatus | reverse complement strand
AAAGACAGAAAACTGGGGTCGCCCGGTGCAGGGCGGTGGCGCCGGGCCACGTTCCGGTCCACCGGAGGAACTGTGGAGGGCTTGGACCAGGTGCCCCTCAGAACGTCAGTGCTTCATTGAACGGCAGCAGAGGCTCCGAGGAGCTCGCTGGCGGTTGAAGCACTTCAGTGAGGAGATTAGTCCTCATGACCACAGCAGGCAGCTCTAGCCAGAGGTCTTCGGCTGCCTTGCGGAGCACCACAGAAAACGTAGCACCTTCCTCCGAAGCCACGGACGGAGGAGAGATGAAGCCAGTGTCAGGGGAGGTATCAAGACCACTGGCATCCCCCAGTTCGTCTGCCCAGTCCTGAGATAACTGGCACTGCCGTGCCAGAGGGCCCTCAGACCCCTCCCAGTCGTCTCCGTCATCAGATTCCTGGTATACAGGTGGAAGGATCGAGCCGGGCGGAAGATGAACCTGTCACCCATCGGCGTCGGATACGGCGCCGGGCCCGGACCGGGACTAAACCAGGGAATGGTGTCGTCCGAAGGCGGCACCGGAGAAGGCGGCGCCGGTGGAGGGGTCGTATGGACGACCGACATCCAGGCCTGGATCCCGCAGGGGTCTGCGGTGTCGGGACTGGAGATGACGACTGCGCCGGGGCAGGAGCCACCAGCGCGCTAAGCCTCCAAGTCGAGCCTGCGGGGCCCAAAGGCCACGAGGAAGTCTCTGATCTCTGCCGGAGTCGAGTCAGACCCAGGGACCAGAGGGTATGGGGTCGGACAGAACTCCTGCGGCTCCGACGAAGACATGCAGGGGGTGCCACCCGAACCCTCAGCCGAGTCGCGAGACCAGCGAGGGGAGCCAGAAGAGCGATGACGCCTCTTCGACTTCTTGCTCTGCTTTGACTTACTGGAATGCGAAGACTTCGACCCAGACGAGCGGTGATGACCGCGGCTCCGCGACTGGTCCCTCGACCGGGACCTTGAGCGGCGCGGAGCAGACTGCCGGATCTCGAGCAGCTTGCGGGACCGTTCCCGCCTAGCCTTCGAGGTCAAGGCCCGGCAATTGAGGCACGACTCTGCATCGTGGTCGGTCCCAAGGCAATAGAGGCACCGGTGGTGGTGGTGATCCGTGACCGACATCAGTCGGTGACAGGCGTCACAAGGTTTGAAGCCAGGCATCCCTACCTGCACCAGATTCGAGGTCGGCTGGCAATGGAACCAAAAAGAGTTCAAAAAAGTTTAGTCAAAAAGTGACTAAAAGGGTATGCTCTTCCCGGTTCGGCGCGGAAAAAAGAACGGACGTCAGCGCGCGAGGGCGGCGTCTAAGTACTCCAACGTCATCCCAGCGAACACGACGCCGACGACGGACGCGGTGCCGCAGACGCCTAGCGGCGCGCAAGGGTATTGCTGACGAAAAATCTTTCAGGATCCAGCCTGACGCCTGGGGATATTCTAAGGTGAAGAATCTAACTAACTTGTTTCTTTCAGATTAAAAAAAAATGTTTTAAATCCCACAGACTAAAGATAAAGGCAGTTGGAGAAAACTGCAAGGGGAGGGCGAATGGGCTGCTAGACCAGCAGGGGTACAGGTTAGATAAATATAAAATATCTGCAGCAGCTTCTCTCAACTCTCTAAACGGTAGTTCACTGACATCACACTCCGCCACTTTGAAACTTGGTACCAGGAGGCATTATCTTTCTCAATATGTTCAGGGTTGCACTATGTATACTCCCTTAGACTAGATATGGGGTTTATTGTTGAATATTTTTTGGAGTGGGGGGAACATCTTCAGTTGATTTTCAGATCTAGAATATATGGTCATGGAAGATGGAACAGCTTTTGCTAAGCCAGACAAGATGTTCTGGCCAAACACCCTTCCACTGGCATAGATGTAGTAACTGATAAACGTCCGTGCATACAACTCCAAGAAAATGCAGACCACCATTGATGTCAGAGGAAACCAGATCAATAGGCTTCTTCCTAGACAAACAGTTAGCAATAACTGATTGAGTGTTCAAAGTTATGACATCTTCATTGCCTTGCAAAATCTGTACTGCCCTGCCCTTATATTTTCTTCCCAGCTCTGTACGTTTTCCCCCTCCAGTGAACTAAACCATAAAAGGCCATTGTGGGTTTTTCCTCCTGTGAACTTTTGACTGTGCGCGGCTGAACACGGCAGTTCTGAAACCAGTTCTTTGTTGGAAGGATGAATGTAAAATGCCAAATCATTCAATGGAGCTGTAGTTTCCCTGGCAGACAGATCTAATCATTCCTTGCAAAGATCTGCAACACTGCAAGCGGCGTCCCAGTTTTGAGAGTGTGTGTACATACACACACTTACGCTGAGCAGGTTAAAATTGATGAAGTACAATGCATTACAAGGGTGCATGCAATTGTAAAGAAACATCTTAAATGTTATGATTCCCACAAGCAGATTGATATATTCACACTTCTGAATATTTTTGAAGATTTCATGATCGATTGGGAGATTCAACCTGAAGGTACACAGCCACATGCTAACTAGGGCACCATATACAACTTTGGACTTTTTCAAAGAAGTTTCGCAGTACTACTTTGAGATTGTGATACACAAGTAATAGCAAGGAGGGCTAGTTCACGAGAACATTCTTAAAATCCTACACCCAATGACTGTGACGGACTACAAGGTGTAGGTGAAGGCAGATTTTGTAAAACCACCTTCTCCACTTAACGAAGGATATAGCAATCTAAGGAGTTCATCCTATAGAATGAAAATCACTATAAACCGTTGCATATGGTTCATAATGCTCCTTCCAACATGTGCCTTAATACAAACCATCATTAAATGCAAATCTAGAGGCTTTATAACTCAGAACAGAGTTCATGCCTTACCCTTGGAGGGATGTAATCAAAAGGTGAATCAGGGGACTCCGGACGGGATCGCATGATGGAATTCTGAAGAAGGCCATAGAGTTTTTTACCACTAGCCACTTGCAAAAGTGATAGTTTCTGGAAGAAAAACAGATGTACAAGGCTAAATGTGTAATACAAACACGTTTCACAATGCAAAAGACAGATGAAAGCTGGCAGACATCCACAAAAACTGTTTAATCTTGCGAATTAACAGTTTCTCCACTGTACTTGTGTAAATCTTTAGAAAACCACCCACAACGAAGACACTGGTACATTATTTGGATATGCAAGTAATTAAGAAACCAGTTTTCTAAAAATGCAAATTATTTTTAAATAATCTTAGTAACTGGCTCACCATATACTATACCACAAAGGGGTATAGTGTGTAGTGAGTCCAGTGGTTCTCCGAAGGTTGCACAGAGGCTACATAGACCACACTAATGCTCCTTTTTGGGGTAATGTGGGCGAGCAGTTCGGCTTATCTGAGGGTTGTTTTAATGCATCTTGTACACAGTGGCAATAAAGGAGTCTCCATGAATAAATCGGAGACCTATTTATAAAAATAGTTATTTGGTATATTTATTTACTCAGACCACAAAACGTTCAAACAACCAAGTCTGTTTTAAATAGAAAGACTTTACAGTTTCAAAAGTTTACGCTTTGTGGAATTTTCAGTCTTTGCAATGTTAACCTATGGGAGGAAAACAATGCTGTTTTGTAGGTGTAGGAAAGTGGCTCTGTATTGAATATGCTACTTACCAGTATGCATCTGTTCTTGGCATGTAGGGCTGCTGACATTCATATCTGTGCATAGATCGCCGGCTAGTGTTGGGTCCGGATGTTTGCACGTTGTTGTCCTGGAAGAGTCTTCGAAGTATCCTGGGATAGGTGACTCCTCCCCTGGACTACAGTGCGCATGGGCATCCTCTCCATCCTCAGATTGTTTTTCGCCATTGTGGCAGTGATGGAGTAGATACAGAAAGTGATGACCATGCTATACAGGAATTCTGAGAGCTGCAGCTGCTACAGGCGCCGGGGAGGAGGGTGGGCGATATGAATGTCAGCAGCCCTACATGCCAAGAACAGATGCATACTGGTAAGTAGCATATTCAGTTCGAGGCATGTGGGCTGCTGAATTCATATCTGTGCATAGAATACATAGAAGTACCTCCCATTAGCGGCGGCTACCAGTGCCAGCTGCAGCGGTCTGAAAAAGTTTTGAGAACAGCCTGTCCTACAGCTGCCTGCTGTTTTGAGTGTACATCTACACAGTAGTGTTTGGTAAATGTATGTATAGTGGACCATGTGGCTGCTCTACATATATCATGCAAAGGAATGTTTCCCAGGAAAGCCATGGAGGCCCCTAACTTACGTGTTGAGTGGGCTCGTGGGGGAATCGTTAATGTGCGTTTAGCTTTTTGATAGCAAATTTGAATACTTTTAACGATCCATCTGGCTATACCTGCTTTGGAGATGGCGTTACCTTTGTGTTGTGGGGCAAAGGCAACGAAAAGTTGTTTTGTTTTCCTAAAGACTTTAGTCCTGTCTATATAGTACATGAGGGCTCTCTTTACATCCAGTGTATGGAGTGCTCTTTCTGCGACAGTTTGTGGGTTTTGAAAGAAAACAGGCAGTTCAATGGTTTGATTCATGTGGAACTGCGATATCACCTTGGGCATGAATTTGGGGTTGGTACGTAGTACGACCCTATTGGCGTGAACCTGTATGAATGGCTCTTGAACGGTTAGTGCCTGGAGTTCACTAACTCTCCTCAAAGAAGTGATTGCTACTAGGAAAGCTACTTTCCAGGTGAGGAATTGAATCTCGCATGAGTGTAGAGGTTCAAAGGGTGGACCCATCAGGCGTGCGAGGACCAAGTTGAGGTTCCACATTGGAGCTGGTGGGTGGCTTGGAGGAATTACTCTTTTGAGTCCTTCCAAGAATGCTTTGATGGCAGGCACTCTGAATAAAGAGAGGTGCTGCCTGTTCTGGAGATAGGCTGATATTGCGGTCAAATGGACACGTATTGAGGTGTACGCCAGATTGCATCGGTATAGGTGTAAGAGGTAACAAATTATGTTTTGGATGGATGTGTCTAGCGGGTTAATGTCATTATTATTGCAATAAATGACGAACCTTTTCCATTTGGCTGCATAGCAAGCTCTGGTAGTGGGTCTTCTAGCTTCCTTAATGATGTCCATACAGTCAGGTGGCAGGTTTAGGTAGCCAGATTGCCAGGTTCAGCTGTTGCGGATCTGGGTGCTGAATCTCTCCATGGTTCTGCGTCACATGCGTGGGTTTGATCCGCAGCCTTTGATGCGGCACCACGGAAAGTTCGAGAAAGGTGGTGTACCATGGTTGGCGTGCCCATGTTGGAGCAACTAGGACGAGTGTCAGTGAGTGTTGTCTGAGTTTGCGTGCCACCAGCGGTATCAATGGTGCAGGGGGAAAAGCGTACGCAAATCTGCCGGACCAGTTCATCCATATCGCATTGCCCTGCGACTGCGGATGTGGGAACCTGGCGGCAAAGCTTTGGCATTTTGCGTTTGTTTGTGGCGAATAGGTCCATCTCTGGATGACCCCACTGTTGGAAGTACGGTTGGAGTACTGACGGATGTAGCTCCCACTCGTGCATCTGGTGGCTGTGTCTGCTGAGCAGATCCGCCATCTGATTGTCCTTGCCGGGGAGGTGTTCCGCCATGAGGAATATGTTCTTCTGAATGGCCCACTTCCACATGCTCTGAGCCAGATGAGACAACTGTGGAGAGTGTTCCTCCCTGCTTCTGTATATAGTACATGGCAGTTATGTTGTCCGTCCGGATCAACACGACTGTTGCACAAGTGTACTTTGAATGCTTTCATTGCCAGGAAGATTGCCATCAGTTCTAGAAGGTTGATGAGCATCTTCTTTTGCTGTATTGTCCATAGTCCCTGCACTGTGTAATTGAGTACATGAGCTCCCCATCCCTGGAGAGACTCGTCCGCTGTCAGTATTATTTGTGGAACAGGCTCTTGGAACGGTCGGCCCTTGCAAAGGTTTTGTGGATTCCACCAATGCAGAGAGTTGTATGCCCGACCGCTCACCAACACTAGGTCTTTTAGTTGCCCTTGAGCCTGATTCCATTGACGTGCTAAGCACTCCTGAAGCGGGCGCATATGTAGTCTCGCGTGTGGGACTATGAAGATGCAGGAGGCCATCATGCCTATCAGCTGCATGAACACTCGCGCGGGAAGGGAGTGTGGGGGTTTGAACTTGGAAATGAGCATTTGCATGCTGTTGATCCTCACTAAATTTGGCTGAGCTGTGGCTGCCAGAGTGTCTATGGTCGCACCTAGGTACTGTTGTACGTGTGCGGGTTGGAGATGGGATTTCGGGTAATTTAGTGAGAACCCCAGACTGTGAAGAAGGTGAATGATGCAGGACATGTGGCTGGCACATTGCTGGGCTGACTTTGCCTGAACAAGCCAGTCGTCCAGGTAAGGGTAGACGTGAATTTGTTGCCTCCGTAGATGTGCAGCCACCGTAGCTAAGCACTTTGTGAAAACTCTGGGTGCTGTTGTCACGCCGAAGGGAAGAACCTTGAATTGGTAGTGCTGCCCTTGAATAGTGAACCTGAGATATTTTCTGTGTGAGGGGTGAATGGGTATGTGGAAATACGCATCTTTGAGGTCCAGCGTGGCCAGGAAGTCTCCCTGTTTGAGCAGCGGGAGGACTTGTTGTAGGGTGAGCATGTGGAAATGCTCGGAGAGAATGTAGCGGTTGAGGGGTCTCAGGTCTAGTATAGGTCTGAGTGACCAGTCCTTTTTTGGGATTAAGAAGTACAGGGAGTACACCCCCGTACCTTGCTCGCGGACGGGCACGACCTCTATTGCGCCTTTTTCCAGCATACTTAGCACTTCCTGCTGTAATAGCGCTAAGTGCTCTGAGGACATAGGACGGTGTTTTGGTGGTATTGTGGGTGGAGTGGAGGTTAATTCTAGGCAGTAACCGTGTTTGATAATATCTTTGACCCACCTGTCCGTGGTGATGGAGTTCCACGTGGACAGGAACCTTTGTAGCCTTCCCCCGACAGGTGTTGTGTGGTCGGGAGGAAGGGAGAGGGCATCACTGTTTGTTCTTGGGGGAGGACCTGGTATTGCCGTATCCGCGTCCTCTACCCTTTGTGCTGGAGCCACGATATCCACCCCGGGTGTTTTTATCGTAAGTACTTTGTGTGTTGCCCTTGTTGAAGGTTTGCTGTGACCCCCGTCCTCTACCTGCTCCTCTATTTCCGGGGCGACGAAAGGAGCCACTCCGAAAGGACTGTGTTTGGAGAGCCCCCATGGACTTTGCAGTGTCTGTGTCCTTTTTAATTTTTTCTAGGGTGGTGTCAACCTCTGGTCCGAACAAGTAGTCGGGGTTGACCGGCTGATTGAGGATGTTATTTTGAACCTCAGGTTTGAATCCGGAGATTCGTAGCCAGGCGTGTCGTCGTAACATGACGCTGGTATTTATTGCTCTAGCAGCTGTATCTGCGGCATCCAGTGCACACTTAATGGATGCGTTCGTGAGGAGTTGTCCCTCCCTGATGAGGATCTCTGCTCCCTCTTTGTATTGGTCAGGGAGATGTTGGAGTAGGGTTTCTAATGTGTCATAGTGGGCGCGATCGTAGCGAGCTAGGAGCGCCTGGGTATTGGCAATACGCCATATATTAGCTGCCTGTGCTGCAACCCGTTTGCCGGAGGTCTCTAGCACCTTGGACTCCTTGTCCGGGGGAGGAGCTTCGCCAGTACTCTGAGTGCGCCCGTTTGCGAGCATTAGCGACTACAATGGAATCTAGAGGCAACTGGCCTCTAATGTATGTAGGGTCCACAGGCGCCGACCTATATTTTTTGTCGATCCTGGGGTTTATTACTCTTGCCCTAGTGGGTTCTTTGAAAATGTCCTTTGCTGGTTTAAGGACACCTTTCAGCATGGGTAGAGTTTTGATCTTCCTCTGAGGATGCGAAAGTATCCATTAGAAAATCGTCCTCGATTGTGTCAGAGTGGAGTTGCACACCATGATTGGCCGCAGCACGTTCAATGAGGGCGTTGAATGCGGCAGTGTCCTCTGTGGGAGACGTTTTCGCGCCATATAGCTGCGTGTCCTGTGTATCCATAGGCGCACCCGGGTCTACAGGGTCATCCCAAGCCTGGTCAGGGTCCTGTTGGCCTTCAGGGTCCATCTCTCTGGGGTAGGGGACATCGTCACCCATGTAGTCCTCCAAAGCATCGGTTTCGGAGGGTGTCGGAGAGAAGGGCTGTGGATCTAGGTAAGAGGTATGGAGACGTTCGTAAAGAACTGGTTCCGAATCCTCTGGCAGCTTTTTATTTAACGGGATCCGGTAGGAGTCCAAAGGCAGCTCGGAAGATATACTCCGCTTCTGGAGCATAAGTCTGCCGGTGTCGGCATCGATGATGTGGGACGGTGACGTCTCCGTAGGAGAACGTTCGGCAGGTGTGATCCTAGTTTGGGTGACACGTGTCCTGATTTCAAACAATTTGGGTGCCGTGGATGGTGGCAGTCCAAAAGTGATGTTGGGTATTGCTGGAGAAGCTTTTTGAGCTTTTTTCGGCTCGGAGCCAGACGTGTCCTGGAGGGTTGCCTTTTCTTTGATGCGTTGCAAGGACGCTGCAACTTGACGAACCTGTAACGCCGACGGTTCTTTGGCACCGAGCGGTTCTGCAGAGGCAGGCGTGGACTTCTTCGGGGCCACGGGGTCATCGAGTCGAGGAGAGGTAGTAGCTGTCGACGACGTCGATGATTGGGCCTTCGGTGCTGCTTTCGAAGCGATGTGCGACGCAGCGGCCATTTTGACCTTCGTGGCCGGAGCCGAGTGTTTCGGTGCCAGGGGCCGAGGCAGCTTGGCGGTACCGATGGCCTTTTTCCGTGTGTCGGCGCCGACGTCGGCTGCTGCGAGTTCGGCACCGAAGTCCCGTTTGGTGCGGTCGGTGCCGACGGGTTTGGCTGGCGTCGAAGGTGTAGAGGGCTTCGATCCGACCAGTGGTAGTTTCACTTTCGGTTTCTGTGGACCCGATACGACTTTCGGTTTCGTTCGAGGAAGGGAACCCAGTCATTTTGGGCACTAATGGCTGTCGCTGAATGTCCGAGGCCGGGCCAGATGGCGGGGCCGAAGAACTGCGGGATAGGTCTTGGGTAAGGCCCGAAGGCGATCCCTGGACCGGAGCCATTGACTGACGCACTGGGATATCCTCCGTCTGTACGGGTAGGCCTTGCTCGTCACCGGAGCTACTTTCTTCAGCCCCTAAGGCCTCATCGTAGTCTCCTACCTCGGTGTCGGCTTCTTCTCTGTGAAAGAGTTGTTCTTCGACGTCTTCCGATCCGGAATCGTGTTCGGAAGCAGGGCTGGAGGGTAGGTTCTCCACGCCTTCCACATCTTCGTCCTCTGCGCTGAAGATGTTGGTCGGGGCCGGTGCCGCTTGCTGCGCTTCAAGTCTCGCCACTCGTCGATAAGAGAAAACGCAGCGACTGTGAAAGAAGGAGCCTAGCACTTGTTCTTTTGATCCATGAGGAACAAAGGCCCTAAGGAACCCTACAACATGAGAACGGTAGAGCATACCGCCTGAACATACTCCGTGTGGGTTGACAAAAAATGAAAGCAGGGGACAGTCCGAAGGTGACCGAGGAAGGACACGAGCCGCAAGGTGACCGAGGAAGGACACGAGCCGCAAGAGAAGGCTTGTGTGCGTAAAAAACACAACACTGTGTACCCTGTAGGATATGTGACAACAGAAGAGTTACCGTGGAGCAAGCTCAGGAGGTAGGCATGCAGCCAAATGTACCAAAAGGTGCCGCAGTGAGTGTGTAACTGGCAGGGCCAGGAACACATAGGGGACAGTATCCCGAAAGGAAAGAGCAAGATGGCCTAATACTAGGGCAAGCAGAATCTAGAATGCAAGCCCCTTTCAGGTGTGTATAACCTACGATCTATTCAGTAGGAGACATGAAATCTGCCACTTAAACGTGAATTGAAGAAACGTTAAATAGGAGATAAGGCAAAGACCTAAGCCTGTTGCTGAAACGCACACTCCGCCATACACCAACCCCATTCCCCAAGCAGGAGAATGTGGAGAAGTTACTCCTTGAGAATTAAGAAATAAGCAGAGGACAGGAACGAATGAACCGGACCCTGCGTTCTGCAAGAAGCAAGGAACCGGAAACCTTGCTGGGGAAGGTCTTGGGCACTAGAAAGCCCTAGAGCATGCATGCACCAAGAATGTAACTAAATACAGAAGATACCGTTCCAGAACTGACTAGAGGAACCTGCCCCCCCCCCCCCCCCCCAGGGGCGCATGTCCACCTGTAGACCAGCATGATGTGCACAGCGAGGCTGTAAGAACACGCCCGGAATGAACAGGTGTGACAAAACCCTGAATCCAACATCGGGGAACGGACGTCCATATGGAGGCGGGGATGTGTCAGGGACCCACCGTAGACAACCAATACACCACCCCTGGAGAGAAACCAAGCCCATGGATCTCACCAGATGAGATATCCTGCAATAGTAGGAAGAGTCAGCTTGCAGCGAAAGTTCCAAGACAAGGAAGAGTAGCAATAGAATTGCAAACAAATACCCCACATTAGGTACGGCACCACCCTACAAAAGAAGGGTCCCTCTTGAGACACTCTTAGGCAGAGGCTCAAACGAAAGGCAACACAGTCATCCCGCTGTACCAGAAGGAAAGAAAACGGCTGAACAGCCACACAACTGAACATCAGTAACCCACAAAGGGCAACACAAAAGAGTGCCGTCACGTATTCTAAAATTCTCCAGGAGGATTATCTGAGAAGTTGGCCCGATATATGATGTCACTAGTTCTAGTGTACACCTTGTATCAGTCCAAACAACCCTTATGGTAATTGGTTGTAAAGTCAACCTTATAGGCCAGCTATCCTAGTGGTAGCATGGACAACAGCAGTCTTAGGCTAAACTCTGTATGGCATGTGAAGCCAGCTGTTATACCATTTGCAACCCCTTGAATACCAAATGAAAGGACACCACAACAGATATATATAAAAATAGAATGTATTTATTCTAGTCAAAATACCCTCAGCACTCTTTATGAGATTCGAGGTAAGTACAACACAGTCTTATTTAAGCATACGTAAGTCACACAGGTAAGTAATACAGTTAGGCCCTAGGGGCCACGCAAACCATATACTAAGTGGTATGAGAACCACTGTCACGAACACAGGTTAGGCCTAGGGAATCGCTGGGGCTACACGATCCTATCAGTTGCTAGGCAGTGGGAGGCACACGGGATTCAGGTGCAGAGTGGAAACACTCACGCGTAATGCGTTAAAGTCTATAGAAATAGTAGTGTTTAGAATTAAAGAGTTTTAGGACACTTCAGAAGGAGCTAGGAGTTAGAGACTTGGAAACTAGACCCTAGGATAGTCAATACCCTTGTGAGCACCGGTACTCAAGTTACCTAGCCCACGGGCTGCGGGTGCATAGGTGTGAACTTGCATCGGATATCGTCGTCGACTCCTATGGATATCTGAAGAAAAGATGCTGACAGGCAGTCAGTGAAGAGTGTCCGGTGGATTCCAAGGATGGAATCAAGAAGGATACCTGAAAGCAGAGGGGACAGAGTCTAGGTCACCAGCCAGCAGCCGGGAAGGAACCAGGCAATGTCGTGAAGATGCAGGTGAAGTGAAGCTTGTCGCAGCAGCCACGGGTACCAGGAGGCGTCGAGGACCACCAGGAGGTGAGCTGTCCCACGAGGGCTCTTGCTGTCGGCAGCGTCGATGTCGAGTTGGGACACAACAAGCCTTGGCAAGCGCAACCCACGCAGAATGAAGGATTCGCTTCTGTTGCAGACCAGGAAGGCCTGAGGTGCTTCTCTTTCACAGGGAAGCAAGGGCCAGTCTGGAGGAGCCAAATCAGCGGTGGAAAGTCAAAGGTTCGTCGTTGCAGAGGTCACTAGCCAACGGGCAAGCAACCGGACAGACGCATCGAGCAGGAAAATGCAGAAGGGCCCCACGCAGAACTCGTGGAGTGTGGAGGGCTGATCTTCAGTGCAGATGGTGCTCGGGGTTGGGGCTTCTCAATCTCCAGAGCACAACTTCGAGGATGCCTCAGAAGCTGCGCTGGAAGCAAGTAGCCAATTTTCACAGTTAGCCGGTCCCACGTCTCTCGTCGCCTCCACTGATCTCAGCTTTGCTGAGAATGTGGATCAGGGTCGGAGAAGTCTGGAAGTCAAGGCGCTGGTTGGGCTCTGCAGTCGGTTCCTCGTAGAACGTTGAGCAAAGCAAACGGCAGGTCGCTTGATGGTGCCTGTTTGCACAGGGTGGCCACTCCTTGGCCACAAGGGAGATTCTTCAGTCTTCTTCCGTAGTCGAATGTCGAAGGTCCAGAGTTTCTGTTCAAGTTTCAGTTATCAGGATAATCCAAAGTCCTTGGGACTCAGCTCCCACTCTTATACTAATCTGGGGGGCTGGGTTACCTGCTAGGTCCCTCCTATGGGTGGGACCAGGGAGGGGGGTGGTTACACCCCCTTCCCTTTGTCCAGTTTCACGCCAGGATTGGGGCTGGAGTGCCCCAGCACCGGTTTGAACTGGACTATGCATGGGACACCTTGTGTGCCCCAGGCAGTGTCTCGTTTTATTCATCCCTCCCTGCCCCAAAACACTAAATCCTGTCTAGGGTGGTGCTAGCACCTCCCAAGGCAGAAAACCTATTGTCCAAGCCGCCCTCGCTGGAAGGACTCCCAGAAGCAGGAGGTCAGACTTGTGTCTGTGGCAGCAGCATCCATTTTGTGATGCTGGGGCTCTGGTTAACTTTAACCGGGTAAGTAGGTTACAACATGTCTTCTCCCTCTAGAAGGGAGGAATACTATCCTCATCGCCAGAAATGGGGTGGGGGTATTATTCCAAAGTGTTAGACACCTTACACGACATGTTTTGATAAAGCCAAACCATAGTTACCATAACCGTTTAAGATTATAAGGCACTTTAAGAGCATATGGTATGCGATATCATAGAACAGCTATAAAAACATGGTCCCGAAAGCTGCAGACAGGCTCAGCTCATGCTAGAGCACCATCTCACATGTTACCAAGCACTCTGCATTCAGGATTGTTAAGGCCTGCCATTGGAGTGACTAATAGGTTACCCATGTGTCTATATATCAGGTAGGTATAGGAATACTACACCTAAGCAAGGGGTGATTACACAACCTTGCCCCAGCTGAGTGATCAGCCAGTTGTGTCATAATGGAAGGCCAGGCCAGGGGTGGCATAATACATGCTGCAGCCCCTGGTAGGTCTAGGGTACACCTATGCCCTGGGTACCTAAGGTACACTGTACAGGGCCCTAGAAGGTGATCCTTACCAATTGGGTTATGTACCTAAAGTACATAGTGTGAATTTAGAGAGAATAGCTGGGCTGTGGGTCTGATTAGCAGGCCCACAGCCACATCTAAGTCGAAAATCAGTGAAGCAAAAGCAAAAAGTGGGGGTGAACATAGAAAGCAGACCCTACTCTCCTACAGATTAAAACCTGGGAAGACTATCAACCATGGACAGGAGTCGTCGGACCGCAGAGTCAGCATGGGAGTCAAAAAGATTGAGCCCATCAAATGGCAGATTCCCTAAGCCGCTCCTGAATATGCTGTGGGAAAACACCATCGCACAACCACGCATGGCGGCGCAAGCCAACCGACCTGGCCATAGCACGACCTACCAAGTCCATGGTATCCATGGCAGACAGAATTGAAAAATGCGCCATTTCATGACCGTCACTGATGATGCGGACCAGATCGGCACGCGAGCTGCCTGGGAAGGAGCTGCTAGACAGCGTCCCGAAAGGCAAAAGTAGCCCGAGTGCAAACACACAAAGTGTTCAAGAGACCGTAGTGCCGAGCTGGCGGATGTAAACACATCACAGCCCCATGACTCCAACCACCGAGACTCCCGAGTGGGAGGGTGCAATGGAATCGGAGTGGTAGAGAGAGCTGCCTGAAGCACAAGTCAGTGGGAGCAGGCCAATGGCAATGTGCTACAGCATGAACCACGGGGGTTCTCCGAACAAGGGTTTTGCCCATGTCCCGAGAAGGATGTCAAATAATGACTCGGCAAACTGCAATAATGGCTCCACGTTCCCCACGCCCTGGTGGAGAAGTTCCTGCAAAGGCTCTGAAGGCCTAGAGACAGAGGGCGGCTGCATGTGTAAAATGGCTGCAGCCCTGACAAACGTCCCACTAGCCTCCGATGCACCACGAGGTGGTGACAGCAAGGTACCAGTAGGGGACGGACGCAAGCTAATCCGGCCAATCAAATGAAACTCAGCAAAAGGAGTAGGCCAATGCCACATCTGTGTGCGCTCCGGAGAGTGTTGAAGTGATTCCGGAGGCGGTGAATCCACCGGGAGTACATCCTTCACCAATAAAGTCAGAGATGGTACTGGCATTTAACGGTGTAGAGGTGACGCCAAGCCGGCGTAGTCGACCTCCGAAAAGGCCTCGACCGCCGGAGTCGATTTGGCACTGGCGACCTCCGAAAAGGCCTCAGCTGCCAGTCGAGCCGGTGAACTCCAAAGAGGTGTCAGCCGGTCGGAGTCGGACCGGGACCAACTCTACATCACCCGAGGTGGAAACCTGTGGGGAGAGAGTGCGCCGAAGCAATGTGCACCGCGCCGCAGCCACCTCCAGCGATGTCGCAGGGAGCCCCGGAAGGCTGTGCGCTGGCGCTAAGGAAGGGCTAGACACCATGGGATGTCCCTCTGTGCCGTGTCCCGATGATGCGGCGACTCTGGAGTCCGAGTCAGTGCGCTCGGTCGGAGCAGAGGGCGAACTCTCCTTCGGAGTCCCGACCTGAGACCCTACCCAGCCTGGGGGCCCCAAAGGAGCGCCAGGGAGGGGGGCCAATGCATGAAAGGACTGCAGAGCCCCGCAGTAGTCCTCCATCTGAGGACGAGTAGCCCCGGCACCCGGAAAAGCGGGATATGCGGGGTCCGACTGCTGGGAGCCGGATTGTGTCAAAGACCTGAGCTACAGGCCCCAACATGTCGTCAGCGTGAAGCAGACTGCTTTTGAGACTTCCTTTTGTGCTTACCAGGAGGTATGCGAAGGATGGCAATGGTCCCAGGACCTGCCCCCAACAGGAGCAACGTCGTGCAATCGCCGGCACCGTGATGACTATTCCGCCGGAGAATGAAACCAGTGTCGTGAGGAGCCAGTTTGGGACATCCGCGCAGACAGCAGCTTTATGCGGTGTTCCTGCAGGGCTTTGGAACGCAGCTGTTGGCAAGCGTCGCACTCCACGGAGTCGTGGTGCTCGCCCAAGCACTACATACAAATTGTGTGGGTCCGTTGCCGACATCTAGTGCGAGCAGGACCGGGACGGCTTGGAGCCCGCAGGCATCGAACGCACTGTTCCTTCACGCAAAAAGGGCATTCAGAAAGCCTGGAAATAAAATAAACAGACTAGAGGTATTACTCTCCCGGATCCGTGTTAGGACGCAGAAAAGACCGTGAGCGGCTTATATGGCTCCATTGACGTCACTTCCGTGGGAGACATCAGGACGGACCCAAGTGGCACCGCCTCCCGGCGTGCAGGGTTATTGCAGGGGAAAAGGTATTTTCCTGATCCAGTCTGACACCTGGGGATATTCTAAGTTAAGCAATCTGCGGCTAGATGTCTATCAGATTGTAGTATTTAAGTGGCTCCCTCAGATCTACGACGACTTTAGAAGCAAGAACATAGCCTGCAGCAGAAGGCAACTGCCTTGGCCCCCAGCCCTACTGGCTCCTTCGATGAAAACTGCGATCAGTCTTGCAGCGCAACCTCTAAAACCCCTGGGATGACTTGCCTTCAGACATGAGACCAGTCCATTAGAAACAGACTCCAAAGACCGCGGATCCCAGAGGATCCACAACGCCAGCCCACTCTGCACCTCACATCCACGACCAGAGTATGAGTTGCTAACCTGTGCAGTGAAGTCTCCCTGGCGATCCGGAACTTGTGTCCAGATTTGGCAGACGTCTCCTACCTTTAAGGTCATTGCTTGCAGTGTGAATCCAGAGGCTGCCCGTGGCAAGCTTTGGTAAGAAGATTCAGATGTCCAAAGGCATCCCTGCACCCAAAACCACTCCTACATCAACTTGCCTCTGCAGTCGCTGGTCTTTCTGCAACTTCCAGAGCTATGCCTGGAGCTTCTTTGCAGTCAAGAAAATCCTCTAAGAAAAGCACTGGGTGACCGAGGTCTCATTTGCACCCTGCCGCCTCTGTGCGGCTGGTGGTATGTGTTTCATGCTGCTTTGAGGCCCCACCTGGTGCTTGTGCTAACCCCCAAAGTTTGGCCCCTGCAACCCATTTAGTTACCGCCAAACAGTGTGGCTCCAGGCACCCCCTGTATCCATTGAAAAGCATTAGGTCTAACTCCGCTTTTGACCTCTGCACCCGGCAGCCCTGTGCTGGTGCAGTTTTAGGACCTACCTGACCTCTGGCTGACTTTTGGCTCCGAAGAGTAAAATTGCCAGTTCGATACGGACATTGTTAGCTGCAATTCTGTTTTCCCAATAGGAAACATTGGACAGTGCAAAAGTTTGTCGATTTTTGAGTGAAAAGTAGTTTTAATTAAAAACACTTACATTATTAAGGCCAGAGTCTTAAAATAAAGTATAACTTTATAAGATTGGTCTGGATCTCTTGAGTTGTCTTATTGAACATGTGTGTGAAAAAAATGTCTTGCACTCCGTATTAGGCCCAAGGCTGTTCGCCGACCCTGCAACTACTTGAGCACTGTGGGTTTTTTATTGGGCCCTGTACACTTTTGGGGAACTCCTGGATTCGGTGCACGGTATTACCACAAAGTGATAAAATATACAGAGCCAGCTTCCTACATGTGCCAATTGTGGAAACAAAGGTAAAGTTTTGGGAAAGAACACGTGCTGGGGCCTGGTTAGCAGGGTCCCAGCACAAACTCAGTCAAGTTGGCATCATGTATCTGGCAAAATGTTACAGGGTAACCCTGCAAAGAGCGGCACCTTTCTACAGGGGACCCTTGCCTTCATCTCCAAGAGTTCAAAATCTTTTCAAATCCTTAACCCAGAATTGGTCTCCCCCTCTGCAGGGCCAGACTAGGAACCAAAAGCAGTTCTGGCAATTTTGTGTGACAGTGGAAGGGGGAGGGGTTTAGGGGGGGACTGCCAGTGTGAAGCACTACTGCTTTTGTTACTGAGGGAGGATATTGAAGCTCTGCTACAAAACAGCTCCCAGAAACAGTCCCCACCACTACAAAACAGGTCCCCACAGTCACAGCCTCCTGGGGAAACACTTTATGCCCTCTCTCTACAGCCAGTGTGGTCCTGCGCCTCCCCCTCTGAAAAATACAAAGACTGAGTGAAGCATTGCACTCATCCCTTAGCCAACTTAATGACTGCCGAGCTACATTTTTAAGAGCAGTGAACCTGCAGGACACCTCTATGGGCTGGCAGAATGTGTGCATTACAAGAAAGAACAAAGCTCAGGTTATGGTAGTCTATAAGCTAGTCCCAACTAACAATGGGGTGCTGCGGAAACAAAAGCCTCATCTACAGGGATGTCATCAAAAAGCAATGCTTTCTCCACCACAATTACAGATAAACAGATCAGCGTCAGAGCTGGCTGAGTTGGTAGACCCTGGAGGGACTTGCCTGCATGTTAGGGAAGGCCCGTTATAATCCAAGGTCGTAGATTTCAGCCTTATTAGGTCAACCATGTAGCATACTGTAGGTATAAATGTGACCATCAACATGGTCAAGGTCTCTCCAATGACAAGTACTAGAGAACTGAATTATTATGCCTGGGGAAGCATAAACTCTTTAAATAGAGCAAGAGAAAGGGGCCACTAAGAGTAAAATGGACCTGAATGTGATAGAATGATTAGGCTACTTCCACCCTCAAAACGCCAATTCAAAGATCTGTACGAGAACCACTGTCATGCAAGAAAACTGAACACCACTCCTAAATGAAGAATCATAAAGGGCAAGATAAGAATGCCAACAAGAATATTTGTGCTCACTCAAATCCTTAGCACATTTGCTTGCAAATGGTTTACTAGAAAAATGTGAACAAAGAAAACTGATGTATAATGCTCATATACAGACTTGTGTGCCGGCTAACAAGCATTTGTCCATTTAGCTCCCTATAACTTTAAAGTACAAGTTACTTACCTTCGGTAACTATGTATCTGGTAGAGACGATTCTAGCCGCAGATTACTTAACGTAGAATTATCCCCAGGCGTGAGACTGGATCTGGAAAATATTTGCCACAGCATCACTGTGCGCCGGGGGCGGGGCGACATCACGTGACTCAACCCAGGCGTCCGCGCACGTGACGTCAGCGAGGTCGCATAAGTCCCACCCCGGCGCGCTGACATCAGTTTTCTTCTGAAAACTTTTTCGCGCCATAACGCGGAGCCATCACCAACAAAACTGAGTATGGAATCAATGTGTGAAAAAAAATCAGTGAAACAAAAAGGAAAGAAGCAAATGGTGAGGAACACCATCATTAGGGACAGTGCCAAGCACTGCGTTACTGACAGTCATTGAAAGTAAGGAGCCGAGCACTGCTCTGAGAAGCAACCCCGCAAGCGCAGGCGATATCCCCCCTGGAGACAGGAAAACATGTGAAAAATGTCAAGGCAGACGACAAAGTCAGAAACCACAATCTGTAACAGTGAAGGGCGACAAGTCCAGAACAGAGGCGGAACGACAAATTATCCCAAGACAACACCAGCAAGGTGTGTCGTAACCCCTGTAAAAAGCTAAGGGCTGGGGCGCAGCCAAGAGACCCCCAACCCAGAGGATTGCAGAGGAGTCAAACTCCAAGCAATGAAAAATGAAAGGAAGATTATGAGTAGGCCCCACAGGGATGCAACAGTACATATGAACCTACCGACCAAGTACCAGAAAGAAGTGGAACAAATACAGAGAACGAAGCATTCCGCTAGGGAGGAAGAGAAAGAGCACCCACAGAATACAAATGCCACCCAGAGGGAGGCGAGAGCAGAAGACCAAGCTGAAGGGTCCTCACAGAACAGGAAGGAAGGGCGGGCCATGAAGGAATCAGCGGCTAGAATAGTCTCTACCAGATACATTGTTACCGAAGGTAACAAACTTGTACATTTGATAGAGACTACTAGCCGCAGATTCCTTAACGTAGAATAGATACACTAGCCATACCCATAGGGGAGGAGGGTCTGCGAAAGAACTCTACCAGCTTGGAAGAACACAGGGCCCAAACAGGGGATGTGTCATGGGGGCAGGAAAGACTGCCCAGCCCCCACTAAGCAGAAGTAAGCAAGAACAAGGAGAAGGGAAGGCCAGGAAACCACAAGCCTACCCGAGAAGCAAAGGGTGACTGCCAGAAATCCCAGAGGGGCAGAAGGCAACCCGCGAGTAAGAGGAAGAAAAGAACCCTCAAAGCCAAGGAAAAGAGGAGGAACGGGGACAGAGCCCGCCCCAGGAGAACACACACACAGCGAAGGGGACAGCTGAAGGGGTGTCTATCCCAATGCCGGGAACAAGGCCTGAACGGTCGAGAAGCGCAGACGTGAGAAAGACAGACGGGCAAAGTTCTAACAAGCAAGGGACAGAGCACACGCTGACACGGCGAGGCACAGAGGGGGGCCAGAACTACCAGGCGCACGCAGCAGACAGCCGGCAAACACTGAGCAGCTCCGAACAAGCCAAGTGCCAGACGAGGAGCCCCACCGGCCCCTGAATAGAAGCGGGCCTGCCCAAAGAGGAAGATACAGGCAGCACTGACCAAAAGCTGGCAACCAGAACACAGGAGAGCACCAGGAGAACCAGTCCCCTCAGAACACATGGCAGACGGCAGACATACCCCGCCGAAACAGTTGAGAACTAGGTGGAAACACCAAGACACGACACTAATCAGCATGACAAAGCTTGGTCCAGCGATCCAGAGGCGAAGAGGGAAGGCACCCTAAATAAAAAGGGGAGAGAGAGGGAGACCGCACCAAGCGGAATACTGTGACGCCAGGAAAACGCAGAGAACCTGAGAAGATATCCACGGCCGCCTAGCTTAAGACAGGGCTATACAATAGCCAGCAAATACCCCAGCTAGGGTATGAATCGTCCCTGACCAAAAACAGGGAAACATCTCTTGGGGAAAACCGCAGCAGAGGTCAACAACAGAAAGAAGTTGTGGGAAGCACCACAGACTGCTGACCAAGCAGCCCAAAAAGACACAAAGGGTCCAACCTGAGGGCCTATACAGCAGCACTTAACAGCCAAAACCCTCACCACAAACTGAAGGGCTGAACCAGCAGCCAAAAGAATAGAGGGGCCAACTGAAGTGCCCTGAAGGCATCCCAAGCCGCACACAGCACACAACAGGACAACCAAAACATAAGGCCCCAAAGAGAAACGTGGGATAACCGCGCCCCATAAGACCCCAGAGGAACGTCCAAAAGATTACGGAGGGGGACAGAGTCCTGCAAGGAGTCTCTAAATAGCAGAGTTCGCGTGGGAGTGAAACAACGAAGTCCCATCAAAAGGTAAATCCACAAGACGATACAGAACATTCTCCGGAAAGACACCATCCCGCAACCAAGCATGGCGGCGGAGGGCCACCGAACACACCATAGCACGGCCGATGGAATCAGACGTCCAAGGCCGAACTGAGAATGAATGTAGCTAACTCCCGACCATCCCTGCACATGGTGCCACAGGTCAGCGCGGGCATCATCTGGGGGGCGCGAGGCGGAAGGGACTCCGCGGAGTCCCACAGGTCGGAAGTAACCCTGGCCAACACACAAAGCGTGTTGAGTGCGCGCAGAGCAGCGCATGTGAAGGTGAAAATGTTACACCACCAGGAGTCCAGCCACCGGGCCTCCCACGACGGCGAGAGCAGCACTGAAGGCAAGGAAGAAAAAGCAGCCCACAGGACAGGGCACTGGGCAGACAGGTGGGAAAAGAGCAAACTTGATCTTGCTGAGCAGGATGGTGAAGGAGCGGGTGAGGCACCGGATTCCCCCGTGGCAGGGTGCCCTCAGAAGAGTTGTGGAGCGACGCTTCAAATGGGAGAGGCGGCTCGGCTCCCCTCCACCAGAGACCTGGTGGAGAACCTCCAATAAGTGGTCCGTAGGAAGTGGAGCAACCGGATTGCCCATCTGCAAAATGCCAGTGGCTGTGAAAATGGCCTGGACAAAAGCCCCTCGCCTCCGTAGGGCATCGTGGGGGGGGAAGCAACTATTCTGTGGGCGAGGGCTACAAGCTAAAGCGCCCGTTCCAGTGTCCTGCTGGAGGGAGAACAGAACAACCCCTGTAGGATGGTAGACCCACGGACGAGTGGGGGACCTGAGGGGCCTCTGGAGAGGGTGGAGAAGCCTGCGGGGCAGACAACTGCAGGGAGCGGAAGAGCGATTCTGGGGGTTGTGGACGTGGAGACTGCGTAGAGCCCACCCTGGAGTGCCGGAGAAAAGGCCACGATGCGGCGCCCAGTCTCTGGTGAAGAGGAGACAAGGAGACGACAGCCCTCCGGAAAGGAGGGTGCATCCGGAGAAGTCGACTATCCGACGATGGGGAGTCCACCACAGGCACCGGAGAGTCCTCAACCGGGGCCGAAGTGTCCACCAGGGGCGTAGAGTCGACCTCCACCACCTACCGCACCGGAGAAGTGGGGGGCGGGGTCGGAGCCGAAGCAGCCAATGAACGGAGCCGAAAAGGCGCCGGCTCGACCCCCGACGAGGCAGCCGCCTGCACCGTGGACAGAGAGAGGCCCCGGGAAGCGCCCCGGGTCCTGGCGTCCACCTGCGGCGCCGCCAGCGCCGGGGAAGAGAGCCGCTGACACCGGAGAGGTGTCGGCTCGACGTCCGGGAAGACAGCTGCCTGGCCAGAGGATTGAGGGGGACTCTGGGAAGAGCCGCGTGTCCCAGCGACATCCTGCGACACCGCAGAGAACCCCGCGGGGCTTTGCGGTGAGGCTGAGACGCCGTGTGCCAAAGAGGGGAACCTCGAAGGGCCGCACATAGACCGCACCACACCTCCAAATCCTGAAGCTGAGCTTCGCCACCAGCGAGTCCGCAGAAGGCCCCGCGCACGGAGAGGGATCTGCGAACATCGCAGGAAGGAGGATGAGGGGGGCCCAAGGAAGCCTGCAGAGCTGTTGCGTAGGCTGCAATCTGGGCCCTCGTCACCCCAACGCCAGGAAACGGCGGATAGGGTGGCGACGGGAGAGGACGCAAGTCCTGGGAGGAACTGGCGCCCTCTGCCGAAGGACAGGGTCTCGGTGGCAAGCTGTAAGACTTACCGGCAGGCGAACGACACCCATGGGGCCTTGGTGAAGGACTATGCCGCAGCAGGAAACAGCGGCCCCATGACCAGTCTGGGGAAGGAGACGGACGCTGCGACGAGACCGACTCGGACAAACGGGCAGACAGCAATTTCATCCGGCGCTCCCGCTGGGACTTCTGCTTGAGGTGTTGACAAGCCTCGCAATCCGTAGAGTCATGGTGCTCGCCCAACCACCACATACAAATAGTGGGAGGGTCCGACGCCGACATCTGACGTGCACAAGAAGCACAAGTCTTGAAGCCCGAAGGCATTGCACACTGTTCCCAACTCAAGGTCGCTAAAGAGGCCTGAAAACAGGCCAAGGAGGACACACTGGATCAGAGTTGCACGCGGAACAGGAAACTGGCGTCAGCGCGCCAGGGTGGTGTGAAAAAGTGCCATCTTTCTTGCATAGTATGCCCCCCACTTTTTGCTGAATGTACTTTGACTGAGTGTTCCCTGGGCTCCTGCCAATCAGGTGCCCAGGGCCTATGTTTCTTCCCTAAAAACTGTGCTGAACCTAAAACCCAAATTGGCAAACCCTGGCTACATGTCAGCCCCTGGTAAATGGTACACTAGGTACCCAGGGCCTTGTGACCAGGGAAGGCCCCTAAGGGCTGCAGCACTTATTGTGCCACCCTTCGAGGCCATGTACCCAGACACAAACACACTTGCCTTGCAGGCTGAGGGTAAGGGAATAGAACAAAACAGTCGACATTGCACACATCCTTGTGTGCCAAGCCACATCATACACTGCCCTGGCATACATCAGCCACCCCTCTAGCTGGGTGCCCGATGCCAGTGGTGTGGGTGCAGGAGCATGAGCCCTGTCCCCCTCCACAGCACCATGATGGCTACACTGAAAAATGAGAAGTTTGGTATCAAACTTCTCAGCACGTTAAACCCACACTGATGCCAGTGTGAGATTTAATGTACGATGCACGACAGAGGGCATCGTAGAGATGCCCCCTGAAACATAACCTACAATCCACGTCTTTTCTGAGGAGCTGCCTAGGCTGCCACACAGCAGACACGATGCTGGACCCCTGGGTAGAGAGCCATCCTCTCTCCTGGGCCGGCAACAATGCACATCCTGGGCGAGGTGCTAGGTCAGTGGAAGCTTCAATGGCATGCAGTCTTTGTGAGCTTCTCCAGGCCACTTGCTGTACTCAGCAACTGGCCCCCACCGGTTCTGACCCCCACTCTAGCGGGAAGAATGGTGGGAAACCCCAAGGAAGGACTGGGGGTGTGACAGCCTCTGCCAACCCCACCCCTCAGGCGGGGGAGGCGAGGTGAAGCACATCTCCGGGCTCTTGCCATCTTGAAGATGGGGAGCCCTGCCCAATCAGGTCTAGGCCACTGCCCCCCTCCCACAGGAGAGTGGCAGGATAGGGGATGTGTCCACCCCAGGGCAGCCCTGCCCTTTACCTACCTGTAATGCCCCTAAATTTCGTATTTAGGGGCACCCTGAACCTTCCTTCCTTCGATCCAGATTCCGAAACAGCAAAGAAGATCAAGAAGCAAAGATCAAGAAGCAAGAAGACCTGCTGTGCAGCTTCTAACAAGAGGAAGACACCAACTGCTTTGGCCCAAGCCCTACCGGTCTGTCGACCCTTGAACCTGCTCCTGCTAAATCCCGGCATCTCCCGTGGCCAGCAAGCTCACAAACCCCGGAGGACCTGGCTACCTTCTGACTAAGCATCTGGGACTCCCACAAGCAGTGGTACTGCTCACAGCAAGTAACTGAACCCTGGCATCAGCCAGGAACAGCAAACCCTGCACACTCTGCAGCTGCCAAGCCTGGCCTGTGCTGGAGTGGACAAAGACCACAAGGAAGTCCCCCCGGCGACTGACCCCGAATCAGCACCCAAGGACCCACCTAGACGCTTCTGACGCCTGCAGCCTCAGAACCAGGGACCACCCCCCCCCCCCCCCCCCCCCCCCGCCCAACCGTGATCAACAGAGGGTAAGATTTCCCTACACCAAAAGGCACCCCTGCGGCCCCCTGTGCCCAACTCGTGGGTACCTACCTACCCTCCAACTACCCAACTTACCTCTCGAAGTGGTGGTCGCACCTGAAGAATCTTCGTCCCCGAGCTGGTTCGTTCTTGAGCTTCTCTATTGCAATCCATTGAGCGCCCAAAGGCTCAAAAACACCCTGCACCCAGCTGCCCGAGTGGTCCTGGCAGTGAAACTACTTCTCTAACCTACTTCACCATTTGTCCTGAGCAAGTGACCAGGAGCCCAACTCCCACAGCCGTGTGGCCTACTAGCCAGCAGCCACCAACTACGGGCCCCTGCCTCCCATAGGATAACATTGGGCCTACCTCACTCTGCACCCGGCTGCCCCTGTGCCGCTGAGGGTGTAACAACTGTGCTTACCTGACCCTGGGAGACCCCGGAGTCTATGCCCAGAACATTAACTCTGCCAGTCAAGTACTTACCCAAAAGCCGATAACTCACTTTTCTTCCGTAGGGTAACATTGACTGGTTTCACTTGAGATTTCTTCTAAGTGTGGAGTTTCTAAACTTTCAAATATTCACCTAAAATCAACAGAGTAACTAAATTGAAAATACTCACCTGCTATTAGGAGAGATCCCAGTGCTGGATCTTGGTGCCCAGCACGGACCATGAAAAGTAATTACAACCATACTTACCGCTAACTCAATGTTCTGCCATGTTCTTCTGTGAAATTTTTTATGTTGATTTTTGCAAACTTTAAATATTCTTTAAAAACCGTACCAACTGTGAAAACGTAATTACTTACCCGTTTTAGATAGATGTCCCAGTACTGAGCCTAGGAGCCCAGCACTGGATTACAAAAGTAACGAGAAAATACTTTACCTGCTACTTGAATTTCCTTCCATAGGGTAACATTGCCTGGTTTTTGCTGAAAAAGTTTGTAAACTTGCAAATATCCATAAAAATAAAAAAAAGCTGCCTGTATAACCTAAACACATTCTCTCAACTGCTTACAGGTGGTACACTAGTGCTAGATCCAGGATCCAACACTGAGCTAGAAAAAGTAACAATAACCCCACTTACCTGCTAAGTGAATTTCCTCCCATAGGATAACATTGGTGATTTTATTAGAAAAAGTTTGTAAGGGTCAACTTTTAAAATAGCAAAACATTGCTTAAAAATCACAACAGTAACTAAAACTAATTTACCCACTTGTTTCCAAGAACTGTCCCAGGACTGATTCTAGGATCCAGTCCTGGAGTTAGAAAAGTAATCCTAAAAGTAATCAATTGCATTTACTTAGAATTTCCCATTGAGCTCAATATATTGTTTGAATTGTGTTGCCAATTGCAACAAACTAACTATTGCATTCAAAAGACTATTGCCTATTGCAAAGTATTTAACTAAAGCATCTCATTCTGAGAAAGTATATTTTAATACCTATTGTCAGTTCTAAAATAAAACCATATATTTTTATATACAAACCATTGGCCTAGAGTTCAGTTCTTGAGTGTGTGTGTTTGTGTGAGACCATTTGCTGACTGAGTGTGCACAACAAATGCTTTACTCTGTCCTCCGATACTGCCTTACTGCTCGACCAAGCTACCACTTTAGAGAGTAAGGTTATATCTACCTTTAGCCTCTGCCAAACCTCTGGGGACTGTGGACTCTGTACACACTGTACCCATTTGGGAACAGGATATATAGAGCCACTTTCCTACATTATGGCAAAGTCATATCTTTGTAAATCATTTGACATTCATGGGCTATTTTCATTCTTTGTTCGGTTTAATAAACACGGTGGGTGGCAGGAGGGCCTTTTCTGCCCTTTTCTTGTGTGTTATCTTTTCCCTGGGACATACATTTGATATTTTTTAATTTCTAGATAGGCCTTGCCACTGTCCTCCGATACTGCCTTATTGCTCGACCAAGCTACCACTAGAGAGGAAGGTTATATCTAGCTTTAACCTCTGCTAAACCTCTGGGGAATGTGGACTCTGTACACACCGAACCTTACTTTGGTGCAGTATATACAGAGCCACTTTCTTACACACATCCGCAGGACGAAGTCAGGGCGGGGTCGCGTGGTCTGCCCCAGGCGCACAGATGCGGTCGCAAAAATTTTCCCGATCCAGTCTCACACCTGGGAATAATTCTACGTTAAGGAATCTGCGGCTAGTAGTCTATCAGATAATTTTACCAGCTGTTTCTTCCTCTATTACACATTAGGCCAGATTCATTTAGCAATGCTGTAGTTAGACAGGGAGCTATTTTCAGACAGACATAGAAAGCAGTGCAAAAGGCAAACCAAAATGCTCACTTGAATTTAGCAAAATATCACAGCAAATGAGCTACACAAGTATTAACTGCCATCAAATTACAATACTATTTTGTGAAATTAAAACACAAACCTGCTACCCTGTAGGAAGCTGGCTCTGTATATACACGATACCAAAGTAAGGTATAGTGTGCAGAGTCCAGTGGATCCCAGAGGTTTAGCAGAGGCCAATTCAGATTATTAACAGCTCTTTGTAGTAGTGTGGTCAAGCAGTTTTGCTCAGAGGATGTGTTAAGCATTTATTGCATTCAATCAATCAAGGACTGTTTGCACACACTACTCAAAAGAATCCAGACCTATTAGTTAAGTATTAAAAAAAAGTATACTGATGTTTTATTTCAGGAACCAGGCAGAACTTGGCATAGGTAGGTAACACTCAAATGCAAGGCTGTGCACACAAATACCATTGTGGATGAATTTGCAATAGGTACAGGTTTGTATTTGCTTTAAAAACCGTACAGAATACTCTGCAAATACTTTGGATTACTTTTAAGTTATATCGACTACTTCGGGTGATATGCCTAGATATCACACTATAGGTCCTACAATACAAAGGTAAGTAAGGCAATTTACTGTTCAAAGTGCAGTTACTTTTGCTTCATAAAAGAAAACCGCAACATGGGTTCCTGTGAGACCGGCATCACGGCGTTGCCCTCCCCATCACCCAGCCAACCTGCCACCACCCTCAAGACACGACATCTCCGACTCCGGCCGCCCCAGCCACCCAGATCCGAGGACCGGCCAGAGCCCTGACAGACTTGACACCCTACCACGCATGTCCGCCCGAGGGAGCGGGAACCCTCGAACCAGAGGCGCCAGCCCAGTCACACCTCGGGTCGCCTTCCCCGGGAGGACTCGATCGGCCACCAGGCCCCTGGGGAGCAGGCGCCTCCCCTGCCGAGCGTCTGGGGTCCCTCCCAGACCCACCTGAAAAGACCAAAGAAGTGAGCGGCAGGAAATCCCGCCGAACCCCCTCAGTCACCCCAGTCCCCCCTCTGCGAGGACTCCGGACTTCAAAGAGCCAGCGGAGTATAACAAGGGGTGCCGGAGAGACGAATGCAGAGAAGACCTGGAACCATCCGAGCCTGCTGACGCTGTCGCGGCTCCTGAACGCTGAAGTCACCTGGGCCTGCTGAGTGACTCGCGGCCTCTCGCTATTGAACCATCTGAGCCCTGCTGACGAGGTCGCGGCTCCCGAACCCTGAACCACCTAGGCCTGCTGAGTGACTCGCGGCCCCCAGCTATTGAACCATCTGAGCCTTGCTGACGGAATCGCGGCTCCCGAACTCCGACCACCCGTGCCTGCTGAGAGACTCGCGGCGCTCCCCTTGAGGACGACTCGGTAAGAGATTGCCCAGAGACACGACACCCTCCGGCTCGAGGATTGTGAGCTATCCGCAGGGTATTTCGCAGAGACACTATCTTGAAAGACTGTCCCGCTACCCCCATTCCCCACGACCGATTTGTGGTGCTAAGTGCCACTGCTGTACTGCTTACATCTTGGATCATAAAGATCCCTTGAAAACATCGATAAAAGAACCTATCGTCCTACAAAGAATACGTGTGGTGTCCCTCTGTTCGTAGTGTATATCAGGGTGTGCGCGCCTGGTTCGGCCTACGGGGGAGAGGTGGGTCAAAGGGGTGGGCAAGACGGGCATTGAACCCCCCTCCGGCGAACGCCTTTCCAACATTTGGTGGCAGACGACGGGATCCGAGCCGACACCGAAAGAGAGCGTGCAGTGAACGACTGACGCACTACCAAACAGAGATGGAAGGAGAAACCTCCCTGGGTGCCGCAGGTACCGAAATAAGCTCACCGTTCCGAGAGGATCAATTGGACTATTACACACATAGAGAATTAAAACAGTTTTGCAAAGACCTTGGCATCGCTACCACCGGACTAAGCACAAAGGAAGACTTCCAGAAAGTACTGAAAACCTGGGTCGAGACGGGGGCACCCCCGACCCAAACGGAAGGAGACTCTGCCCATGAACCACCAAGCATCCCGGCGAGAAACAACGGGCCAGAGGGGAACCTGTCCCCCGAGGAGCTAGCGGACCGAGAGAGAAGCCGCAACCATGAACTTGAACTGGCAAAACTAAAAATCGAGGGAGAAATAAAACTGGCAGAGAAAAAGTTGGCCGTTGAGAAGTTACGGCTACAGGGGGAACTCGAAGAGAAGAGACGCCAAAGGGAGCACGACGAAAAGAAACTCCAGCTAGAACATGAACGCAGCCTGAAGGAGATCGAGTGGCGGGCTAAAAACGAAAAGTCACAGCCACCCGGGAATCCACCGTCCGCTCCCACCGGGGAAACCAAAGTCCACATCCCCAAAGATGTGGTAAAGGAGTATTACAAGAACGACGATATCCAGCAGTGGTTTAAGGCCTACGAAGTCGCCATGACCTCTCACCGAGTCCCGCAGAAGGATTGGGGGGCTGGCCTATGGGGCCGGTTCTTATGCGAAGGAAGAGACACCCTGCTAGATCTGCCCTCCACGGTCATGAACTCCTACAGCCACATGAAGGAAGCCCTCGTGGGCCGGTACGGACTCACCCCCGAAATGTACCGACAACGATTCCGAGATTGCAAGAAGATACCGGGCACCACGTGGGTAGAATACGTGAACTTTTACAGCAGAGCCTTGGACGGGTGGATCAAGGGCAGCAAGGTCTCCACCTTCGAAGAACTGTTTGATCTGATTGCCTGGGAACATTTAGCGGCCAATTGCTTTGTAGAACTGCGCCAGCATCTCCTGGACAGTAAACTCACCGACCCTCGGAAGCTGGCCGCTGAGGCTGATCGTTGGGTGAGTACCCGAGCCACCCGGGGCCCCGTGGGGGACTACGGCCGCCACAGTCAAG
Source organism: Triturus cristatus (assembly GCF_964204655.1). NCBI lineage: Eukaryota > Metazoa > Chordata > Amphibia > Caudata > Salamandridae > Triturus > Triturus cristatus. Next base: position 1,069,819,970 of record NC_140588.1, on the reverse strand, counting down.
GCCCCCCCCGCCAGAGGGGCGGAGGGAACCACGGCCGACCAAGAGACTTCCCCGGGGGGTCCTCAACCAGCCCCCCCAGCAGCCCACCAGCGGCGGGTTCAGCCCCGTCCCCAGCCAGCACCGGAGCCCCAGGACGGCTAGGTCCACGAGCTAGGATCACCTGCTTCCGCTGCCAACAGCCCGGACACTACGCCAATGACCCCCAGTGTCCCCAGTATCAGCGAACCACAACGACCAACCCCACGGCCCGGCAGATGGCCTCCGTGGCTCTGGGGGAAGAGATGGAGGACTCCGAAGAATGGGAACCGGCAGCCATGGCCCTGGTCTCCCTGGGTGATCGAGAAATGGTCCCCGGGACACCCTTGCCCGCCAACACAAAGAAATACCGACAGCAGGTGACCATCAACGGCCACCGAGTCGAGGGCCTCCGCGACACCGGGGCGAGTGTCACCGCGCTCCACCGCAGCCTAATTTCAGAAGACCAGATCCTAACCGGTGCCCTCTGTCCGGTCGTATCCTCCGACAATTCTGAGAGCCTCTGCCAGATGGCGCTGGTGCCCTTCGAGTGGGGAGGGGTCTCCGGAGAACTGAAGGTAGCGGTCCGGACATCACAGCCCGTAGACTGCCTCCTGGGCAACGACCTGGAGAGTTCCCCGTGGGGGCAAGTAGAATGAAGAGCCCATCTGGAGATGATGGGCCTACCAGAATGGGTCTGCGCCACCACGCGCTCCATGACCGCGCGATTGCCTCTCTCCGAGGGCGGTGAAGCCCTCCTACCGAACACTATCCCCGAGAGCCGGGGCACCCTACCAGAAGCGAAAAACCCTCCTTCAGAGGGAGAAGAAGACACTAACCCGGGAGAAGGGCCGGAACCTTCCGCCCCGGAGGCCTTGACTGAGCTCGGAGAACTGCCCGAGATGGCCCAGTGGCGCTGTGAGGGGGGGCCCTCCCGTGAAGAGTTCTGCCAGGAACAGGCCACCTGCCCCTCCCTCGTGGGACTCAGACAACAAGCCGAAGCCCAGGCCGCCGGTGACCGAACCGGAACACATTGGATCTATTGGGACAATGGCCTCCTATACAGCGAGCAAAAGTCCGCCGAGCTAGGCGCAGCCCGGGTACTGGTGGTACCCCTGCGTTTCCGGAGCCTCCTCCTGGGCCTGGCCCACGATGTACCCTTGGCAGGACACTTAGGCCAAGACAAGACATATCAGCGATTGGTTACCCACTTCTATTGGCCCAAGATGCGAGCGAATGTAGAAGTACACTGCAAATCCTGCCTCACGTGCCAGGGCAGTGGGAAGAGTGGCGGAAAACGCAAAGCTCCCTTACAACCGTTCCCCGTTGTGAGTACCCCGTTCGAGCGGGTCGGCATCGACATCGTGGGACCCCTGGATTCGAACACCGCCCAGGGCCACAGATTCATCCTTGTGGACCATGCCACCCGCTACCCCGAGGCCATCCCCCTCCGCACCGTGACGGCTCCCGTGGTGGGCCGGGCTCTCATGGGGATCTTCTCCCGTGTCGGATTTCCCCGCGAGGTTGTGAGTGATCGCAGCACTAACTTTATATCCCGCTACATGAAGTCCCTGTGGCAGCAGTGCGGAGTCACATATAAGTTCACGACCCCCTACCACCCCCAGGGCAATGGCCTAGTGGAACGCTTCAACCGAACCCTGAAGCGAATGATCCTGGGCCTCGAAGAGCCCCTGCGCCGGAAATGGGACGTCCTCCTCCCTTGCCTCCTGTTCGCATACCGAGAAGTTCCCCAAAAGTCTCTGGGGTTCAGCCCCTTCGAACTGCTATACGGACATCCCGTCCGAGGGCCCCTGAGCCTGGTCAAAGAGGGCTGGGAGACAAGCCCCCGGGGGACACCCCCTGATGTGTTCCGCTACATCCTGGCGCTCCGCAACCAGACGAGGAAGTTCAGAGAACTCGCAGAGGCTAACCTCGAGGCCAGCCAAGAAGAAATGAAGCGCTGGTATGACCAGAACGCAACCCTGGTCGAGTTTCAGCCGGGCCAGCAGGTTTGGGTCATGGCCCCGGTGAAGCCCTGCGCCCTACAAGACAAATGGACTGGTCCCTCCAAGGTGATCGAGCGGAAGAGCCAGGTCACGTACCTGGTCGATGTACAGTCCCCACGGAACCCCCTCCGGTCCTCCACGTGAACCGTCTCAAGCCCCACTTTGTGAGAACAGAATTAAGTTTGCTACTGGCCACCGATGATGGGGCGGAAGAAGACACCGAACCCCTGCCCGACCCCCTGTGCGCTAAAGACCTGGATAGTTCCGTGGAGGGAGTGAGACTTTCAACCACCCTCACTCCCCAACAGTCCGACGACTGCCGCCAGCTGCTCAGACAATTCGCAGACCTCTTCTCCCTCATTCCAAGGGTCACCGACTGGTGTGTCCACGATGTGGACACCGGCGACAGCCCGCCTGTGAGACACCGAGCCTACCGGGTGCCTGACCGGGTCCGCACCTGCATCAAGACCGAGGTACAGAAGATGCTCACCCTAGGAGTGATCGAACCCTCCGACAGCCCCTGGGCCAGTCCGGTGGTCCTGGTCCCGAAGGCGGCTTCCCCAGGGGTCGCCCCCGAACTAAGATTCTGTGTGGACTACCGGGGGCTCAATGCGGTCACCCGAGCAGACGCTCACCCTATTCCCCGCGCCGACGAGCTAATCGACCGCCTGGGGGCCGCCCGGTTCCTCAGCACTTTCGACCTGACCTGCGGATACTGCCAGATTGCTCTCACGGAGGGAGCGAAAGAACGCTCTGCCTTCTCCACGCCAGATGGCCACTACCGCTTCAGGGTCATGCCGTTGGGGATGAAGAACGCCCCAGCCACGTTCCAGCGGTTGGTGAACAAGGTCCTGGCCGGACTCGAGGAGTTCAGCGCAGCGTACCTTGACGACATCGCCGTATTCAGCTCTCAATGGCACGAGCATCTCCAGCACCTCCGACAAGTACTAATGGCCCTGCGCCAAGCCGGCCTAACAGTGAAAGCCAGCAAATGCCAGCTCGGGCAAGGCTCCGTGGTCTACCTGGGGCATCAGGTGGGCAGCGGCCAGGTCTCCCCCCTCCAACCGAAGATCGACGCCATCAAGTCCTGGGGGCCCCCCACCACGCAGACGGAGGTCCGGGCCTTCCTGGGCCTTACAGGGTACTACCGGAGGTTCATTAAAAACTATGGTAGTATCGCGGGGCCCCTCACGGAGTTGACCTCCAAAAAGCTCCCGAAGAAGGTGCAGTGGACCACCCCGTGCCAGCAGGCGTTCGACGCCTTGAAAACCGCCATGTGCACCGCCCCCGTACTCAAGGCCCCCGACTACTCCCAAGAGTTTGTGGTCCAGACCGACACATCCGAACACAGCATCGGGGCCGTCCTCTCGCAGTTCCACGACAAGGGCATTGATCAGCCCATAGCCTTCATCAGCCGAAGGCTGCTGCCGCGAGAGCAGCGTTGGAGTACTATAGAACGAGAGACCTTTGCAGTAGTCTGGGCCCTCAAGAAACTACGGCCCTACTTGTTCGGAACCCATTTCCGAGTACAGACGGACCACCGGCCCTTGCGGTGGCTAATGCAGATGAGGGGGGAGAACCCCAAGCTACTACGATGGTCCATCTCTCTCCAAGGGATGGATTTCACTGTCGAACATCGCCCCGGGACGGATCATGCCAACGCCGACGGCCTGTCCCGGTTCTTCCGCTTCGGCGAGGAGAACCCCCCAGTGGATGGGTAGTTCTCCACGCCTTTCAGCTTGTGGGGGGGGGGGGGGGGGGGGGGACGCGTGTGAGACCGGCCTCACGGCGTTGCCCTCCCCATCACCCAGCCAACCTGCCACCACCCTCAAGACACGACATCTCCGACTCCGGCTGCCCCAGCCACCCAGATCCGAGGGCCGGCCAGAGCCCTGACAGACTCTACACCCTACCACGCATGTCCGCCCGAGGGAGCGGGAACCCTCGAACCAGAGGCGCCAGCCCAGTCACACCTCGGGTCGCCTTCCCCGGGAGGACTCGATCGGCCACCAGGCCCCTGGGGAGCAGGCGCCTCCCCTGCCGAGCGTCTGGGGTCCCTCCCAGACCCACCTGAAAAGACCAAAGAAGTGAGCGGCAGGAAATCCCGCCGAACCCCCTCAGTCACCCCAGTCCCCCCTCTGCGAGGACTCCGGACTTCAAAGAGCCAGCGGAGTAGAACAAGGGGTGCCGGAGAGACGAATGCAGAGAAGACCTGGAACCATCCGAGCCTGCTGACGCTGTCGCGGCTCCTGAACGCTGAAGTCACCTGGGCCTGCTGAGTGACTCGCGGCCTCTCGCTATTGAACCATCTGAGCCCTGCTGACGAGGTCGCGGCTCCCGAACCCTGAACCACCTAGGCCTGCTGAGTGACTCGCGGCCCCCAGCTATTGAACCATCTGAGCCTTGCTGACGGAATCGCGGCTCCCGAACTCCGACCACCCGTGCCTGCTGAGAGACTCGCGGCGCTCCCCTTGAGGACGACTCGGTAAGAGATCGCCCAGAGACACGACACCCTCCGGCTCGAGGATTGTGAGCTATCCGCAGGGTATTTCGCAGAGACACTATCTTGAAAGACTGTCCCGCTACCCCCATTCCCCACGACCGATTTGTGGTGCTAAGTGCCACTGCTGTACTGCTTACATCTTGGATCATAAAGATCCCATGAAAACATCGATAAAAGAACCTATCGTCCTACAAAGAATACGTGTGGTGTCCCTCTGTTCGTAGTGTATATCAGGGTGTGCGCGCCTGGTTCGGCCTACGGGGGAGAGGTGGGTCAAAGGGGTGGGCAAGACGGGCATTGAACCCCCCTCCGGCGAACGCCTTTCCAACAGCTCCTATGGAGAAAAAGAATGTTATCGGTGGAGTTTGTAATGACCAAGTCCCAGGCCATATACTATTAATGGCTTTACGGCACTTACAATGTCTAAGAATTGGCTTAGACACTGTAGGGGTATAGGCTCATGCACCTGTACCCTCACGTTGGGGCTAGTGCACCCTGCAAGTGGAGTGACTTACCTAGGCCACAGGCAGTGAGTTGTAGGAATGGCACACAGGGATGTGTGACAGGTCGACTTCACTTTTCTCTGCGCCAAAACAGGCAGCCTGCAATGTCAGTGTAGGGTGGTTAAATTACAGGGTCTTTAAGGGTGGCACAATAGGTGCTGAGGCTCTTAGAGGCCTTTCCTGGCGTGCCCTTAAGCGCCTTGGAAAAGGTATCATGGGTACCTCTTCCAAGGCGCTTCTCTGTGGCCCGTGTCGAACCAATTATGGGTACAAAGGTACAGTTTTGTGAAGGCCCACACTTCGTCAAGCTGCCATCAGGTATGTGGCAAAAAGGTAGGGGGTAACCATGCAAAAAAAGGGCACTTTCCTTCTTACACTACCCCAATTCCACGAGTAAGCAAAAATAATTTTTCCATGAGCAGACTGCTAGATCATGCATTTAGTATTGCCATCCAGACATGGTGGAACAATGTTCCATCAAAAGGGCTTCGACTAGTCTCTGAATGAACTACTCGAAAGTAAGCATTTTAATCACTGCTGGTCTATTGATCAGCAGAATTTCTGTTGTGAAAAAATATCTATCTACACAGAACCCATCATTTCAATAAATGCCAAACTTCAAACAATTTCACGAGCCGAGGAAGTGCACAAAAAAGGGCTGCGATGCAAGGAGCCGGTATCCTACCTGTCGGTACATCTCATTATCCTCCAGGAGCTTCTGATTCGTCTCACACAAATCCTTCATCTTGTCAAGCTGCTCTTCCTGGTGGGAGAAAGATAGGAGATTAGTGTAGAGGCATCCCCCTGTTAATCGCCCACATGCCGGTCAAGGCCAGTCTGATGGGGGCCAAAGAACAATTTCAGCAACTATTCACAGGGCTCAAGGTAGCGAGGATCACTAGGACACAGCATCAGGTCTAGAAGCACATGTGTCAAAAGCGGTAACCTGGTTGTGCAGGACAATAAGGACTACGCATACATTATCGGCTTCTTTTAAGATGAAAACTGTACAACCTTAGACCAAAAGGAATTGCAACCGGCCAGAGAACTGTATACACAAGCATCATTCACCTGCAGCTTTAACCGCTCCTGCAGCTGGCTCTCCCTCTCCAACAGGGCCGCAGATGGAGGACCAGGCGTTGGTGGTGCCTTTTGTTGTAACTGGCTCAGAAGGTACAAGATCTGCAAATCCAAAGAGTGGAGTGAATATTTATAAATCAGCAGAATATAAACCAGACTAAGCTGTTCTCTACCCACTTCACCACCGATCAAGATCACCAGGTGCCTAAGTGTGGAGTATGTGGCAGTCAAGTCACTGTGCGGATTTTCTTCACAGATTTAGATTATCTCAAAGGAAAATCACTTCATGGGAAGCCCAAATAGAGTTCAGTTTATTTCAACACAGTCAACAGTATAATGACCACATCGAATGAAAAGCACAAGGTTCCATAACATGGGAGGCATCCTCTGCTCACTGTAATCAAGTGCTCCAGTTTTAAAGAACAAAGGCCTCCGAGCTTAGGGAGTACACTAAATAAAAAAGTACCCCTAAAAATAATTTTAGGTTTGGGAAAGGGGATAAAATAACAATGACACTTCCCACTTAACCCATCTGTCTTCGTATATGGAGTTAATCAAATGTGAAGAAACCCGATAAAGTTCTTATACTTTTATTTAATTTTACATGATTTATTTTCCAGCAGCTTTTCTTACTTACATGTAATTCACTTGTATATGTACTTTTTTGTACAAATACTTCAACAGGCATGAATTCTACAGACATTACAACCGTAATTACAAAAAATACACCATTTAATCAACCCACTTACCAATCAATACCTCTCACTCATACATCACACCCATACATTTCATATATACAATAGTTTTGTACGCGAACAAAAAAATAATTGGACAAACAACCAAGGAGACTATTGTTCTTTAGCCTTCCATTGATGTGTCTCGGACTGGGTATTTGCTATAAATGTGGTCAACGCACATTTCGGTGGAGTACAAGTTATTTAACTACCTTCCCCAGGACCCATTACTCCTAATTGTGCCAATTTAACCCAATCCAGCGTGCAGGGTAATCTGGTCTTATCGGTCTCAGAATACCACTGCACTGATGCTTTCCCAATTATTCATTCGATGTGTTGTGACATGCCTGGAGTAAAATACTACATCCCCATGTGGCCCGTTTTCCAAACCGTAGAATGCTTCAAATCATGCAGTTAGCAGAAACTCAAGTTATGATTGCAATTTGCGTGAGACTTATCACAGAGCAAATTAGGAGAGGCTTATTTCCAGAATTGTAGGCTCTGCCCAGCACCCTCAGTCTGTAGCATGTTGGCGTTCACAGCATGTGGCACAACAAATTAACTTTATTGGGTCTCTTCACATTGGATTAACTATCTATGAACGTAGATAGGTTAAACAGTAAGTGTCAGACTCAGAGTATATGTATTTACTAAAATTCTAACCTTCATCCCTCAATTCTTTGGAAAGGACTTTGTTCAAGCCCTTATCTCTCGCTTGGACTACTGCAACAAAGCATTTGGGAGCCCCAAAAGTTATACAGCATCTTTCACTATAATAAAATACGGATGAGTCTAAATTGGAATTTAAAAAAAAATAAAAAAATTAAAAAAAACTCTTGTATCAATCTTCAGAGAACAAAAACATTTCTTATTTAAACCCTAGGTCTGTCACAAAACTATTTACAATCACAACAAACATTTGCATGAAACTTTTTGAATATGCTACTTACCAGTATGCATCTGTTCTTGGCATGTAGGGCTGCTGACATTCATATCTTGTGCATAGATCGCCGCCTAGTGTTGGGTCCGGATGTTTGCACGTTGTTGTCCTGGAAGAGTCTTCGAAGTATCCTTGGATAGGTGACTCCTCCCATGGACTACAGTGCGCATGGGCATCCTCTCCATCCTCAGATTGTTTTTCGCCATTGTGGCAGTGATGGAGTAGATACAGAAAGTGATGACCATGCTTGCAATAATTCTGAGAGCTGCAGCTGCGACAGGCGCCGGGGAGGAGGGAGGGCGATATGAATGTCAGCAGCCCTACATGCCAAGAACAGATGCATACTGGTAAGTAGCATATTCAGTTCGAGGCATGTGGGCTGCTGAATTCATATCTTGTGCATAGAATACATAGCAGTGCCCTCTATTGGCGGCGGCTACCCGTGCCAGCTGCAGCGGTCTGAAAAAGTGTTTTGAGAACAGCCTGTCCTACAGCTGCCTGCTGTTTTGACTGCACATCTACGCAATAGTGTTTTGTAAATGTGTGTGTAGTGGACCATGTGGCTGCTCTGCATATATCATGCAGGGGAATATTTCCTAGGAAGGCCATGGAAGCCCCCAACTTGCGTGTTGAGTGGGCTCGTGGTGGAATAGTTAATGTGCGTTTTGCCTTTTGATAACAGATTTGAATACACTTAACTATCCATCTGGCTATCCCTGCTTTGGAGATGGCGTTACCTTTGTGGTGTGGGGCAAAGGCAACGAATAGTTGTTTTGTCTTCCTGAAGGGTTTAGTCCTGTCGATGTAGTACATGAGGGCCCTCCGTACATCTAGTGTATGTAATGCCCGCTCTGCAACAGTTTGTGGGTTTTGGAAGAAAACGGGCAGTTCAATAGTCTGGTTCATGTGGAACTGCGATATTACTTTGGGCATGAATTTGGGGTTGGTACGTAGTACGACCCTGTTGGCGTGAACCTGAATAAATGGCTCTTGAACGGTTAGTGCCTGGAGTTCACTAACTCTTCTTAGGGAAGTGATCGCTACCAGGAAGGCTACTTTCCAGGTAAGGAATTGAATCTCGCATGAGTGTAGAGGTTCAAAGGGTGGACCCATCAGGCGTGTGAGGACCAAGTTGAGGTTCCACATTGGAGCCGGTGGGTGACTAGGTGGAATGACTCGTTTGAGTCCTTCCAAGAATGCTTTGATGGCAGGCACTCTGAATAGAGAGAGGTGCTGCCTGGTTTGCAGATAGGCTGATATTGCGGTCAAATGGACACGTATAGAGGTGTACGCCAGATTGCATCGGTATAGGTGTAAGAGGTAACATATGATGTCGTGGATGGATGCGTCCAGCGGGTTAATGTCATTATTACCGCAATAAATGACGAACCTTTTCCATTTGGCTGCATAGCAAGCTCTTGTAGTGGGTCTCCTGGCCTCCTTGATGATGTCCATGCAGTCAGGTGGCAGATTGAGATAGCCAAACTCTAGGACTTCAGGAGCCAGATCGCCAGGTTCAGCTGTTGCGGATCTGGGTGCTGAACCTCTCCATGGTTCTGCGTCAAATGCGCGGGTTTGATCCGCAGCCTTTGATGCGGTACCACGGAAAGTTCGAGGAAGGTGGTGTACCACGGCTGGCGTGCCCACGTGGGAGCAACTAGGACGAGTGTCAGGGAGTGTTGTCGGAGTTTGCGAGCCACCAGCGGTATCAACGGTGCTGGGGGAAAAGCGTACGCAAATCTGCCGGACCAGTTCATCCATATCGCATTGCCCTGCGACTGCGGATGTGGGAATCTGGCGGCGAAGCTTTGGCATTTTGCGTTTTCGCTTGTCGCGAATAGGTCTATCTCTGGGTGACCCCACTGTTGGAAGTACGGTTGGAGTACTGATGGGTGTAACTCCCACTCGTGCATCTGGTGGCTGTGTCTGCTGAGCAGATCCGCCATCTGGTTGTCCTTGCCGGGGAGGTGTTCTGCCATGAGGAACATGTTCCTCTGAATGGCCCACTTCCACATGCTCTGAGCCAGATGAGACAACTGTGGAGAGTGTGTCCCTCCCTGTTTCTGTATGTAGTACATTGCGGTCATGTTGTCCGTCCGGATCAACACGACCTTGTTGCACAGATGTACTTTGAAAGCCTTCATGGCCAGGAAGATTGCCATCAGTTCCAGAAGGTTGATGTGCATCTTCTTCTGTTGTGTCGTCCATAGTCCCTGCACTGTGTAGTGTAGTACATGAGCTCCCCATCCCTGGAGAGACGCGTCCGCTGTCAGTACTATTTGTGGAACAGGCTCTTGGAACGGTCGCCCCTTGCAAAGGTTTTGTGGATTCCACCAATGCAGAGAGTTGTATGCCCGACCGCTCACCAACACTAGGTCTTTCAACTGTCCTTGAGCCTGATTCCACTGACGTGCTAGGCACTCCTGAAGTGGGCGCATATGTAATCTCGCGTGCGGGACTATGAAGATGCAGGAGGCCATCATGCCTATCAACTGCATAAACACTCGCGCTGGAAGCGAGTGATTGTGTTTGAACTTGGAGATCAGCAGTTGTATGCTGTTGATCCTCACTAAACTTGGCTGAGCTGAGGCCGCCAGAGTGTCTATAGTCGCGCCCAGGTACTGTTGTACGTGTGCGGGCTGGAGATGGGACTTTGGGTAATTTAGTGAGAATCCCAGACTGTGAAGAAGGTGAATGGTGCGGGACATATGGCTTGCACATTGCTGGGCCGACTTCGCTTGAACGAGCCAGTCGTCTAGGTAGGGGTAGACGTGTATATGCTGCCTCCGTAAGTGTGCTGCCACCGTAGCTAGGCACTTCGTGAAAACCCTGGGCGCTGTTGTCACGCCGAAGGGAAGGACTTTGAACTGATAGTGCTGCCCCTGAACAGTAAACCTGAGGTATTTTTTGTGTGAGGGGTGGATGGGTATGTGGAAGTACGCATCCTTGAGGTCCAGTGATGCTAGGAAGTCTCCCTGCTTGAGAAGCGGAAGGACTTGCTGTAGAGTGAGCATGTGAAAGTGCTCTGAAAGAATGTACTGGTTCAGGGGTCTCAGGTCTAATATAGGCCTGAGCGACCCGTCCTTTTTTGGAATTAAGAAGTAGAGGGAGTAAACCCCCGTGCCCTGCTCGTGGATGGGTACGAGCTCGATAGCGCCTTTTAGAAGCATACTTTCTACCTCTTGCTGTAAGAGCGTTAAGTGCTCTGAGGACATAGGACGGTTTCTTGGTGGTATTGTGGGTGGAGTGGAAGTTAACTCCAGACAGTAACCGTGTTTTATAATATCTTTGACCCACCTGTCCGTGGTGATGGAGTTCCACGTGGACAGGAACCGTTGTAGCCTTCCCCCGACAGGTGTTATGTGGTCGGGAGGAAGGGAGAGGGCGTCACTGCTTGTTCTTGGGGGAGGACCGGGTGTTGCCGTAGCCACGTCCTCTGCCCTTGGTACTGGAGCCACGATAGCCACCTCGGGTGTTCTTATCGTAGGTGGTCTGCGTATTACCCTTGTTATATGTTTGTTGTGACCCCTGTCCTCTACCTGCCCCCTTGTTTCCGGGGCGACGAAAGGAGCCGCTCCGAAAGGACTGAGTTTGTAGGGCGCCCATGGACTTTGCAGTGTCCGTGTCCTTTTTTATCTTCGAGGGTGGTGTCAACCTCAGGTCCGAACAAAAAGTCGGGGTTGACGGGCTGATTAAGTATATTGTTTTGTACCTCAGGCTTGAATCCTGAGATACGTAGCCAGGCGTGACGTCGTAGGATGACGCTAGTGTTGATGGCCCTGGCAGCCGTGTCTGCAGCGTCTAGTGCACATTTAATGGCAGCATTTGTGAGTAGCTGTCCCTCTCTGATAAGGATTTCTGCACCTTCTTTGTAGGGGTCAGGGAGGTGCTGAAGAAGTTGCTCCAGTGTGTCATAGTGCGCTCTATCGTAGCGAGCGAGGAGCGCTTGAGTGTTAGCTATGCGCCATATGTTTGCAGCTTGTGCGGCAACTCGCTTGCCGGAGGTCTCTAGCACCTTGGACTCTTTGTCCGGGGGAGGAGCGTCACCCGTTGTCTGCGAGTGTGCCCTCTTGCGGGCATTCGCCACAACGATGGAGTCGAGTGGTAATTGGCCTCTGATGTAAGTAGGATCCCCAGGTGCTGATCTGTATTTTTTATCGATCCTGGGGTTTATCACTCGTGCCCTGGTGGGTTCCTTGAAAATGTCAGTGGCTGGCTTGAGGACCCCCTTCAACATTGGCAGAGTCTTTACATGTCTTTCTGAGGATGCAAAGGTGTCCATTAGAAAGTCATCTTCGATGATATCAGAGTGAAGCTGTACATCATGGTTGTTTGCCGCACGTTCAATCAGAGCGTTGAACGCCGCAGTATCCTCTGTGGGTGATGTTTTTGGCCCATATAGTTGTGTGTCCTGTGCATCAAGAGGTGCACTGGGGTCTGCAGGGTCGCCCCAAGTTTGGTCAGGGTCCTGCTGGTCATCAGGGTCCGTGTCCACATGGTAGGGGACTTGTTCATCCAAGTAGTCCCCCAATGCATCCGTGTCGGAGCGTGTGGGGGAGGCCCGGTGTGGATCCTGGTAGGGTGAATAGAAGGGTTCATACAGGAGAGGTTCTGAGTCCACAGGCAGCTTCCTCTTTAGCGGGATCCTGAAAGGCTCCAATGGCGGTTCCGAAGTTATCCTTCGGCCGTGGAGAATCATCCTGCCAGTGTCGGCGTCGATGACGTGTGACGGAGACGGCTCGACAGGTGTAACCGCAGTTTTGGTGACCTGTGTCCTGAGTTGAAACGCCTTCGGGATTGTGGGTGGAGGCAAGCCGAAGGTAATGCTGGTCGGCACCGACGAAGCCGCCGGAGCCGAACCGGAACCCGACGGGTCCTGGAGGGCGTCCTTGGATCTGCAGCCTGGCATCGCGCCAGGCCGTACTCGGGGCGCCTTAGAGGTCGTGGCCCCCGCCAGGGTCGTCGAGGCGGCTGCAGATATCTTCTGCGCCCGTGGCGCATCGAGTCGAGGTGCGGAGATCACCGTCGACGTCTTCGACACGTGAGGTTTTGGTGTCGTCGAGGGAGTGCTGCGAGGCGTAGCAGGCGGGACGGCCCTCGGTGTCGGTGGCGTCGACGCCGGTAACCGGGCAGGTTTGTCGGCGCCGATGACCTTCTTCCGTTTGTCGACTCCCATGTCGCCCGTCTCGAGTTCGGCACCGAAGTCTCTCTTGGTGCGGTCGGTGCCGACCCGGTGCGCTGGCGTCGAAGGTGTTGAAGGCCTCGATCCGACTAGCGCCACTTTCAGTTTCGGTTTCGTAGGAACCTGAGCAGCTTTCGGTTTCGGTTTCGTGGAAGGGAAACCAGCTGGCTTAAGCGGTAATGGCTGCCGCTGAACGTCCGAGGCCGGGCCCGAGGGCGGGGCCGAAGGACTGCGTGATAGGTCTCGGGTAAGGCCCGAAGGCGATCCCTCGACCGGAGCCATAGTCTGTGGCGCTGGTGAAATTTCGGTCTGAACAGGTAGGCCTTGTTCATCATCGGAGCTACTCTCTTCGGCTCCTAAGGCCTCCTCGTCGTCTCCTACCTCGGTGTCGTCTTCACCTCTGTGGAAGAGTGACTCGTCGGCCTCGTCCGATCCGGGTTCGTGTTCGTGTTCGGAAACGGGACTGGAGGGTAAGACTTCTACTTCTTCGACGTCGTCAGCCTCGTCGAAGATGTCAGCTGGGGCCGGTGCCGCGTGCTGCGCTTCGAGCCTCGCCGCTCGACGATTCCGCAGAGTCTTCTTTGAACGGAACCGGGCACAGGCCATACATGTCGATTCGTCGTGGTCCGGCGAAAGGCATTTGTTGCACACCGGATGGACGTCGATGTGTGGGTACTTCGCATTGCATACCGGACACCTTTTGAATGGCGTCCTGGATTCCATCGTCGAAGTAGAGTCGATGGACAGGCAAATGCGAACAAAGTCGGTGCTGAAAGTTAGTAAACTAACAAAAAGTATCGAAACCCGATCGATAAACAGTACCGACGCGAACTAAAGGCCTTGTGGCCTCGACAAAAGTTTTTCCTAACTTGAGCTAAGATAGCACATCCGAACCCAATGGCGGAAAAAAAACAATCTGAGGATGGAGAGGATGCCCATGCGCACTGTAGTCCATGGGAGGAGTCACCTATCCAAGGATACTTCGAAGACTCTTCCAGGACAACAACGTGCAAACATCCGGACCCAACACTAGGCGGCGATCTATGCACAAGATATGAATTCAGCAGCCCACATGCCTCGAACTGTGGTATTCTCAAGCCAGACTTTGATCCAGCAGTGTGCTGGTTCCCAGGTTGTTTTAAGAAAGTAAACAAGAGGGGGGGGCATAGAGTTGCTGTGGTCACTGCCAAAGTCAGAAATTCTCCCAGTGACAATCAGGGCCAGCAAATATGGTACGGATTAGGAAACAGACCAATAAGAGCAGGAAGGTTTTAATCTGCAACTAGCTTACCTGGGCAATGGGCTACTATTGCAGGCTCACTGCATGTATCTTTCCCAGTTACCCAATGCCAGAATAAGTCTTAGGAAGAGGCTGTTCTCACTAAAAATGCCAAAATCATATCCAAAATTACATAAGACAAAAAGGCTGTCGCAGATCTGAAGGTACTGCCCTTTCCAATATGGTTCCGTTTTTTTAAGAGTGGATGCCAGCATATATATATATATATATATATATATATATATATATATATATATATATATATATATATATATATATATATATATATATATATATATATATATATATATATATATATATATATATATATATATATATAGCATGGGGATTGGTCCCAGATTCAGGAAAATTAATTCTTCCAGTACCAGAAGTATGGTTCCTCAATGTTAATGTGTAGGGCAATGGGAAAGAACAACCAGCTCTAGTGCCCAAACGCCAATGGTATCCTTCAGGCGTCTCTCTCCAATTCTGGATGCACACACACAGTAGGTTGATTAACACCACAAACTGCTAATAAAATGAACTACTGGCAAAGCCTGAAAGAGTAGTCTTTAAAATGTGGGCTATACGACAGATTGTCAATGCCTGCTTGTAAAGTATAGTTTAAAATAAAAACAAACCAGCGGGGCGTCACATGCGGACGTACACGCGTCCTTCTTGGAATGGTGAGTTTATGAGAAAAGCCTGTTCAAAGATGGCGAGCAATGAATCATGACACGCGGATGCATAGGTGACCATTAACAAATATCACATTACTAAAAATTGCAGAAAAATAAAGGAGCCACTAGATCCTCACAAAATATATATAAAAACATTTAATGTGTTGAGGGACAGGGGAACAACTACCAGCAGGGCAGACAAAGCAATCGAAAAGCAGAGAGGGGTAGCAGCGCAACAGAGGAACTGATAGGAGGGAGACAAGGCAATGGAAACGCAGGGAAGAAAGGACAAGCAAAGGAGGCACTTTGAGGGCAAAAATCAATCTAAAAATCAGCAGGGGCGATAGCAATAGAACGAAAAGGGAAAAAACAGCCGGAAGAATGACAAAAATGGAACACAAAACAAGCTCAAGGGAGCGTTAAACAACAACAACAACAACAAAAACTGGTTACCAAATTACAAGTATTGGAAGGATGCAATTCATCCAAACAGAAATACTGTAAGACTATGCTGTAGGGGAAGGGCAAACATAAGTAGGAAAAAACAAATAAGTTAGCAATTCACATCGACCATAAAGTCAAAGAATGATCATGAATGAGCTGACCCCAAAGTTTAGGTATTGCACACAACAGGTTTTTCTGCAACCGACAGCTAGCATGGATTTAAGCGAGACCTAAAAAGGTTAACTTGGCACATTTAGATTAAAGAAATGAATGACCAAATAAATACCCAAACAAATTCTAAACATCCAACAGTACCATACCATCCCTTGAGATGTAAATTGACCAGTTTGTCGAAAGCTGCTGGACTAAGGCTATTGAAAAGCCAAACAAAAGGTTTGACAGAGCAGAAGCAATAAAATGGACTGGCATAATGCCCAACGCCTCCAAATATAGTCCAGCTCACCTTCTCTTGGTGCTGCTGCTCCAGCTGAACAAGTTGGCTTTGGTGCTCCGTTTCCATCTCCGCCATCTGGGTTCGCTCCTCAAAGAGAGTCTTCTGCAGGTCAGCAGAATGTGCCTTTGCTTGCTTCAGGTTACTCTCTTGTTTACTGCATTCAACTTTGGCGGAGACCAACTAAAATCACAGAAGCTCTATGTTAAGATAGACGAAAGTTGAATGCTCAGTCAGCCAGACAACATTACACCTAACCCTGCTGAAACAGAGGTCATAGTTTTAAAATCGATCTGTCAAGCTTCCCCCACCCCCCCCCCCACCCCTCCCTTGGAGACCGATTGTTTCGGTGTGGTTCAGTTTTGGAAACCTTAAGTATATGGACTCAGATTAAGGAATTAATTACAACTACCTCCACTTGCATTAGGGATAGTATTGACCCAATTTCTCAGATCGAGGATATGCCTTTTAATCAAGATACGGAACTTTAGTGGGACTCAATATAGAGTCATTGTGCACTATCAGCCCTCAGCTGGGAGGGCTTGAGGGGGATTCATTCTGGTCTTAATTCTAGTCCTTTGCCCACCAGGATTCCTATTTGAGTTATTAGAATTCACACTCATCAAGAACTACTTATATTGAGACGCCTACTTAAAAAAATAAAATAAAGGAGTGGGAGCTTTTTACACCCCAAATATTGCAATACTAGGTCTACAATGTGGAAAAAAGATGATTGTCATCTATTGATCCCTTCCTCGACCACGTTGTATTTTGGAAATGCTATATCAATGATGTGCTCATGATTTGGCATGGGGATTCTGATTCTTCGAGCCTGTTAATTGGCTTAATACTACACAGAACCATTTGAAATTTACTTTTGATGCACAAAAAGATGCATTACCTTTTCTAGACCTCTTAAAGTAGTTGACAATAAGATTAGCACAAGTCTATTTAGAAGGCAGACGGAAAGGACCCCAAACCCCCACCCCCTGAAAACTAACCCCTCACACCCTTAAAACTAACCACAAACCCCTCTTGCCTGTTCCTGTGTAACGCTACTCCGAACTCCACCCTGCACGAACACTAGACTGAATCAGCCTTAACCATGTACACGTGTGGTTAAGGAGGAGTCTTTGTTCGGGCAGGGGTGAGTTCAGAGTCGTGGCAAAGGTGGTTTCCCATCAAAAACAGCTCAGCAAATGTCGCACCAGTAAAGTCATATGCCTTACGCAGTCCATGTGACTTGCTTTACATCAGACAGACAACTCCGATTGTTAAAACTAGGACCATAAAACATAAAAGTAGGATCTGGCGCAAGGTGGAGAATGCCCCCTTATTCTATTTTTTGGCATTTAACCATACTGAGATGTTCCTGACCAGACAGGTTATGGATCAACCAGGCAGCGATTTTGGACAGCTGTTGCAAAGCTGTGAGTGCAGTTAGATTACCAGATGCAATACAGTAAACAGGCTCAATGCCTTGGATGAATGGGAGATTGGGACTTCTTTAGGATCATCTTTCCACATCATAATTGTGACAGTTTTCTCTGGTGAGGTTACATTTTATGTAACTTCACAATGTATATTATCCCATTTAGGGTAAAATTGGTCTTAACTGTGGAATATATATCACCTGGGAGTGCAAATATGTATTGACTGCTATGTATACCTTGTGCCCACAAAACACACTGCCCTGGCATACATCGGCCACCCCTCTAGCTGGGTGCCCAATGCCAGTGGTGTGGGTACAGGTGCATGAGCCCTGTGCCCCTACAGTACCCGGTCCATTCCTGGACACTAAGTACAGTGCTGCCATTTAAGAGTATATGGTGCTGGGAGATAGTCAACACGAACTCCACAGCACCATGATGGCAACACTGAAGACTGAAGTTTGGTATCAAACTTCTCAGCACATTAAACCCGCACTGATGCCAGTGTGGGATTTAATGTACAATGCAGGACACACAGCAGACATGTTGCTGGACCCCTGGCATAGGGCACCCAGCTAGAGGGGTGGCTGATGTATGCCAGGGCAGTGTAGGTTGTGGGCATGGCACACAGGGATGTGTGCCATGTCGAATCTTTGTTTTTTATTGTACCCAAACACTCAGCCTGCAAGTGCAGTGTGTTTGTGTCAGGGTATAGGGCCTCTAAGGGTGGCACAATAAGTGCTGCAGCTCTTAGGGGCCTTCCTTGGTCACAAGGCCCTGGGTACCTAGTGTACCATTTACCAGGGGCGGACATGTGGCCAGGGTTTGCCAAATTGGGTTTTAAGTTTCAGCATAATTTTTAGGGAAGCAACATAAGCCCTGGGCACCCGATTGGCAGGAGCCCAGGGCACACTCAGTCAAAGTACATTCAGGAAAACGTGGGGGCATACCATGCAAGAAAGATGGCACTTTCTCACGACAAGGCGGTGCTAACAGGCAGGAGGAGGCACAGGGAAGCAAGAACAAATTGCCACTCGTTCCCCTGCCTAGAAGCAGACTCAGTCTTTGTGAATCACCACCAGATTTATAAACTACACAGAGCACGAAGTGGTGGTACATAAAAATAACATACAGGAAGGCATTTTACTGCAAATACTTCAACATGCATTGCACACTTGTTGGATTCGTTAACAGTCACAGAAACCTGGGAGAAGTCATTAAGTGGCAGTACAAACTAGGACAGGTAAAGTCTCCTGTTCAGAGATTGACAGTTTAATAGGGAGCAAGAATGAACATACCAAACTGATTACAGCTTAGCTGAATAAATTGTCAAGAAGTTTAAGACTGCAGAACAGGTGTGGAACAAATATTTGTCATTGTACAAAATAAATGTTTATAGGCTCTATAATAATGTAGCGCTAACATAAATTCAAGCCAAAACAGTAGGCAAGCAATCCACCCCCCAGCCCCAACACACAAATAAAGCTGAAATAACGGAAGCTGTTGGGCACTCACCTCTTTCATAAGGTATTTAATAGCACACTTCGTCTCCACAATTGTGGTCACCATTTCCCATCGCTGCTTGATAAGAGCATCGCCATCTGCATCCAAAAGCTTCTGCTGCAGGTCTGCTATCTGAGCGCTCCTTCATGGGGAAAGCACAGCGTGAGCTCCTGAAGCACTTTGCACCATCATGCAAGTCTTCAATATACCTCCAGTGCAACCATTTCCTTCCCATCACACACATTTCTGCTGCATAAACTACAGTTCCAAGCAACCCCCCCCCCCCCCCATCACTTACAGCTTCAATGTGCAGTTAACAATACAAACTTTTACGAAGACCTAGCAAGGCCGAGCCACCTCAATCATTCTCCAACTCGCACCATAACATTTAGCTGCTTCAGAGTTTACTGTTAAAATGCAACTATCACTGAAAGGTCCCTCTCAACAGGTCCTTCTTTCACACCAAGTGCATCTTGCTTTGAGCAGTTTAAGTTCATTACATTCCTCACCCCGGATATCAGTCCCTCCTGTCTGCACAAAACCAAGCCAAAGAGGGTGGAATACAACAGAGCAAAGGAGACGGTTGTTAGGACGCAAGCCTGAGATGGACTAGACTAACGGTACCAGAGTTCAACAAATAAGTTACACAGCAATAATTCTCTGCAGCGTTAGCAACCTCTTAAACTGCATAACTGGTAGAAATTCACTAATAAACCTCGAAAATTCATTCATGGCATTCTGCAAAGCTAAAGCACAAGCTGCTGGGACAGTTGCATACGAATCTCGAGCTAGATCCAGTCACAAATTATTTTTTGCAGTAATTTTTTTATGGATCCTCACTTTTACCAATTCCCCAACTCTTGAAACATACTAGGTGTATGAATTTATTGGGCAACATGGATCACATCAACAGGCTCTCTATGGTAAGTGACTGATCACAAAGGAGTCAACTGGGAGTTAGGCAAGTGATTGGTGTTGGACTCCATCTTCATGCAGATTCACTAACAGTTGTGTGTCCTATCTAGAGTGCATGCACTCCCAAATAGGTTTCTTGGCTCGGAGCCTACAACACAAAACAAAATTAAACTGGAGCCTAATTATCCTCAGATAATAAAGAGGAAAACTAATGATTATGGAGAACTTAAGTCAACTGGTTATATAGGGTCATTTAAAAATAGAATGAAAGCAAGGTGGTGCCATGCAGATCCTGATGAGGCATGTCCCGCCCCAAACAAGTGGCATTGTGGCCACAAAATAGTTGCTACTTCTGCATGCAGACATCAGTTTCTTTCTCATGTCTGACGTCAGACGTAAAGCCTTAGTAATCAAATTGTGCCAGTGTGCAAATCTCCGTGCTGGAATCTTATTAACCTGCACCATGGGAGTCCAGTCTACAGAACGAGGCGCTGGAAAAGCAGTGAGAAATCTGCAGTTAGAGTGTTTCCCAGAACAAGCATCACCAAAAGTAACCAGCATATCGTGGAAACTCCTTAGCGCAGATTCCTCACCTTGTGAAGCGACGCAAAGCAGGACCTTCCCAGGTGGAAGGGCTGTGGAATGGCTCCAACCAGAAATCCTGCAGAACAGATCAAGTAAAGCACTCATCCCGCCAGACCTGGCTTTCCAGGCAATAGTGCTTTGTGAGCATGTGAACAGACGACCACGTAGCAGCTTGGGAGATATCCAAGACAGGAACACCACACATCAGTAAAGTGGCAGCAGCTTTTGCTTGAGTGGAATGAGCCCACAGGCCTTTTGGAGGCGGTCTCTTGGCCAATCTGGAACATATTTTAATGGCCTGAAAAATCTATCTAGAGTTAGTCCGTTTCTGCACAGTGTTTCCTTTTTCACCCCCAGGGAACCGCACAAAGACGGGATTGGTTGGGCAAAGAACGGCAGGGTATTATATTGCCCAGTATGTAAAGGTGCAACAACTTTCCAGAGGAACGCTGCTTTGGTCCTCAGCACTAGCTTGTCTGGAAAGGTCGTGGTTCACGTTTGCTGGACAAAGTGGGTCATTAAGGTGAGCATTCAGAGGTAGCAGCTGTGCACTGGCTCAAATGGAGTGCACATAAGAAAAGTGAGAACCAGACGGAGGGCCACTGGGGCATCATAAATGGTGTTGACAAGAATAGATGGGTCAGTCCATTTAAAAGAGGCATTACAGCAGGTGGCTTGAACAAAGATGGCTGCTCGGGTAGCTCTCCAACAGCCGATAAGGCTAACAATCTACAACAGTTGCTTCAGCAAAGTTTTATTAGGCTAGAGAAACAAAAGTAGCACATCAGACAACTGGGCTAGTAAAGGTTAGAGGTGTCTGACAGAACACCAAACCACCTCTACGTGGTGATGGATTTCCACCATGAAAGTCCTCTGGTCTTACCTCTCCCAGGTGACCTGCCCAACCAAGAATCGATGCATCATTCACAAGCTTCAGCCCTGGGAGGAGTGTGGAGAGGGGTCTGACAAAGGTCAAATTGTGCTTCAGCAGCCACCACTGCAGACCATTATCACTCTCCTCAGACTTGTGGCTGGAATCCGAAAGGCTCTCTTGGTGCGGAGCCCACTGAGACTTTAGATCCCAATGCCGAGGCTACATGTGCCACCTGGTGTGGCCCACAAGCAGAATGAATAAGGCCAACAGGCATAGAAACCTCAGACGCCATCACTGAGACCCAGGTCAAAGGTTGAAACTTTGGAATCATAGTCAATCTTCTGGACTTGTAGAGGTAGTGAGAAGGCTCTTGTAAGCACTGTGCCCTTGATGGCTCCAATGAAGGGGAGTCTGCGAAGAGTTGGGTGCGCCTTTGGCATGTTGATGGAAAATCCTAGCTATGTCATTAGGTTGGCCGTCATCTGGAGGAAGTTCAAACTGTACGAGGCGAGCCCAGCTTTAGCAACTAGTCATTGAGATATTGGAAGAGTAGCACTCCTAGCCTCCGAACATGGCAACGAAAACCATCACTTTCGTGAACACCCAACATGCACTATGTAGTAAGTGGGCTCTGTAAAATAGTTAGTGTGCATCGAGTCCAGCGAGTCCCCAAAGGTATGGCAGAGGTTAAAGTAGATAATGTCTTACTCAATTTAGTGGTAGCGTGGCTGAGCATTTAGGCTTAGAGGATAGTGTTACACATTTATTGTACACACTCAGGGAGGAAACGATGTCACTCAGACTGAATCCAGACCAATGGGTTGTACAAAAAGTTGTTACTTTGTTGTTTTATTACTAGAACCAAGAATCACTCCGTGCAGGTAAGTTTGTGTTGTAAAAGTAGCAATACTGTTTAAGAATGCAGTAATGTTTTGTAAATGCAATGGTATACTTTACAGTATTAAGAATGTTTTCTGTAAATGTCAATCAAGTACAGTGGCATGCTTTTGCAGTGATAAGATTAGACAGTTCAATGCAATAGAACTACAATGCGATCCTGTGGCACAAAACAATGTTAAACAGTTTGCAGGTAAGTACCCAACTTACTTCCCTAGGCCGGGGTTTAGGACAACACATGACAAGGCTCAAGGCCAGGTTGGTACTCCTACACTAGCAGCACTGGGCCAGCCGGATGCAGAGGTCACTGGAACCAATGGATCAGTGGGGTACCTTGAAGAGGCACGGTTTGCAGGTAGGTAACCACGGTCTTGGGGGAAATGCCCTGGGGGTTGAGGTGAGCACGGGAGCAGC
Organism: Triturus cristatus; assembly: GCF_964204655.1. Classification (NCBI taxonomy): domain Eukaryota; kingdom Metazoa; phylum Chordata; class Amphibia; order Caudata; family Salamandridae; genus Triturus; species Triturus cristatus. The sequence continues at coordinate 1,069,797,535 of NC_140588.1, read as the reverse complement.
AAAGCTACACCACCTGGGGCACAGGGAGGGGCTGGGTGCAAATCAGCTACATGCACCCAAGATTTCCAATGGAGGTAGTCTGTTTCAGAAAGAGGTTACAGGCTTGGACCAGGAGGCTAGACGAAAGAGACCAACAGCAGGGCAAGTAAGTTGGATTGCTGGAGTACACCAGGGCACAGTCAGCTGGGCCCCCCAAAGTCGGAGGTGGGGGTTTGCATGGGTGCCTTCGTAGTTTGGTCTTGTCAACCCATTCCGGTTACCCTTTGAATAGATGCTACTATGAGGTGTGGAGTGGTCAGCCACAGATTTGGACTAGGTCAGGAGCACTGGGGGAGACTTCACAGGATCGGTGAGTCACTCAAACTCAGGCCGTGGGCGTCGGTGCAGTGTCGCGGATCCACCCAGAGACTGGCATGGTTTTGTTTTTGCAACACAAATCTGGTGTCCAATTGAGACAGGAGTCTATCAAATAAAGCACAGGTCCTCTGGGATTCTTGAGGTTGCTGGCCAGGCTGGTTTCTTGAAGTAGGGTTGCTGGAGGAGGAGACAGGCCAGTTTGGCTGGGGCCAAGTCAGCAGTCTTCTTAACTGCTGCACGGTTCTCCAGTCCTCCTTAGGAGAAAGCCTTTCAGTGGTGCCCCTAAATACTAGATTTAGGGGTGTTACTGTGTTGCGCAGGTCGGGACAAAAGGTCCCTTCCCTGGGGGAAACCGCCATTACAACGCAGCTGTTTCCCCACATGCCATTACATCGCAAGTGATACGCCTGCGATGTAAATGCGTAGCCATTCGGACGCTATTTTTTTGTACAACGCATGCGTTATATAAAAAAAAAAAATGTCGGTCCACCTCGTGAGGAAACAGAGGCTCTTCAGATTCCTCACAAAGACGTGCACCGCCCCTTAGAGCAGACGTGAAGCAGGAACCAGGAGGCGAGAAGGGTAAGGGAGATTAGGCCTGCAGTGGGGATTACTTTAGGGTAAAACTGGGTCAGTGGGGAATGTGTGTAGTGTTTGTGTTGATGGTAGGGTTGGGGGTGGTGCAGGGTAGTCTTTTAGTGTAGAGAGAGGACTGGGGTCGAGGGGAGGGTCGTGCATGGGGTACTAAATTAGGGTGTAGGGCAGTGTAGTGTAACATACCTTTCATACTTTTACCATGTGTACCTTTACCACGCATGCCTTTGCTTTGTAATGGCATGTGTGGTAAAGGCATATGCATGGTAAAAGTATGCAATGTAATGGTAGGTTGTAATTTACAACGCGTAGTAATACCCGCGTTGTGATGGCACACGTGGTATTAGTACGCGTTGTAATGAGTCATTTCTTCCCTGGGGTGTCTACACCCCTCCTTATGTCACCCTCCAGGTAAGGGGAGAAAATGCTTAGTCATGATAATAAAAGTACCCTAGTTTAAGATTTTGGTAAGTTCACATCCCAGCCTTCTCAGACACGAGGAAGCCAACACTCCACCACAGATATCGCTGCCGCAACTAACAGGCACCTGCGGAGCCACAGGCAGGCGCAAACCCTGAAGCTAGGTAGTAGCCTTAATGCAAGTGTGACTACAAGCTTACCTTCCCCCGTACTGTCTCATGTTGCAAATCGGAGGCAACTAAGTTGTAGGTGTTTTTTTCATTATGAACACATGTTAATTGTATGTTTGTCCTGTCAGTTCCTCGTGTGTCATTTTAAAAGCGAGAAATCGCTTATGGTAGCACTAAAAGGGTTGTCACCATTATTGCAAGAAATAGAACACGTTTTTCCGCACAAGTGATGTTTTACTAAAATTTGGGCACAGCAATGTGTATTTAGACTTGATATCAAGCTAACCTCCATTTTCCTTCCCCATAGTTTTACCCTAAAAAACACCTTTGGTGCTGTCTGTATTTATCATTCATCTTTTTTCACCAATTTGTTCTTCTGACTAAGATAGCCACGTGTCACCAGGGAGCATTCAATCTTGGTACTAAATAGCCTTAGACTAGGGCTAGAAACAGGTCGACCAGTAGAATGGAGGCACATTGTTCCCTACAAGTTCCTGCATTTTTCCCCACATTTTAATCATATCTAGTAGAGATACAAGTAAAGTATATTTTCCTACTAGCCAGGTATTTTTAATTCTCTGCCCCATGCCCTCCCTCGCACCTATAAGCTATCCATATACTTTTTTAACAATAAGTGCTCCCAATAAACACGTAGGTCATACCACACCTCATTCCGCAGCGGAAAGAGAACTGGATAAAGCATGCCACCAAGGGGAAACCCTGGGGGGTGAGGGATTTCTAAGGAAACCCCAAACTTTTCCTAACGAACTGGGAGGAAAGAAAAACCCTTCCTTCAACAGAAGGGCTCTGATTATAACATTTACTTTGAGGACAAGCCCTCGTTCTTTTCCTCTACCTCCCCCTTTTTTGAAATAACACCAACCCTAGCCAGGACTCTAGATCCAGCCGGGACCACAAGTCTTCACCTGAGCACCAGACACCCATGGCACGAGTTAAAGTGGCCCAACACCCAAGCGAGGTTCCCCCGCACACCCAATCCTGACCAGTGTTCATGCGCTGGATGACCTCCAAAAAGGTTCTCCTGGATGCCTGCAATCTTATCCTGAAAGCCCGCCCCCCCCCCTCCCCTCCAATAGCGACCGGGACCGGTGAGAAGAACCAGGCATGACGACCAACGGTACACTGGTGTCGAGCAACTCTTCAACTACATCCTCCAGTTGTTTGCTCCCTTAGTCCCGTCTTCTGGCTCCAGCCTGTAGTCCTTCTCTACGACCGACATCCTGCATTGGAAAGCATTGGGCTCCCAACACCTCCTGAGCACCCAGCCGCCACTGCTGGTTTGGACTTGGTGCCAACTAGACCCCACAACCCCTTTGGTCTCCAGACGGAATGGCCTGCCCATGAGCAGCTTCATTGGCAGTCTACACCCGGCCGTCCATAGTGCCATTGGTGCTGCCCCTTAAATGTCAACCTGAATCTGGGGAACCTTGGTTCTACCCCCCAAAACTCAAATCCTTAGGCCATTTATTATCTGTAAACTTAACACTTTTTTTCTCCACAAGACTGTATGGTGGATTTTCTCAGAAAAATCTTCCGTCTTGGTGCTTTAAAAAGAGCTAACTGGTTGCTGATGTCCTGTGTTGCTCAAACTGTGTTAGGAGTATGTTTCATGCCAAACTAGAAAAGTAATTACAAAGTAATCTGCAAGTAATTTCAAGTGTTTCTGAACAGTTTAAAACCATTTTTTTCTCAGCTGCAAAATTAATCTGAATGTTCACTGCATCTTAAAAAGTAACTGTATGACGTTTAACTGACCTGCTACGAAGTAAAGCTTGTTCTAGAAATAAAACAATAACTTTATACAATTAGTCTGGATTCATTGTGTGCGACATTTCCTATCTCAGTGCCTAAAACAAATGCGTAACACCACCCTCTGATAAGCCCGACTGCTCAACCACACTACCACAAAAAGAGAGCAAAGTTATCTACTTTAGCCTCTGCTATACCTCTGGGGATCCATTGGAGACTGTGCACACTAAATCTCACTTTGGTACAGTATATACAGAGCCAGCTTCATACAGACTGCAAGAGGAGGTAAGGGAGGGGTTCACTCAGTCTCCTGATCCTCAGAGACCAACAACATGGACACATCAGCCCTGTCACAGAAAAACTTCTGGTGGTACACATGGATTCCTCGAGGTGCCTGCCAGTGCCCATCTTTACAAAGTAAGTGACCTCACTTCTCAAGAATAGGTTATGGGACACTCCATTTATCCTGGACGGCCCTTGGTGCCAAAGGCTCAAAAACCCACACCTGTTGCCCTGGTTGAACTCCACCAGTGCAGCTTTTTGGTCATACTACAGCTACTGGAGCAGATGTCTGGCTTCAAGATTCTTGGATGCCTTTGCCATGTACTCTGCCAGCGTGGAACAGAGTCCTAGTACATAGTCCACATCATCTTGTTTAGGTTCATGGAGAGGCCTCTCCAAATCTTTTTAGAAGAGCAAGTGGTTCCCACACAGGATGCACAAACAGAAGTTCAAAGGAGGGAACCCTACTCCCTTATGTTGTACATCCAAGTAAGCAAAAAGCAGACATGGCAGGACTTCTGATCTACTTTTGGGCTTTTCAGGGTACCCCTATGATGATGCCTTTCAATGTCTTGTTGAATCTCTCAAGACCATTGGTTTGTGCGTGGGAAGACGTAGTGAAGTTTACTCCATGTTCATCCCACATTTCAGGTATGCGGGCATGAAGTTGCTACCTCTGTGATACCACCTCCTTGGGTAACCCTACCGTAGTTAAGACACCAATGAGGTCATTGGTTTCTGCAGGAGCTGTAGTAGTCATCCTAAGGGGGAATTGCTTCAGGGTACAGGGAATCATGATCGCTACTACCAGTATACATTTGTATCCTGAGGCGGTGGGTGGCTTAAGTGTACTCTATTCCCACATCAACTCTTTCAAAGGGAACCCCAGCCACTGGAAGTGGAATTAAGGGAGCCTTTGGGTGTCCACCTGTTTTGCCACTGGCCTGACAGGTGACACAGGAGCTGACTAACTTTCCCAAGTTTTAGTCTGACCCAGGTACCCAGCTAGGGGGATGCCATGGGCCAGTGAGTAAGAACTTGATACAGCTGCAGCTCTACCATTCTGCTAGGGGCACCAAGTTTTGGTTCTCTGGCCTCAGTAAAAACCAAAGGAAATGATGGACGGAGTGTTGAACATTGCAAGCACTCACCCCCAGTCAACTGATCTGGGTTTAATCCATCACCGTTCTTTAGCCCACTCTGCCACCCCAGTTCAGACATGGCCATATGCAAATCAGTCTGACCCTGGCCTCAGTATACAGGAGTTCCTCCTCCTAACAGGTCTTGTATGAGCCACTGACCCCTCCCTTTTCCTTTGCAGCAGCTTGCTGCCGCAGCCTCTCAAGAGTGGGGCAGACATGCTGTTCCTTAGAGGGATCCTTTGGAGCCAGGAGCACAACCTGATAAGGACCAAGTTCCATGGGCTCAGATCCCTCTTGGGCTGACAAGTCCTCCCCTGAGGAGAGGAGTCCTGATCTTTTTGCTGCTTAGAACTGGTCCCCCAGTCTTCTCACCTTTCTTCTTTGAAGGTTGGGACATCCTTTCAGGCTCCGGCACTTCTCTTTTTACCCCCCGAGCTAGTGTTTGTGCTCGTTGTAGGAGAGTAGGGTCTGTTTTCTATGTTCACCCCCACATTTTGCTTTTGCTTTACTGGTTTTCGACTTAGATGTGGCTGTGGGCCTGCTAATCAGACCCACAGCCCTGCTGTTCTCTCTCTAAATTGATACTATGTACTTTAGGTGCATAACCCATTTGGATAGGCTCACCTTATTGGCCCCTGTACAGTGTACCTTAGGTACCCAGGGCATAGGTGTACCCTAGGCCTACCAGGGGCTGCAGCATGTATTATGCCACCCCTGGCCTGGCCTTCCATTATGACACAACTGGCTGATCACTCAGCTGGGGCAAGGTCGTGTAATCACCCCTTGCTTAGGTGTAGTATTCCTATACCTAACTTACATATAGACACATGTGTACCTATCAGCCACTCCTATGGCAGGCCTTAACAATCCTGAAGGCAGAGTGCTTGGTAACATGTGAGATGGTGCTCTAGCATGAGATGAGCCTGTCTGCAGCTTTCGGAACCATGTCCTTATAGCTGTTCTATGATATAGCCTACCATATACTCGTAAAGTGCCTTATAATCTTAAACGGTTATGGTAACTATGGTTTGGCTTTATCAAAACATGTCGTGTAAGGTGTCGAACACTTTGGAATAATACCCCCATCCCATTTCTGGGGATGAGGATATTATCCCTCCCTTCTAGAGGGAGAAGACATGTTGTAACCTACTTACCCGGTTAACGTTAACCAGAGCCCCAGCATCACAAAATGGATGCTGCTGCCACAGACACGAGTATGACCTCCTGCGGCTGGGAGTGATCCCGGCAGGGGAGGCTTGGACAATAGGTTTCCTGCCTTGGGAGGTGCGAGCACCACCCCAGACAGGCCTTAGTGTATTGGGGCAGGGAGGGATGAAAAGAATGAGACATGCCTGGGGCACACAAGGTGTCCCGTGCATAGTCCAGTTCAAACCGGTGCTGGGGCTCTCCAGCCCCAGTCCTGGCGCGAAACTGGACAAAGGGAAGGGTGTGTAACCACCCCCCTCCCAGGTCCCACCCATAAGGCGGGACCTAGCAGGTAACCCAGCCCCCCAGATTTGGATAAGAGTGGTAGCTGGGCCCCAGGAGATTAGATTATCCTGAACCTGCAACTTGTACAGAAACTCTGGACCTTCGACATTCGACGAAAGAAGAAGACTGAAGAATCTCCCTTGTGGCCAAGGAGTGGCTACCCTGTGCAAACAGGCACCATCAAGAGACTACCCTTAGCTTTGCTGAAGTTCTACGAGGGACCGACTGCAGAGCCCGACCAGAGCCTTGACTTCCAGACTTCTCCGACCCTGATCCACAGCCACAGCCGAGCTGAGATCCGTGGAGGCGACGAGAGACGTGGGACCGGCTACCTGGGAAAAGTGGCTAGTATCTTCCAGCGCAGCTTCTGAGGCACCCTCGAAGTTGTGCACCGGGGATTGAGAAGCCCCAACCCCAAGCACCATCTGCACCGAAGATCAGCCCCCCACACTCCACGAGTCCTGCGTGGGGCCCTTCTGCATTTTCCTGCTTGCCGCGTCTGTCCGGTTGCTTGCCCGTTGGCTAGTGACCTTTGTGACGACGCATCCAGAAATCTTCACTGCTGGTTTGGCTCCTCCAGACTGGCTCCCGCTTCCTTGCAAAAGAGAAGCACCCCAGACCTTCCTGGTCTGCACCATAAGCAAGTCCTCCGTTCTTCGTGGGTTCCGCTTGCCAAGGCTTGGTGAGTCCTAGTCCAACTTCGACGCCGCCGACAGCAAGAGCCTTCGTGGGACGTCTCGCCTCCTGGTCCTGGTCGTCCTCGACGTTCCCTGGTCCTCGTGGCTGCAGCGACAAGCTTCACCTTTCACCTGCAATCTTCACGACATCGCCTGGTTCCTTCCTGGTTCCACGTGGTCACTGGCTAGTGACCTTGACTCTGTCCCTTCTGCTTGCAGGTATCCTTCCTTCTTGATCCCAGCCTTGGGATCCACCGGACACTCTTCACTGACTGCCTGTCAGCAACTTTCCTTCAGGCATCCATAGAAGTCCGACGAAACCCGACGCAAGTTCACACCTGTGCACCCGCAGTCCGTGGGCTAGGTAACTTGGGTACTTCGGTGCTCACAAGGGTAGTGACTATCCTAGGGTCTAGTTTCAGAGTCTCGACTCTCTAGCTGCTTCAGGAGTGTCCTTAAACTGTTAATTTCTAACTGCTAGTAATTCTATCTACTTCTACGCATTACGCGTGAGTGTTTCCACTCTGCACCTGAATCCCGTGGGCCTCCCACTTCCTAACTGTTGCTAGTGCAGTGTAGCCCCAGCGATTCCCTAGGCCTATCCTCTTTCCGTGACAGTGGTCCTTATACCACTTACTTAGTATATGTTTGCGTGGCCCCTAGGGCCTAACTGTATTACTTACCTGTGTGACTTAATGTATGCTTAAATAAGACTGTGTTGTACTTACCTCTAATCTCATAAAGAGTGCTGAGGGTTTGACTAGAATAAATACACTATTTTATATATATATCTGTTGTGGTGTCCTTTCATTTGGTATTCAAGGGATTATATATGGTATCACAGCTGGCTTCACATGCCATTCAGAGTTTAGCCTAAGACTGCTCTTGTCCATGCTACCACTAGGATAGCTGGTCTATAAGGTTGACTTTACAACCAATCACCATAAGGGTTGTTTGGACTGATATAAGGTGTACACTAGAACTAGTGACATCATACATCAGGCCAACTTCTCACACTCGTCTTCACACATGCACTTTTAGGGACTTGCAGCATGGCTGCATGGTGTTTCAGCTCTGCCTCAGCCCATGCGCACCTTCCTTCACATAAACAATCCCGAAAGGTGATTTCCTCTAAGTGTGCTGCACAAATAGAAGAGGAAAACCAAGGAGAAATCGAAATATTTCTCAATGATCCGCCTCCACTGGAGAGGCGCAAGTTGTTGGCGTTGCCCCAGGTTTACATTATTTTGTACATCTGGGTCAGCATCACAATCCATGGGTGTTGCATGGGAACCTCCACGCAACACCTATAGAACGCCTCCTTGAAGCAAAGGCAACAGTGACTTGCGCTGCTTTGTCTAACTCCGGTGTCTCCAACCAGTTGATCGCGAGCTACCAGTAGCACGCAGAAACCTTCAGAGTAGCTCCCAGCCTGGAGTTCATTTTTAAATAAGAAATGCAATAAATAAGTGTTGCTTTTTCTTTCAAAGCTGTGAAGGCAGCATTTATTTTGCATCATCAGGCTGCAGATCGCACAGCCGGATAATGAGCAGAGCTCCACTCACATTTATGATGCATGTGGGTCACAGAAGTTCAGCACTGAGGTATTTAACTCCTAAATAAAACTGGTCGTCAACATGAAACAGAACACCCCCGCGCCACACGGCCACCAGCTGTGTGTGCACCCCTCGCTGCTGCTCACAGCCTCGCTGTCTGCCTGCCCTAGCTGCCTGCCTCACTCTCACTTGCCCCAGCAGTTCCGCCGTATTTTCACTGTTATTGTCGTTTTGTTAGCCTCTCTGCATTAACCTTGTTGTTTTTTCCCCCTGTGCCGTTTTTTCACTGTTATTGTCGTTTTGTTAGCCTCTCTGCATTAACCTTGTTGTTTTTTCCCCCTGTGCCGTTTTTTTCACTGTTATTGTCGTTTTGCTAGCCTCCTTGCATTAACCCTGTTTTTTCCCCCCTGTGCTTTGCCCGCCCCGCTCCCCGCCGCCGTCCACGCGGCCACGCCCCCGTTTTCGTTCTGTGACCTCCCCGCTCCCGCCTCCCAGCTGCTCCTCCCTCCCACTTAGCCTTAAATGGCGACCGCGCGGCGGGCGTGCCGATTGTGCGCCAAAGGCAAGCCCATCTGCGCCCGTCCGCGCCTGGACCGCGCCCAGCGCCAGGACCCCTGGTCCCCACCGATGCAAGCCTACCCGACTGACCTACGACGCCGCCACCACCCTCAACGCCGGCCGCAACCCTGCCTGCCACCGAGCCACCCCGAGACGCACCCACGGCCCCTTCGCCTGCCAAGCCTACCGCTTCACCTGCCACCGGGCCGGCACCACCCCAGCCAAGCCGAGCACCAGCAGCAACCACCTCGAGTGCATCCTGCTGAACACCCGTTCCGTCCACAGGCACGCCATGGAACTCTGGGACCTGCTCGACACGACAGCGCCGGACGTCGCCTTCCTCACCGAAACCTGGATGAACGCCTCCACAGCACCCGACATCGCCATAGCCATCCCGGACGGATACAAGATCACCCAGAAGAACCGCGCCAACCAGACGGGAGGAGGCATCGCCATCATACACAAGAACCCCATCCGCATCTCGACTAACGCCGACGAAACCTTCACCACCGCCGAACACCTACACTTCCAGATACACGCTGACCCCAAGACCACCCTCCGAGGCACCCTCATCTACAGACCACCGGGACCACGCACACAATTCAGCGAAGACATCGCAGACTTCATCAGCCCGCACGCCCTCCCCTCCGCCTACATCCTCCTGGGAGACCTCAACTTCCACCTAGAAAACAACAACGACAAACACCACCGCCCTGCTGGACAACTAGTGAACACTCCCACCCACTACGCCGGCCACACGCTTGACCCCGTCTTCTCATCCAGCAAGCACATCTCCTTCAGCTACGCCACCGGACTCCACTGGACCAACCACAGCTGCGTCCACTTCAGCTTCAGAAGAACCACGACCCACCACCCCCCACAACAGGTTCCCCGCCGGAGCTGGAGCAAGATCACCGCCGAGCAACTCACCGCCTCCCTCGGCCAGAACACACTCACCAACACAGCAGACCCAAACGAAGCAGCCAGCAACCTCGCCAAGTGGTTGACTGCCTGCGCCGACGACCTCGCACCGCTAAAGATCCCTCCAAGCAGAACCGGCAGCAAGAAAACCCCCTGGTTCACCAACGAACTCAAGGAATCCAAGAAGAACTGCCGCACCCTCGAGAAAGCCTGGCGGCTCGTCCAGACCACAGACAACAGGACCGCCCTCAAGCACGCCACACGCAAACACCACCAACTGATCCGCGCCCACAAGAAGTCAGCACTCAAAGAACGACTGGACAACAACGCCCACGACAGCAAGGAACTCTTCAGCATCGTCAAAGAGTTCTCCAACCCCAACGCCGGAAACGACATCACCCCCTCGCAAGTCCTCTGCGACTCACTCGCCTCGTTCTTCCACAGCAAGATCGCGGACATACACAACAGCTTCAACGCACAGACCACGCACCCCACCGCCGAAGCAACGCCCGCCACCACCACCCTCTGCAACTGGACCCCGGTCACCGCCGAAGACACCACCTGCACGATGAACTCCATCCACTCCGGATCACCAACCGACCCCTGCCCACACCACGTCTTCAACAAAGCCGACGCCATCATCGCACCCCATCTCCGGGACATCATCAACTCATCCTTCCACACCGCCACCTTCCCGGAGAGCTGGAAGCACGCCGAACTTACCGCCCTCCTGAAGAAACCAACGGCGGACCCCACCGACCTCAAGAACTACCGTCCCATCTCACTCCTCCCCTTTCCGGCCAAAGTCATCAAGAAGACCGTCAGACAACTGGCCACCTTCCTCGAGACGAACGATCCCTCGACCCCTCGCAGTCCGGGTTTCGGGCCAACCACAGCACCGAGACTGCCCTAATCGCCGCCACCGACATCAGAACCCTGATCGACAACGGGGAAACAGCGGCCCTCATCCTGTTGGACCTCTCCGCGGCATTCGACACAGTCTGCCACCGCACCCTAGTGAAGCACCTCAGCAACATCGGAATCCGAGAGAAAGCACTGGAGTGGATCATCTCGTTCCTCGCCGGAAGAACCCAGAGAGCCGCCTCCCCCAGTTCAGATCCGAGGCCACCGAAGTCATCTGCAGCGTACCACAAGGATCCTCACTCAGTCCAACCCTCTTCAACGTCTACATGAAGCCCCTCGCAGCCATCGCACGCCAACACAACCTCAACATCCTCTCCTACGCTGACGGCACCCAGCTGATCCTCTCCCTCTCCAACGACCCCACCACCGCCAGTGCCAACCTACACGAAGGGATGAAAAACGTCGCCGACTGGATGAGGAACAGCCGCCTTAAACTGAACTCAGACAAGACGGAAGTCCTCATCCTGGGATCATCACCCTCCGCCTGGGACGACTCCTGGTGGCCTCCGGCCCTGGGCACCGCTCCCAAGCCAACGGACCACGCACGCAACCTGGGCTTCATCCTGGACTCCTCTCTGTCGATGACCAGACAAGTCAACGCCATCTCGTCTTCGTGCTTCAACACCCTGCGCATGCTCCGCAAGACCTTCAGATGGATCCCCACCGAAACAAAAAGATCGTCACCCAGGTACTCGTCACCAGCCGAATGGACTACGGGAACACCCTCTACGCCGGAACCACAGCCAAACTTCAAAAAAGACTCCAGCGAATCCAGAACGCCTCCGCACGACTCATCCTGGACATCCCCCGGCACAGCCCCATCACCAGACACCTGAGACCTGCACTGGCTCCCTGTCAGCAAGAGAATCACGTTCAGACTCCTGACCCACGCACACAAGGCTCTCCACAACCTGGGCCCCAAATACCTCAACGACCGCTTGACCTTCTACACGCCCACCCGCCAGCTACGATCTACCATCCACGCCCTCGCCACTGTACCACACATCCGCAGAGCAACAGCCGGAGGAAGATCGTTCTCCTACCTGGCAGCCAAGACCTGGAACTCCCTTTCCACCCACCTTCGGCGAACCCAAGACTACCTCTCCTTCAGGAAACAGCTCAAGACCTGGCTGTTCGAGCAGGTGAGTAGCGCGCTTTATAAATGCCGTGATTGATTGAGAACAAAATGTTTCTCAATGCTGTTAAATGAGAGAAAATTAAAATGAAGAGATTGAGTTAATTTCATTATAAGTTTCTCCCTTTTAAAAGTGTGGCATTTACAAACAGCAGGCATCTTCTCCCAGTGGCTGGTAGACACAGTGCCATATTTAGAAATTAAAAAATACCATTTTCTTTTAAATGGGAGAAATTTAACATGAGGAAAAATGTTTCTATGTAACATTGTTTTAATGTTATTTTACATTGAGCCAAGTCCATAAGTTTTATGAACAATATTTTTTCTCCATAAATTTCTCACATTTAAACAAAACTATTTTCCCCGTTATAAATCTGGCATCATGTCTACAGGCCACTGCAAGTAAAATGCCTGCTGTTTGTAAATACTGACATGGGCGAAAAATAAAATGACAAGTTATGTAATGCATTTAAACAAAGTTAATTCTTCAGTGGAATTTTCTCCCATTTCAAAGTGTCACATTTACACACAGCAGGCATCTTGCCCTTAGTGGCTGGTAGTCACGCCGTCATATTTCTAACTGAAAAATACAGCTTTTTCTTTTTTTAATTGGGAGAAATTTAAACTGCAGAAAATAGTTCTATCAAGTGCAGAAAAGGTTTCCTTAATACGAACATTTTTGCAGAACATTTTACTGCAAATTGCTCCCATTTAATAACAAAATGGTTGTAGGTTTGTTTTGCACATATTAAAGTGCCTCAAAGCGAAAGGTATGTCTTGTGCCACAAGTACAAATGACAAAGGCTCTCAGTCACCCATACACATATCCCATTCATTCACACACATTTTCATACATCACCACAGACCATGCACTCACTGACTCACATGGCAGCCCCATCCTAGTGCCCCTACTCACAGCATTTTGTTCAAGCCATAGTATCGGGCTCCCTGGACATTAGGTTTAAAGTTACTGAAGCTGGGCAAAGGGGTGTCTGGTAACAGTATGCGAGTTGCTTGGCCTTCGGTAGCTCACAACTTTTTTCACTGATCAGAAGCAGCTTTCATTGCAGAAAAGGCTGGAGATCCCTGGTCTAACTTCACTTCTAGGAGACCATGCAAAGACATACAGGGTGACTTTGCGCCACCTATCAGATGTGGATACTTGCGTCGCCAGAGCATCAAATAAAGTGTTGCACTGGCAGCACAATCCTCTCAAACACGGCCCAAAATGTTCTGTACAGTTTTTTGGTCTTTCACCATCAGGTAGCTACATATAAAATAATGAGCAGCTTAAATGAAAAATTATAAAACGTTATTACTCAGTGGGAAATACACTGTAGTACATTATGAAACCTATTAGTTAATGCACTGCAGAGGCCTGTGTGTAACCAGAAAGCCAAAGATTTAAATCTTGATGGATGCTACCCGGGCCCAGCCTTTGACAAAAAGCACTGAATATGCAAGTCTCTTTAAATTTGCATTACGCACAGTATGAGATCGATTGATACAAAATGTGCATATAGTTATGATAAAATGGTACTTCCAAAATGTAGATTTTAGAAATACCAGAGTACGTAATGCAATTATTATTTTTTTTTTTTAAACTTAACTGTCCCTTCAACACCTCCCTAGGGATACTAAGGGCTGTGTAAGGAATATGCTACTTACCAGTATGCATCTGTTCTTGGCATGTAGAGCTGCAGAGCCACACACTGAGGATAAGATCGCCATCTGGTGTTGGGCTCGGATGATTGCAGGTTGTTGTTGTCTTCGGAAGAAGCCTTTGGTCACGAGGTTGGTGACTCCTCCCCTGGACAACAGTGCGCATGGGCATCCACTCCATCGTCAGATTGTTTTTCGCCATGATGGGAAAAGATGGAGTGTATAGGAATGAAAAGAAAGGATGTCCATGTGTAATGTCTAAGTAAGACAAATGCTGGAACAGGTACAGGTCCCGGGGAGGCGGGTGGGCGTGTGTGGCTCTGCAGCTCTACATGCCAAGAACAGATGCATACTGGTAAGTAGCATATTCCGTTCGAGGCATATGAGCTGCAGATCACACACTGAGGATAGACTATATAGCAGTGTCTCCCCTTAGCGGTGGTCACCTGTATCTGTTGCAGCAGTTTGAAATAAAGTTTTTAGGACAGCCTGGCCTACCGAGGCCTGTTTGGCTTGCACATCAACACAGTAGTGTTTAGTGAAGGTATGCGTGGTAGACCACGTGGCTGCTATGCAAATGTCTAAGGGAATGTTACCTAAGGCGGCCATAGAAGCCCCTATTTTACGCGTGGAGTGCGCCCTAGGGGGAACTGTAAGAGTAGGTTTAGCCTTTTGGTAGCATATTTGGATACACTTAACTATCCACCGGGCTATACCGGATTTGGAGATAGGATTGCCTTTATGTGGTGGTGCGAAAGCAACAAAGAGTTGTTTTGTTTTTCGAAAAGGTTTTGTCCTGTCGATGTAACAAAGCAAGGCTCTTTTAACATCTAAGGTATGTAGGGCCCTTTCAGCTACGGAGTCTGGGTTAGGGAAAAAGACTGGTAGCTCTACTGATTGGTTAAGGTGGAAAGGGGAAATCACTTTTGGAAGAAATTTAGGGTTTGTCCTAAGAACTACTTTGTTACGGTGTAGTTGTAAGAAAGGTTCCTCCAGAGTCAGGGCTTGTATTTCACTTACTCTTCGTAGGGAAGTGATTGCGATAAGGAAAGCTACTTTCCATGTCAGGAACTGTAATTCACATTTGTGCATTGGTTCAAATGGGGGACCCATAAGTCTTGTTAGAACAATATTGAGATTCCACACTGGGGAAGGTGGTAATCTTGGAGGAAGAATTCTTTTAAGACCTTCCATAAACGCTTTGATGGCTGGTACCTTAAAGAGGGACAGGTGTTGCCTATTTTGCAAGTAGGCTGCCAAGGCCGCTAGGTGTAAACGTATAGAGGAATACGCTAGATTGCATCTTTGCAAGTGTAGTAGATAGCAAATGATGTTTTGGATGGAAGCATCCAATGGATGTATGTCATTATTAGCGCAGTAAATGGCAAATCGTTTCCATTTTGCGGCATAACATGCTCTAGTAGTAGGTCGTCTGGCTTCCTTTATGATATTCATACAGTCTGGAGGGAGGTTGAGGTACCCGAACTCTAAGACTTCAGGAGCCAGATTGCCAGGTTCAGTGTTTGAGGATCTGGGTGTCTGATTTCTCCATGGTTCTGGGTTAATAGATCCGGGGAGAGGTGTAGTTTTTGATGTGGGACTAGAGATAGTTCCAGAAGTGTGGTGAACCGCGGTTGACGTGCCCAAGTGGGAGCTACTAGAATTAGTGTTAGCGACTGTTTCAGTTTGCGTACCACAAATGGAATGAGTGGGAGAGGCGGAAAAGCGTATGCAAATCTGCCGGACCAGTTCATCCATAGGGCATTGCCCTTCGACTGTGGGTGTGGAAACCTGGCGGCGAAGGTTGGGCATTTTGTGTTTTCGGGAGTGGCGAACAGGTCTATGTCTGGTTGTCCCCATTTTTGGAAGAATGGGAGTAGAACCTTGGGGTGTAATTCCCATTCGTGGATCTGCTGTGTGTGGCGACTTAGGAGGTCGGCCACCTGGTTGTGAATTCCTGGGAGATGTTCTGCTAACAGGTAGATGTTTTGGGGAATTACCCATCTCCAGATTTGCTGTGCCAGTTGGGACAGTTGGAGAGAATGTGTCCCCCCCTGCTTTTGTATATAATACATTGTCGTCATGTTGTGCGTATGAGGACAGTTTTGTTCTTTAGGTGTACCTGAAAGGATTTTAGTGCCAGGAACACCGCTAAAAGTTCTAGGTGATTAATGTGGAGCAGTTTTTGTTGACTGGTCCATCTGCCCTGAGTGGTATGTTGAAGGAGGTGGGCTCCCCACCCCGTGAGAGATGCGTCGGTAGTCAGCACAACTTGTGGAAGAGGCTCTAAGAACGGCCGCCCTTTGGACAGGTGTGAGAAAGTGCCATCTTTCTTGCATGGTATGCCCCCGCTTTTTGCTAAATTGCTGAATGAACTTCGATTGAGTGTACCCTGGGTTCCTGCCAATCAGGTGCCCAGGGCCTATGTTCCTTCCTTAAACCACACAAACTCCAAATTGGCAAACCCTAGCCACATGTCAGCCCCTAGTAAATGGTACCCTAGGTACCCAGGGCCTTGTGGCCTGGGAAGGCCTCTAAGGGCTGCAGCACTCATTGTGCCACCCTCAGAGGCCCTGTACCCTTACACACACACTGCCCTTGCAGGCTGAGTGTCTGGGTGCAGGACAAAACAAAGAGTCGACATGGCACACATCACTGTGTACCATGCCCATCACCTACACTGCCAAGGCATATGTCAGCCACCCCTCTAGCTGGGTGCATTACGCCTATGGTGTGGGCGCAGGAGCCCTGTGCCCCTACAGTACCCGGGTCCATTCCTGGGCACTGTAAGTGCAGTGCTGTCATTTAAGAGTACATGGTGCTGAGAGCTTGTCAAACACGAGCTCCACAGCACCATATTGGCACCACTGAAGCCTGGGAAGTTTGGTATCAAACTTCTCAGCACATTGAACCCACACTGATGCCAGTGTAGGATTTAATGTACTAAGCACCCCAGAGGGCATCTTAGAGATGCTCCCTTACAGCTAACTTACAATCCACGTCTGCTCTGAGGCTGCCCAGGCTGCCACACAGCAGACACGTTGCTGGACCCCTGGGTGGGAGAGCCCCTGCTCTCCCGGGCATGCAACAATGCACATCCTGGGTGAGGTGAGAAATCTCCTCCCCCAGGATGAGCAAAGGGAAGCTTCAAAGGCAGGCCGCCATTTGGAGTTTCCCCAGGCCACTGCAACCCCCCACTCTGGCGGGAAGCTTGGCCGGAAAGCGCATACAAGGACAGGGGATGTGCCAGCCTGCCCACCCCTCAGGTGGGGGAGGCAAGGTGAAGCACATCTCCGGGCTCTCGCCATCTTGAAGATGGGAGGCCCTCCCCTATCAGGATTAGGCTACTGCCCCCCTCCCACAGGAGAGAGGCAGGATAGGGGTGTGTACCCACCCCAGGACAAGGACCCATTGGTCCCTGGCCTTCACCTACCTGTAACGCCCCTAAATCTAGTATTTAGGGGCACCCTGAACCTTCCTTCCTTAGATTCCAGATAGAAAATTACAAGAAGAGCAAGAAGAACAAAGACCTGCCCTGCAGCTGCTAAAAAGAGAAGACACCAACTGCTTAGGCCCCAGCCCTACCGGCCTGTCGACTCTCGAAACTGCACCAGCACGGCATCTCTCGTGGCCAGCAACCTCACCAACCCCGGAGGACCTGGCTACCTTTTGGCTCTAAGCCCCTGGGACTCCCATGAGTAGAGGCTCTACTCAAGAAACCTATTTTTAACCCCTGGCAGCAGCCCGGGACCGCGGACCCAACACACTCTGCACCAGCCAAGCCTGGCCAGTGCCGGAGTGGACAAAGACTCTGAGGACGACCCCACGGCGACTGTGACCCCGAGTCCGGCACCCAAGGACCCCCCTCGACATCCCAGAAGAAGCCTGCAGCCTCAGAACCAAGTGCCACCCCAACCGCGATCAACCAGAGGGTAAGATTTCCGACATCAAAAGGCACCCCTGCACCCGGCGCCCTGCGGCCCCCTGTGCCCAATCCCGGGGTACCCACCTAACCTACAACTACCCAACTTACCTCTCGAAGTGGTGGTGGCACCTGAAACATCCTCGTCCCCGAGCCTGCAGCCTTTTTCCAAACCGGAACATTCCCATTGATTTCCATTGAGCGCCCGAAGGCTCAAAAGCACCCTGCACCCAGCCGCCCGAGTGGCCCTGGCAGTGCCCTCTCTACACTAACCTACTTCCCCACTTGCCCTGAGTAAGTGACCAGGAGCCCAGCTCACACAGCCGCGTGGCTTGCCAGACAGCAGCCACCAACCAAGGCCCCCCTATCCCTCATAGGATAACATTGGGCCTAACTCTCTCTGCACCCGGCCGTCCTGAAACCGCTGAGGGTGAACCAACTGTACCTACCTGACACTGGGGGACCCCGGAGTCCATGCCCGGAATTTCAACTCTGCCAGTCGAGTACTTACCCTTAAACCGCTAACTTCATTTTCCTCATAGGGTAACATTGACTGGCTTTTTCTTCAAAAATCTTCTAAGTGTGAACTTTTCAAAACTGCAAAAATTCACCAAAAATCAGCCAAGTGACAAAAACGAATTTACTCACCTGCTCCTAGGTGAGCTCCCAGTGCTGGATCTTGGTGCCCAGCCCTGACCCTGAAAAGTGTTCACAACTATACTTACCTCTAACTCATTTTTCTCCCATAGGAAACCATTGTCTGCTTTTCTGTGAAATTTCTTCTAAGTGTCTATTTTTGCAAATTTGAAATATTCTTTTAAAATCGTACCATTTCTGCAAACGAAATTACTTACCTGCTTTTGATAAGGACCCCAGTCCTGGGTCTAGGCACCCAGTTCTGGATTACTAAAGTAACGATAAAGTACTCTACCTGCAATGTGAATTTCTTGCCATAGAGATCCATTGAATGTTTTCTTTGAAATATTTCCTAAGTGCTAACTTTTGAAATAGCTAAATATTATTTAAAAATCATTACAGTTATTAAGTCGACTTTCATCACTTGATTCTGAATACTGACCAAAGGCTGGTTCTAGGAGCCAGACCTGGAATTCCAAAAGTAATCTGAAAAGTAATTTATTACAAATAACCTGAATTTACCATTGAGCTCAATGCATTGTTATGTTTAGGAAATAGGATTGTTTATTGCAACCAACTGTGACTGTTTACACAAATTTATTGCTTAAGACAAAAGTATTTATATTCAACCTCTCATTCTGAGAAAGTATATTTTTACCCCCTTTGTGGTTCTAAAAATAAAACAAGCATATATTTTATATATATAAACCATTGGCCTAGAGTTCAGTTATTGAGTGTGTGAAACCATTTGCTGACTGAGTGTGTACAATAAATGCTTTACACTGTCCTCTGGTACTGCCTTACTGCTCGACCAAGCTACCACTTTTGAGAGTAAGGTCATACCTAACTTTGACCTCTATCAGCCTCTGGGGGACTGTGGACTCTGTACACCCTGTACCTATTAGGGAACAGTATATACAGAGCCACTTTCTCACAACAGGTTGATGGTGTTCCACCATTTCAGTGAGCGAAGTGAGCGACTGTCCACCAACACCAGATCGGTAAGTTGTCCGTGAGCTTGGTTCCACTGTTGTGCTAGACATTCCTGTAAGGGACGCATTTGAAGTCGTGCGTGTGGGACTATGGAGATGCATGACGCCATCATGCCTAATAACTGCATGAACACTCTTGCTGTAAGAGATTGATGAGTTTGAAATTGAGAGATGAGATTTTGTATACTGGTTATCCTGGCAGTGCTGGGATAAGCTATGGCTTTGGATGTATCTATGGTTGCTCCTAGATACTGGTGTACGTGGGAGGGCTGCAGATGGGATTTGGGGTAGTTGATAGTGAATCCCAAGTTGTGGAGGGTTTGAATAGTGTGATGAGTGTGGAGAACGCATTTTTGGTGAGTATTGGCTTTTATGAGCCAATCGTCCAGATAGGGGAAGACATGGATCTGTTGTCTTCGGAGGTGCGCTGCCACGACTGCTAAGCACTTGGTGAACACCCTGGGTGCTGTTGTTACTCCGAATGGGAGAACTGTAAACTGATAGTGTTGCCCGTCTACCACAAATCGTAGATATTTTCTGTGAGCAGGATGCATAGGGATGTGAAAGTATGCGTCCTTGAGGTCCAATGTGGCGAGGAAGTCTCCCTGTTGTAATAGTGGGAGGACTTGTTGGAGGGTGATCATATGAAAATGATCTGATTGTATATACTGGTTTAGTAGTCTGAGATCCAGTATGGGCCTTAACATTTTGTACTTTTTGGGAATGAGGAAGTATAGGGAATATACTCCTGTTCCCCGATGTTGAAGAGGGACTGGTTCTATTGCATGTTTTTGTAACAAGGATTGAATTTCTTGTTTGAGGAGAGAGAGATGATGTGAGGACATTGGACGGTGTTTGGGTGGTATGTTTGGGGGGGGATTGTATCAGTTCGAGGCAGTAGCCAGACTGGATAATTTGTCTTACCCACCTGTCTGTGGTGATGGAAGTCCAGACAGGTAGGAACTGTTGGAGCCGCCCCCCGACCGGAGTGGAATGGTCTGGGGGGAGTGGTGGCAAGTCACTGTTTAGTGGCTGGGGAGGTGCGGGTAGTGGGGTTGCCCCGCCCTCGACCTTTGGTGTTGTTTCCCCTATAACCCCCTCGAAAATATCCTCTGTTAGGGGATGTTTGTCCAGAATTTTTAAAGGGGACGTTGTCTCAGTTCCCAGATTTTTGGAGGCTCCTCTATAAAAGGAGCGACGAAAGGAACCCCGTGTTTGAGGAGACTGCAGTGCTCCCATAGATTTGGCAGTCATTATCTTTCTTCATTTTTTCTAATGCAGTGTCCACTGCAGGGCCAAATAGCTGCTCTTGGTTAAAAGGTTGAGCTAGAATTGTGGTTTGTACCTCCGGTTTAAAACCGGAAATACGGAGCCAGGCATGTCGTCTGAGTAAGACGCTGGTATTGACCGCCCTAGAAGCAGTGTCTGCTGCATCCAAGGCGCATTTAATGGAGGCATTAGATATTAATTTGCCTTCTTGAATGAGGTCATTAGCCTGGGATTTAAATGGCTCAGGCAGATGTTGCATAAGGTCCTCAAGTTGGTCATAATGCGCTCTATCATACCGGGCTAACAGGGCTTGGTTATTGGCAATACGCCAGTGGTTTGCCGCCTGTGCGGCGACTCGTTTGCCTGAGGCCTCTAAAAGCTTAGACTCCTTGTCCGGGGGAGGCGTTTCTCCAGTTGTCTGAGTTAACACGCTTCCTGGCATTTGACACGACCAAGGAGTCTAAAGGGAGCTGAGCTTTAATGTATGCGGGGTCCTGCGGGGCTGGTCTGTATTTTTTTTCAATGCGGGGGTTGAGAACTCTAGCTCTAACAGGGTCCTTAAAGACTTCAGTGGCATGCTTTATAACCCCTTTAACCATGGGCAGTATATGAACAGTTTTCTGTGACTGCTCAAAAGTATCGAGGAGAAAGTCCTCTTCAAGGGCGTCTGTGTGCATTGTGACGCCATGGAATGTTGCTGCCCTATTTATAAGTTGGCCAAACCCCAAATGGTCATCAGGAGGGGAGGGCTTGGAAGGGTAGGTAGTGGGGTCAGGCATGTCAGGTACTGGATAAGACCAGTCATCTACTGGTGCTGTGTCTGGGCATGTAAAAGGGTCGTTTGGATCAAGAGGATCATTAAGGAAATCAGGGTCCGCCCCTCCCCCTAAATCATAATCATCATCCTGTGGAGGTGGTGTATGAGAAGGAGATGGTAAAGGTAAAGGAGGAGGGGGAGGGGGGGGGGGGATGGGTCAGGAGGTAACACAGGAGAGGAAGGACGAAGCGGTGAAGTAGCACAGTCCTTCTTCCGTATGGGAGCTGGAGGTGGTGTGATGTCCAGCTTCCGTTTTTTGTATGGGACTGCAGTCACATGTCCGGTTTTGGGATTAATGTAGATCCGCTTTTGAGTAGGATCTGGGCGAAAAAGTTCATCCGGCTTCGAAAGTGATTGTGGCGATGGCCGTTTCGGGTCTTTATGAACTTTTTTCGGTGCCGACGGAGTTTTCGGTGCCAAAGGTTTTTTCGGTGCCGATGGAATCTTCGGTGCCGAGGGACTTTTCAGTGCCGATGGTACGTTTTGGTGCCGAAGGAGATTTCGGTCTTGAAGCCTGTTTCGGTGCCGAAGGTATTATAGGTACAATGACATGAGGTTTGCTCGAGCCCGAGCCACCTACAGGCTTAGATGTCTTCGGAGCCGGGCCCGAGGGCGGGGCTTCTGAAGAGGATTTTCGGTCGCGACTGGGCCCAGCTGGCGGAGTCTTGACCAATGTCTTTTTGGATGGGGTAGGGGCAGGGGGGTGGTACTCACACGCTGCCCTGGAGTGATGAGGTCATTGGAATATTCGGCCTCGGACACGATCGAGATCTTCGGTGTCATCTTCAGGAACATCCTGAGCAAAGATGTCCTCCGGTTCGGAGCTGGCCTGGCCATAATATGGCGTCTAGCTCTTCGGTCCCGGATGGTGTTCTTGGAACGGAAAGCGGCACAAGCTGGACAGTTCGATTCGTTGTGTTCCGGCGACAGGCAGAGGTTGCAAACCTCGTGGTGATCACTGTGGGGGAACTTCGCTCCACACTGGGGGCATTTTTTAAAAGGTGTCCTGTCCATCAGCCGCTTCCGGAACCGGTCCGAGTTGATTTAGATGTCGATGGAATGAAAATTGAAGAGTTATTTCGATTGCTGGAAGTTTTCTGCTGGAGCGGAAAAAAGTTCATCCGAACCCAATGGCGGAAAAAAACAATCTGACGATGGAGTGGATGCCCATGCGCACTGTTGTCCAGGGGAGGAGTCACCTATCTCGTGACCAAAGGCTTCTTCCGAAGACAACAACAACCTGCAATCATCCGAGCCCAACACCAGATGGCGATCTTATCCGCAGTGTGTGATCTGCAGCTCATATGCCTCGAACATACATTTACGATTAAAAGCACGCACTTCACAGCCCAGATAGCTCATTGAACTACCCCTCTAGAAAAAACAAATCTTTGTCATCACAAAGCTTGGAGTGATTCAATCAATTAATGTCAGAATCTGCTCCCAAGCACCCTTTAGACTTGCAGATTGAACAATAGCGCACATTTGCATTTCATTCAGACAAGGCAGCACCCTAGCACAAAAGCTTTCACAGCGCAGGCGCTTTGTTTTTTGGGGCAATAGACACAGAAACTTTACCTGACCTGCCCAGAGTGCTTTCACCGTTGCGGTCTCCCCTCCCGCAACTGGACTCACAGCGGCCGCTGAGTGGAGGGTGGGAGACTACATCCCCCATCCTGCCCTGCTCCTCGTGAGGCCAATCCCGCGCCTGGAGCGCACATAAAAACACCGCAGAGCCCCGCGTCGCGGGATCGCGCGCGGGTCACGCCGGGCCAAGCCCGGGCAAAGGGCGGGGCTGTCTGTGGCCGTCAGGGGCAGACAGAGGCTGGGCTGGGCCACCCCCCTTATTGCCCGAGGTTTGACATTCTGATTGGTGCCATTGACTTTTTGCTGACCAGTGAGGACTGTGCTGCCCAGGACTTTTTGAGTTAGGTTTGTTGGTGTAGCACGTTAGGCGCCTGGGAGGTGCTTATTGCCACGCCCATATCTGCACGTGGCTGAAGAGGTTGGCCGTGTCCCGGTATTTCAACGTTAAGCTTATTTAGGCTGTGTGCGATTTGGGGGTGCTTTGTACCTTGAGAGTTCCCATCTTCTTGTCAGTTGTTAAAACTAAGTTTTGAATAATGTTTTTGTTTATTTCTTGCCATGTCTAAAAGTAACAGTAAGTGTTCTGCAATGGGGGGTACGGGGACATTAGACGCTTTTTTGAAAAAAGCTGAAACTGTTGTTTCTAGGGAAATTGAAATGGTGGAAAGGAGGCTATCTTTGGAGCCATTTTCCCAGCCTAATTTTGTGAAACGATCTAGTGATCTTATTTTAGGTTCAGGTGTCATACAGGCTGGATGTCATTTTTCCGTTGAGTCTGTGTCAGAGTCCAGCTCTGTTATTCCTCCAGTCTCTGTGAATACCTCTAGTCCTCTTTTCTCACCGCCAGCCACACGTACTAGGCAGTCACGTGCCCTTCCTGTTGTGGCTACTAAAATAGTTAAGGGCAAAAGAAAAGCGAATAAAGGCCCTAAAGGAAGTAGTCAACAAGCTAAACAACCCAGGAACATAGATTCCGCTCATGGGTTGGTTCCTCAGTAAAGTACTGTGGCCATCCAGGCCACGGTCGACAAGAGTCAAGGGCGTAACGAGAACACCGATCAGGGGGAAATAATTACTACGGGAGTTAAGACGGCCGACTTATTACAGCTTATGGATGAGCGATTGAGAGAGATTATACTGCCAGTTATGGACAGACTTAATAAAATTGATGACAGACTCTCTCTCATCGAACGTCACATAGCGGGCCAGGAAGTATCAATGCCAAGGCTAAATCCACCCGAGATGCACCCTTTAAGTGGAGTAGCAACCAGAGTTTCTGATCTAGCTGAGTCTATGACGACCACTGCTGTAGGTCTCATTAATCCTCTTCCAGCTGCCTTAGGAACCAATGGTGGTGTTAGCTCAAGGCTTAGGGACACGATAGGGAGATTAAGCCCTCTTCCTGCGCATCCATCAAGGGAACGACCTTTGCATTTGTCGCCGGAGGACTGCCCTTATACTGTAATTCTGGCAAATGTTCCGAAACCTAGCGATGGGAGGGAAGAGCATTTGTCTTCCTTAAAAAATAAAGCCCTCCACTTTTTGGCAGGTAAGAGTTCTTGGGAGCCACCTTTTCGAAACTTTTAAGATGGTTAGTAGGGTTCCATGGACGGGGAAGACCAATAAGACGTTGGAGGGTGACTGTTGTAGTGAGCTTCAGCTCTCCCTATTTAGTAGTTAACATCTTAAGACAGGCAGGGTCGATCAGATTACACCAGGACTATGTTCATGTTCTCCCGTTTTTTTTTTATCCACCTCATATTTTGGGGTCCACTGGAAACAGTGGACATATCCCTCATTTCGTCCCTGAGAGTAGGACATTGGCTCTTAGTAACAGATATGAGGTCCTTAGCACTTTCGATGTCAATGATTGACTCAGTGTGGTTAATACTCAGGCCCACCACAATGATCCTAGATTGTTTTTTTCTGAAGAATCTGGGTCGGTGCTGACCGCGGAAGATAATATCGACATTAATAGCTCTGGTGATAGAATTTTACTCCTAAAGGCAGTTTATGGTGAAGGAACTAGTCCGATAACCTCCGAGGTGGTCCAAGTAGACGAGTGAAATAGTTCCTCCTGGTATAACTGGTAACGTGACTGTCACGGTTCCTGTAAATAGTGAGGTTGGTGATTTTCAACTCCGTTCATTGAATCCAGTGAATTTTGTGCCACAAGAGAGGGGGTGGGGGGTCGTAACCTCATCAACAAATAAAATTATGACTTTGTCGTGGAATATTGCCGGCCTGCGAACTAAAAGGTGATACAAACTGGAAGGCTTTCCTTTCTACCCACCATATAATTGCCCTTCAAGAGACGTGGGAGGCTAAAGATCCCTATTATTTGAATGGGTATCAGTCCTTTAATAAAAACGCTGTGCCCTCCTCTATGGGGAGATCTCGGGTGGTGGGGGGGGGGGGGGGGGGTCTCATTTAGCCTCAAGTTACTGTATAGTATAGAACTATTAGCGACCAGTTCTCCAAATATACTGGCGGTTAAACTTGAAGGTGCCAATCTCCCGTCATTATTGGTGGTGAATTTTTATAACTCATTTACTAGGTCTGATGAACTAGAGCACCTAAAAGCACTGTTTACATTCTTCGACGAGTTTGATGCAAGTAATGTTACACCTTGTTCTTTTTTACTTTTTGGCGATTTTAATATTCATGTATGTCATCTCTTGTTTTGAAAATATTAATTATGATCACTGCCCTCAAGAGGTAACTCACTTTGAACACTCTAAGGGTGGGATGTACCTAGAGTGTATTGTATCTGCCCTTCATTTATTTGCTCCTGTACAAGATTCCTTATCTCCTGTACCTACATTCACTGGACAGGGCCATTATAGTACGATTGATTATATTTTTGTTTCTTGTCTTTTGAAGGACCTTATAGGTTCTTTTTGTGTCACTCAAAATGCCTTAAGTGATCACAATCCTCATTATGGAAATTAATATTAAGGCTGTGACTAGGATAAGCCCTCTGCCTACGATTGCCAACTTAAACTTAGTCTCTATAAATCATGGAAGACGTTTGAGATGGGACGCCATCACCCCGGCCGATTTCCTCGAGAATATGTACAATAGTAATATCGTGGATTTAAGTATATGTTTGTCAACAGAGTCACAACCAGTGGAAATCCTTGGTGCTTTCGAGAGAACAACAAAACAGGTTGTGGGCAACTTAACCCACCACGGGAGACCAAGGCCTAAGAAATTTAAAAACTGGTTTGATCATGCATGCTCGTGCGCATTGTGCACTCGTCGGCATTAAAAGAAAGTGGGAAAGATGCAAGTAAGATTGTGGAGGCAAGAAGGTCCTACATAAAAGTAATAAAGGCAAGGAAAATTCTATAAAAGAATATGGCTTGGGAGGAATTGTCAGAAGCAAGTGTTTTAAAAAATAGCAGCCAATTTTGGAAAGTGATTAATAGCCCACTTTTTAACGGGTTGGAGAACACAAAGACTGTCTTATTCCACCAGATAAATGGGTGGCTCACTTTAGTGGTCTCTAGTCTGAAATTCTTCAACTTAACCCAGTAAACTATGGGGATATTAACCAGGCATCGAAAATTCATTTTAAGGAAGACAAAGTCCAGGAGGCAATTGAGTCAATGGCAAAAGGCAAAGCACCAGGTCCAGATGGTGTCACCGCAGACCGTAATAGGGCAGATTCGAGGTATTGGGCGAAGCTTTTAACTTCTGTTTTTAATGCAGTATCCAAGGCGGGTGCTCCTAGTTCATGGGGAAAAGCAGTCATAGTACTATTATTCAAAAAAGGCTCAAGAGAGGATCCGGCATGTTATCGGCCTATCTCTCTCTTGGATTCTGCCATGAAGATAATGGGTAAACTAGTTCTCGCTAGATTAACAAATTGGCTGGAGGATAAATCTATAATTTCTGATCTACAATATGGGTTTAGACAAGGAAATGGCACTGTGGGTCAATGCCTCAATTCACATCTTGTCATTGGGAAGTACACGGTCGCTAAGCAGGGGGACTTGCATCTAGTTTTTATGGATTTGTCCACTGCTTTCGACCTTGTAAATCGCCAAAAACTATGGGCCTCCCTAGTGGTATTGGGGCTTGACCCGGTGTGGATATCCTTCCTGGCGTTTATTCACGAGGACACCACCGCAGTCGTCCGCTACAGTGATGACGGGAGTCTGTCAGAAGCTTGGCAGGTGAAGCGAGGGGTAAGACAGGGGTGCATTCTTGCTCCCCTGCTTCTCTCGCTTTACATTAATATGGGTGATGCTTTAATTTCGACCAGTAAGGATATCCCCAGAGCCGGCATAAAATTGATCCCCGCATTATTGTATGCGGACGACACGGTTCTGCTGGCAAGAACCGCGAGAGGCCTACAAGCCCTTTTAAACGGATTTAATGATTTTATGGTCTCTTTAGATTTACTAATACATTTTTAAAAAATCACTCCATGTCAATTGGTTGTGGGGAGGGGGGGGGCGGGGGGGGGGGGGGGGAGATGGGGGGCAAAAGAGGCTAAATTCTACTGCATAGGCAGGAGCTCACAAAAGTGCAGACCTTCCCATATTTGGGGATTGTCTTTGATGACAGGAGAACTTGGGTCATGCAATGCCCCCAGAAAAAGAATATTCTTGCTAGGGCAACAGGAGCCCTGTTGGGCTTTGCAAAACGTTTGGGCTGTAAACCCCTGCCCGCTCTTATGAAGATATATAGCGCCAAGTGTGTCCCTATGGCCCTATATGGTAGCGAGGTATGGGGTTATAAGGCTTCGACAGAGATCCAATCAGTAGAAAATGCCTTTTTCCGGAAATTGCTGTCACTCCCCACATCTGCTCCTATTTTTAATATGCATGAAGACTTGGGGGTAGGTTACCTTACTGATCAAATTTCTGTGGCTCCATTATTAGGCTGGTTGAGAGTTTGGGCACAGCATCCTCCGAACCTAAATCAACTTATTATTCAAGACGGTTTGTCTCTTGATAAAGCCATGTGTATTCCTTGGTTGCGATATATCAAAACCAATTTGGAGTCCCTCGGCTACCTCGATCTTTTTGATAAACCAAGCGCGTTGAGTAAAACAGAAATAAAAGCCTTCAAGACTCAGTTCGTGAGTAGAGCAATGTTGCTGAGGGAAGGAGGGGAACTGGGTAAGCCGACAGTCAGGAGGTTTGTCACGCTAAGTATAGGCAGAGAGATTCAGCCATACCTGACCTATATAAGCAAACCATTCCATCTGTTTTTGTTAATAAGGTTCAAGCATGGCATGCTTCCCTGGCTTTTAGCTTACCCCAAGGGTTTTTTCAAAGAGGGAACCCTGGGGCCCTGTCCTTGAGAACAACACCTCAGAACAAAACATGCTGCATATGGTTTTCTCTTGCAAATTTTACACTTTGCAGCGCAAGAAATTTATCTGTCCTATTTTTAAGAACCGTAATTTTGAGCAAGTGAGGCCCGCATTGGTTTATCTGCAAATGCTAGGGTCACCACTGGTATGTTTCGGGGTAGCCAGCTACATCATAGGGGCCATCAGGTGTAGAAATAGGGTGCAGCCCTCTGGGAACCTCCGTCATTTTTAGTTTTGTTTGATAGTTGGAGAACGTGGATTAATGAATTAGTTTAGGTTTTATGGGATATGTAAAAATTGTAGAATCATTTGGATGACATACTTTTTGTGATTATGTGCCAATTATATTGTATTTACTATTTATGAAATATTGTTAGTGTTTATTTGGTATTGTATTAATGGACTTTTCAGATTACTGTAATTGTAACTATTTGCAACATGAAATATCGTCGTATGCTTTGATGGTTTTAAAATTTTTAACCGAATAAAGCTATTCTTGACTTGACTTGAATGAAACTTTAGCCGAATCATTAACGATTGAAATTAGCCATCCCGGGGTGGTTGTCTTTTTCCAAAACAAAATCAAAAGTTTTGGAATCCAGGCACAAGTGAAGTTGTGGAATGTGTGCCCCCCTACCCACTGCCACCACCCACCAAGGAGGTCACGCCCCACAGATTGAAAACATCTGTCCAATGGAGTAAAGAATCACGGTCAAACAAGTAATGCACTTACAATTCCACTTAACCAAAAGTTGGCAAGGGTCAGGTGGGTACCAATGCTGCACCACATTCAGCATAAGGACGGCTAGGTGCAGAGGTTAAATGTTTTCCAACGGAGACTGAGGATACCTGGAGCAGGTAAGAAGATCGGTAGCAGGGGCAAAGCATTAGGGGTTAGGTTAAGCACTGGCGAGAGAGGGGGGGGGGGACAAAGCAGTACCAAACATACACCACCAGCGGCACAGGGGTGGGCGTGTGCAAGGTGCTATTTCGACGTTGGGCGCTCAAAGCTTTTCAATGGGGATTATTCTTTTCCCAAACAGGCTGCAGGTGTGGCACCAGAGGGAGACCAACGACAACAGAGGTAAGTAGGGATGTAGGGGTTGTATGGGAACTGTCGGTTCTGCCCACCAAGGCCCAGAGGCTTCGGGTAAAGGGGTGCCTTTAGACAGTCTAACTGGAGCAGGTCGCCGTCAGGGGAAGCCTCTGGATTCATACTGCAGGCGCCGCCGGGGAGATCAGGTGACGTCAGCCAACAATGGACAGTCAGGATCGCTGGGGAGACTTCACTGCACACGTGAGCCATCCAGACTCGGGCCATGGGTGTCGGGTGCAGAGAAGCCAGAGATCGCGGTTGCAGCTGGATCCATAGCACTTGGAGTAGTTATTTCTGAATAGGTCTGCTGGACATTGGAGTCATTTTCGAAGGCAGCAGTTCTCCGAGCGTTTTCAGAGGTCTCTGGCTGCAAGACTGGTCGCAGGTTTGCAGAAGCTGGAGGCAGGCAGTTAGGGCTGGGGCCAAGGGAATCGTCATTTTCAGTCTTCTCTGCAGGGTTGGGTTCTTGCTTCTTAGGTAGTCATAGAGCTAGTTTCTAAGTCTGGGGAGCCACCTAAATAGTGGATTATGGGGCAATTTAGCGGAGTAGCCGGTAGGGTCAATGGCTATCTGAAGTGACTACACTGTATTTTAGCACCGTCCTGGGGGAGAGGGCATAGAATTAGCCCCGATTGGAGGGGTTCCCCCTTCTACAAGATGGCAGGACTGAAAGATGTGCTTCACCTCGCCTCCCCCACCTCAGGGGTGGAGTTGGCAGAGTTAAGCACACCTATTCACCTGAGTTTTCCTGTGTTTTCCTGCCCTAAGAGGGGGGTGTAAACCAGGGGCTGCCATCTTCAGAGGCTGGGGCTGCATTACAAAGGCGGCAAGCCTCTGAAGCTTATCCCTTCGAGCACTAGCCCATCCTGGGGGATATGTGGCACCTCTGCCCAGGATGTGCATTGTTGTTGGGTCCCAGAGAGCAGAGGTTCTCAACCCAGGGATCGAGAAACATGTCTGGTGGCTGGCTGGCTACCTACAGCTGGTCAGAGACCACACCAGGGTTGGTAGCTTTTCAGGAGGACCCTCCGAGACCTCTGGGTACATGGAATAATAAAACCACACTGGCGTAGTGTGGACTTATGGAGAGGAGTAGTTTGCTACCAAACACTCCTGTGTTTAGTGGAGCCATCATGGTGCTGTGTCGAGTGTCCAGCCCATGTGCTCTCTATGGCTTCACTGGCACTTACAATATTAGGGAATGGACCCCAGCATTGGAGGGGCATATCGACTCATGCAGATATGCCCTCACATGTGGTATAGTGCACCTTGCCTCGGCTGCGAGGCCTGCTAGAAGGGTGACTTGCCTATGCCTTCAGGCAGTGCTGGCTGGCATGGCACCCTGCCTGGGTGCCATGTCGGCTTTGTCCCTTACAGGGGCATGCAAGATGTAAGAGCAGTTGCATGGTACCAGTGAGTGAGTGAGGGGCGGCGGGGGGGGGGGGGGGGGACGGGGGGGTGTCTTATGGGACCCTCTCCAGCTCCCAGACCCTAGGTACTCAGAGTACCATTTACTAGGGACTTACAAGAGGTAGAAGTACCAACTGGCAATATATGTTTTTAGAGAAGTACTGGCACAGGGGACCTGTATGGCAGTGCCCCTCTGCACTCCAATCAAAACCACTGCAAAGCCAGGCAAAACGTGGGTGCTACGCCTGCAAAATGAGACCCTTTCTAACACCCACTCATGAAGGCTCTTCAGTTTCATCGCTTGACCAAACACACACCAAGAGCTCTATACATTCTGTCTATCACCTTAAAACGTATTATATCCTAATCTGCACAAATCTAGGTTACCGTAGCTCCATCTCAGTATCCAGGCTCTCAATTTGCTTTGTGACCGATGACTCCGTGTCGTCCATATTTTCCAATTCAGCAATAGTGTACGTCCGCCTCTGAAAGAAGATGGACGCAAAACTGAAGACTTGCCACAAAAGATAAATTCCCATAGAGTATAACTGCAGGTTGCAAATAGGTATTTATTTCCTCCTTTTTTCATTTTAAAAGATTAGTCAAATGTAACCATTAAGCTGTCCTGATGCTCTTATTTTAAACTGCAAGAAAAAAAATCTCACCCGTATTTTGTGTGGGATGCGTTCTCCAGCCTCCTTTTTCTCCTTGAGCTGAGCAAGATCCTGAGCCAAAATCTTTCGGTCTTCTAGCAGATCGTTCAAGTGTCTCTGGGCTTCTTCTGTACTAACCAATATTTCCACCTCGTTAGCAAGCCAGTTCTGATGAGAAATCAATTCAAAGAATCACTCACAACAGAATCACAATTGAATGTGTGTGGAACTATATCAAAATTGCCTCACAGCAACAGCTTCAACGGAATATCATAGTTACCTTAACTCTGGCTGCAGCTCCCTCCATGCCCCGGTTCGGAAACTCCTTGCGTTTATTTGCAGCCTCCCTCTGTTTATGGATCGCATCCTTGAGGCGTTTGTTTGCTGCTGCCGCCTAGACAGTTGGCACAAACACAATGTGATGCAAACAATTTTTAACTCATGAAAGCAACTAACTTCATTCCCTTTTGCCAGTGCCAGCACACCTACCTCCTCAGTTTTCCGCCTCAGCACGCTGGCCTGTTTCTGGAAGTCACGTTCTAGTTTAAGCATCTCATATTGCCTCTTGCGGTCCTAAGGAGAGAATGACTCCATGAGTGGCTCAGGACATCACAGCTTATAAGCATTTACAGTAACACAAGTGTGAGCTTCAAGCATGACAAACCCTTGGGCATGGCAACACACCGGGCAGATATGATACAAGTATAACGCAACCATTCCACAGCTGCAGTGACTGGAAAATGTGACTGCTTTAGAACGTCAGAGCTAGTAGAAGAAAAAACACGTTATTTTTCTTCAGTAAAACGCTTTCTGGTGGATACAACAACCACAATCTTTTGATTCTCCTAGGATACAGTCTGGATCCCAAAACTTTCTAGCAACGGCTTATGCTCACCAGTAGGAGGAGCCATTGAACTCTGCAGTGCACTTGTTGCACCTCACAAAGTAATTGCATAGAGTTCTACAAAGATGCCACCCTGCATGCTGGCATCAGGAACACCCTTAGACATGGAAGAATCAGTAATACATTGAGGTGCAGCAGTGTTTAAAGTCGGACTCCACAGATCTGAGAGAGCAGGGAGGAGTCTGCAGTGGAGTATCACACAGATTGTGTTATAACAGTCAGGAAATAAATCACTTAGCTATAACTGCGGTTCCCAGGCATTTCCATCTTTCACAAATTCACCTGCTTTAATTACTTTCGGTTGCCAGACTTGGAACCCTCGACAATCTGAAGACAGCAGTTTAAGACTTAATCTCAATAACATTGATAATTCATAGATTTTCAATCCCTCCACATCATGAGTCCCAGTCTCATGAAATACGCTGCTATTGATTGCTCAGCTGTTCTTGTGTAATCCTCATGCATAGGAGACAATACGATAACAGAAGCATGAAGAAGTCGTTCCTCGTATTGCTTTCACCTTTATTACTGTGGCGATTCTTTTAAAGTAAGAACGTTGCTTGGCTAAACCATTTTTCACCCCTTTCTTTTGAGGAATAAACCATTCCCTCTCCTGTGCAGATTATGGCTCCCAAGACACTCAAATCCTTGCTTGGTATTTACAGTGACTTTCCATTGCCGACAGCCAAGGCTACATTTCACAAGACTCTTCTTGAGAAGTTAGTTTCTAATGTTGCCTGTTGAGATTCTGCCCAGATCAGTCAGTCATCCAAGAATGTATAAACTAACCATTTGGTGAAGACTCGAGATGCGGACTTTAGGCCAAACAGCACAGCTTACAACTGGTAAAGGCAATGATTAATCATAAAACATGGATCAGAATGTTGAAGTATGCACAATAAACCCACACTGATGTGTGTGGGGGATTAATGAAAAAAGCACTCTGTCGACATTGTAGAGATGTCTGGTGGTGGCAGGATTGGTCGATTTTCAAGGGGCATCTCCAAGATGCCCTCCAAGTGCATTTTCCATTAAATCCCACACTGGCAGTGTAGGTTTAATGTGCTGGGTAGTTGGATACCAAACTTCAATAGAGCCATCATGGAGCTGTGGAGTTTGTGTGGGTTTATTGGGCATTTTGCTGAGCCCTCACTATGGTGGCAGAGGGGTCTCCGATTGCTGCAGCCTGTATTATGCCACCCTCAGAGGCCTTCTCTGGCCACAAGACCCGTGGTACCAGGAGTACCTTTTACAAGGGACTTGGATGTGGCCCAGAGTTGGGTCAAATGTGCGTACAAGGTGCAGTTTTGGGGCAGTACACTGGTGCTGTGGCCTGGTTAGCAGGATCCCAGCACACACCCCGTCCAGTTAGCATCAGTTTTCTGGCAAAAAAGTTAGGGAGGTAACCATGCAAAAAGGGGCACTTCCCTACAGTGTGTGCATTTCCTGGCTGAGAGTACAATAAGTTCTTAACACTACCCCTTGATAAGCCAAACTGCTGGCCCACACTACAAGTGTAAGACTTTAGCCTCCGCTATACCTCTAGGGATCCACTGGACTCTATATACTAGAACAAAGTGAAGTATAGTCTGCATAGAGAGCCAGCTTCCTACAATAGATTTTTATCATCTGCATGAAAGAATTTTCTTGCCTACAAATGTGCAATGGCAATACATTCCAGGTTCTGGCTGTGGTCACTGCCAGAGAGTCAGTGTGAGCATGCAGCAAGTAGCCAAGAGGACATTCACCACCAGCCTAAGTAGGATAAACCCCTTTAGCTGCTTGCATTCAATCTGCATATAGAGATCTAGGTTGTGGTGGTTTGGATGAAGGACAGTGCTCGTTGATAGGACAGCAGGCCCCCCCGACTAGGTAGTGAGCAGCAGGCAAATGCTCGGGCTCAGCATCGGAGCAGGCTGAACTCTCCAAGCCTAGTCTGGGGCTGTCTGAATGAGCAGAGCCTGGTCTATAATAAACGGCCTTAGAACTCTGAATAGCAGCACAAGGAGGGAACAAAAGATGAGAATCCCACTGGAGGCTGAGTGAGTTTCTGAAGGAACCTAGTGGCTGGAACTCCAGGACGCAAAAGAGATGTGTTTAAGCAGTGGCAAAATGGTGTTTGCAACATGCAATCCACTGGGCTAAGATGCCGCGTCTTAACTTGGGATGTAGGTGCCACTCGTGGTCAGTCAGATGACGTCTGCTGCACTCATCTACTCTGGGCTGCTCTGGGGTAGAGCACTGCCAGGTTATTAGCAGCCAGATATACGCTGATGGTCCAGGAACTCTATTCCTTCTAGCACAGTACTGTGTGTCTCTCCCCCCCCCACTCCCATGCCACCCTCCTTGCTGCAGTACCACATGATTCATGCTGTCCATAAAAACTTTGACATGCTTGCCTTTGTAGGCCAGAAGAAAGACCATAAAAGTCAATCAAATATACAGTAAATTCAGGAAACTTATAGCACCTCTGCTCCACTTGAGACCAGAGGCTCATGATCTTTAGTTCAGCAGGTCGTGCTCCTCACACCCACCCTGGAGACTGCATCAATCACCACCGGCAAGGAGAAAGACCCGTTCGAATCAATCAACATCTACCAAAGGTCCAGTGCAGCCTCTCCTGAATCCTGTACAAAATACGCATCCAATGCTGGAACCACCAACAGCGGAGGCTCCACTGCAGAAGCTGCAAATGTTAGTGGACATGAGCTACTAGTAGGATTCACAAGGCCAGGACAGAGATGGCTCAGAACCTTACCCAGTCTAAAGCTGTAATGAGCACGAAACATTCAGATATTGTAAGTATCCTGGACTGCCAGCAGGGACAAAATATGGTACGTCAACATATGAAAGACACCCCTATAAAGGGAATCCTCTGCACCAGCAGAAGTTGGGATTTATGCTCCTTGATGGAGAAAGCTAGTGACAACAGCAGGGAGCGTCTCCTGCAGCTGGTCCGCACTGGTTGAAGCAAGCTCCCCTTCGGCAATTCATAGGTTCAGTAATCAGTGTGCCCGACCTGCAAATATGGGCCGGAAACACCTTTGTAAATATCCGATCGAGGCAATGTGATGCTCAAGGGCAGGGTGGTACACTAGAACTTTTCTTAACCTGAGAGGAAGCCTGTGGGACTGCAGGACAGTATGTGTCCAGGACAGACATTGGAGAACCCAGATTCAAAAGGTGCTCCATGAACTTAACCTGCTTGGTGGGTGTCAGGGAGGCTTTTAGTTCGTCCACTGAGAAAACTGGGTCAAAAAGCCACATGGGTCTGGGCCTAGCCAGACTACCTTCTGCTAAAATCTTATACCTTCATCTAGGTAGGATTAGCAGTATATGGTTTGATCTTGGTTAAAATCAGAGTCACACTTTAATGCAGGAAAGTGCCCCCTTTTTGTTTACATGGTAACCCCCACTTTTTGCCTGGTACATGGTGTGATTTCGGCTGAAAGTGCACTGGGTTCCTGCTAACCAGGTTCCCAGTGCCAGAGCCCTTTTCCAAAACTGCAATTATTACTTTTGGCAAAGAGGCTACAGGCGTGGCCCCAGAGGTTGCAGGAGGAAGACCAACAACAGCAGAGGTAAGAGGAGTTGTAGGGGGTCCTAGGGGCACCGTCGGTTCAGCTCACCAAAGGCCAAAGGGCTAAGGGAGCCAGTTGCAGTAAGAAGGAACCTCTGGATTCATACCTCAGGTGCCGTTGTAGATCAGGAGAGGTCAGCCAACGCTGGATATGGGGTCAAGGTCGCTGGGTAGACATCACTGCACAGGTGAGCCACTCAGACTTGGGCCATGGGCTGAGTGGGCAGGAGACATGGCTCCAGGGTCCTTGGAGCTTGTAACTTCTTGGACAGGTCCACTGTCCACGGGGGATTGGAGTCTTTCAAAGGCAGCAGTCCTCCCAGGGTTTTCAGAGGTCACTGGCTGCAAGATAGGTCGCAGGTTCTTCAAAGCTGGAGATCGGCCGGTAGAGCTGGGGACAAGGCAATCGTCGTCTTCAGTCTTCTCTGCAGGGTCATCTTCTCTGCAGGGTCAAGTTACTTACCTAAAGTGGGTAAAGTGATATTGTCCTAGGTGGATGGGAGTGACCACCTTAGGAAGGAAAGCAGCTCTGGTCCTGAGAACCATCTCGTCTGCATGGATAGTTGTGAAAGGAGGCCTAGAACTAAGCCTGTAGCTTACTAACCCGCCTAGAAGAGGTCATCGTTACCAGAAAAATTACCTTGAATGAGAGAAGTCTCAGTGGACAACAATGCAGGGGCTCGAAAGGAGACCTCATTAAGAAGGTAAGAACCAGATTTAAATCCCACTGAAGCATAACAAAAGGAGTGGAAGGAAATCTATTAGTGAGACCCTTAATGAATATTAGGGCTATGGGAGACAAACAAGGATGGCTGATCTGGAAAACAGAGGCTGACAAGGCAGACAAGTAGCCCTTAACAGTAGCTACAGAACAAACCTGAGCCAAAGAGAGGGACTCTAAGAATATCAGACAAATGGGCACTTAGAGGATCAATTGAACTCTCCACACCATTTAACAAACCTGGCACACCTACTGTAATAGACTGATTTAGTGGAGTGTCTTCTGGGCGATAATATAACATCCACCACATCCGGTGGGAGAGAAGGAACTCCGGTTGCCCCGTTCAATTTCCAGGCATGAAGGTGCAGGCTCTAGAGGTGGGGGTGTAGAACCTGCCCCAGCGACTGAGAGAGGAGATCTGCCCTGAGAGGGAGACGGAGCGGAGGGTACGAGGAGAGGTCAAGGTGGTCTGTGTACCACACCCTTCTTTGCCAATCCGGGGCGATCAGTATGACTTGGGCCTGGTCTTGGCAAATCTGCCTCAGAACCCGAGGAATCAAGGGTATAGGAGGGAACCCGTAAAGAAGCTGTGAGCCCCAATCTAAATGAAACGCGCCACCCAGCGCTCCCCGCATCGGATACTGGAGACTGCAGAATGACAGGCAGTGTGCCTTCTCCTGAATGGCAGACAGGTCGAACCAAGGAAATCCCCACATCCTGAAAATGTGATGGACTAACCCCGGATGAAGACCCCACTCGTGATAGGCCAAGTATTGCAGACACTGTCTACGTGCACATTCAGCAGCCCGGCCAGATTTGCAAACGCACAAATCTGATGGTCCTGAGCCCAGGATCAGAGTCGCAGAGCCTCTCAGACAATAAAACCCTACTCCTCCCAGTTTGTTGATGTACCATATTGCGGTAGTGGTGTCTGTCAGGACCAGACCTGACGGACCGCAAAGGGAGAGAAGAAAGTCTTGAGAGCCAAACTTGCAGCCCACGATTTCAAAAGATTGATGTGAAGCAACCTATTCTCTGGAGACCAAAGGCCCTTTATCTCCAGATCCCCCAGATGAGCACCCCACCCTAGAGTGGAGGCATTAGTCATCACTGTGACCCCCGGAGAAGGAGATTGAAACGGCTTCCCGCGAGACAGGTTGCCTGAAACACTCCACAGTAAGAAATCCAATTCAGTGTCTATGGAGATTAACCACCTCCCTGAGATCCCAGTTGTGTTGAAACCACTGACTGGGGAGGCACCACTGGAGGGCCCTCATGTGTCAGCGTGCATGGTTGACCAACAGTATGCAGAAAGCGAACAGCCTGAGCAGGCGAAAGACCTTCAGGACTGGAACAGCCACTCCATCTTGAAACATTACATCTGCGTACATCCAGCCTAGATGACTTCCCCCATTATCACAGGAAACCAGGTGGGGGTTTTGTTGGCCAAAACCAAGTCAGGATCAATCTTGGACCCACTGCCACCTAGGGTCATGAATGAGATGTTCCCTATCCTAGCAGATACTTTGGCAGACATATGTAACATCTCTTTAGCTACAGCTACCTTTCCGGGTAAATGGAAGGTATCTCGCGTTAAGCGGCTGTTGAAAAAGGTAACAGCAGACCCCACAGAGGTACAAAACTACAGACCCACCTCTCTTCTTCCATGTTGGTCTAAAATCATGGAATCTATAATAAACCGCCATCTTTCAAACTATTTAGAAGAGACTAAGATACTAGATCCATCTCAGTCAGGTTTTCGCACATCACACAGCACGGAGGCAGCCTTGCTCAAAGTTACAGACACCGTTAGGATGTCGCTTGATGGGGACTCTCCAGTTATGCTGGTGGTGTTAGACCGGTCGGCAGCCTTTAACACCATCTCCCACAATATACTACTGAACAGGTTGCAGGAGGTTGGTGTCGGTGGCTTAGCCTTCAAATGGTTTCAGAGCTACTTATCTGATAGAACCCAATCCGTTCAATTGGGGTCCCATGTGTCATCTCCTGCTGCGGTGGACAAGGGGGTACCACAGGGCTCTATATGGAGTCCCACATTATTTAATCTCTATGTGGCCCCCTTGACCACTATCAGGAACTGTGGCTTTGAAACCATATCTTATGCGGACGATACGCAGCTTATTATACATATTGGTAATGATCCTGCCAAAACGAAAGCCAGGTTTGCAACCTGTAGGATTAATATTGCAGACTGGATGAGGAGACATTTTTAACAATTAAACTCCTCTAAGACCGAGATACTTTTGTTTGGCAAAGGTGTCGATCTGTGGACTTCAGACTGGTGACTACCCGAACTGGGAGTGGCCCCCGTCCCGAGAAGCTGGGCGAGGAACTTGGGGATAAGGTTAGATAACCAGCTCTCAATGGAGATACAGGTGAAAACGCTTGCTGCCTCCTGTTTTGGGACCATTCGGATGTTGAGTAAGA
This sequence comes from Triturus cristatus, assembly GCF_964204655.1. Taxonomy (NCBI): domain Eukaryota; kingdom Metazoa; phylum Chordata; class Amphibia; order Caudata; family Salamandridae; genus Triturus; species Triturus cristatus. Next base: position 1,069,758,512 of record NC_140588.1, on the reverse strand, counting down.
TCTTCCCATGGATCCCGCTTAGTGCTAGAAAGACCCTTATCCAGGCACTGCTAATTAGCACCTGGATTATGGCAACTCCTTATTGGTAGGAATCAGGGAGGACCTTTTATCCAAGTTACAGGTGGTGCAAAATACAGATGCCCGCCTTGCTCTTGACAAACCAGCCCGAACCCCCTCCTTGCCACTCTTACGCCAACTACACTGGCTTCCAGGAAAGAAACGGGACACATTTAAAATGTTGTGTTTGGTCTTTAGGTCCTTGCATGGACGTGGGCCGGTTTATCGGACCGATAAACTTCAATGGGGGGGGGGGGGGGTCGCTGCTTTTCTTATCAGGCCCCCAAATTGTGGAACAGCCTCCCCGAACAAATCCGCCAATGCTCGAATCTGTCCCAATTTAAAAAGCTGCTTAAAACTTGGCTCTAAGCTTGCCCCTCACTGACCGCTAGCCTCTTTTCTCTAGCGCCGAGAGATCTCCTTGGGGATGATTTGTGCGCGATACAAGTGACCTAAATAAATAGCCTGGATGTCTAAAGGGGGAAGCACGACTCAATGTAGTGTCCTGTACTGCCCCTATTAACAGGTTGCGCTGAGGGTGCAGCAGGTGAGATTTGCATACATTATCGAAAAAACCAAGTCGAACAGTTGTGTTACTTGCAGATAAAGCATCACCATCTCTGGCGTCTCTGCTTTGAGCAGCCAGTTGTCTAGATCCCCGACATCCTGAGAGGAGCCGCTACCACAGCCATCACCTTTGTGAAGACCAGTGGTGCTCATGTAAGACCGAATGGAAGGACTGCAAACTGGTAGTGTTGAGATCCCACCGTAAAATAGATACTTCCGATGCGACTTCAGAATGGGAATGTGAACATAAGCATCCTGTACATCGATCGACACGATAGTCTTCCTGCTGCAGCAGCAGAAGAACCTGAGCCAGAGTCAACATCCTGAACTTCTCCTGTTTGAGGTAAAAAAAAGATCCTGAAGCCCATGGTCAGCCTTAATTGACAGTCCTTTTTGGGGATCAGGAAATACCAGGAGTAGCATACTTGACCCCTTTTCTGCTCTGGAACCACCTCTTTCGCACCTTTTTGCAACAAAGAAAGAACCTCCTGCTGCAGGAGCAACAGACTGTCCTCCAAACACCAGCTCTGGTGAGGAAGGACAGGAGGGGAGGGAAATCCTGGAAAGGAAGAGCGTACCCATTTTCTACAAGATTCAAAACCCAAAGATCTGATGGAACAGATTTATAATTTTATAGTAAATGGGACACCCGGACTCCCACAGGTCCAACATGCTCCAAGATTGGGGATCTAGAGCTACTTCCCGACGGAACTGAGGGGGAAGTACGGGGGGGGGGGGTACTTTTTTGCGAGCTATCCCTCGCAGGCTACCACTTCCCTTCTGACTTCCACAGAGGATTCAGTCATGCTGCTTATGCAGACGGCCTTGAAATTGACCCACCTTCCCAAAGCCATGAAATCTGTATCCAAAACCCCGAGGCTGGGACTGGAAGCCTAAGGATTTAGCCGTAGCCCTCCTATCCTTAAAAAATTGCAGAGCTGAGCTTGCCTTTGCCTCAAAGAGCCTGTAGCCATCAATGGGAAGCTCCAGCAGCATGGTTTGAACGCCTGGAGAGAATCCAGATCCTCTCAAACCGGCGTCTCCTGGTTGCCACAGAAGAGCCCATCACCCTGGCAACTGTCTGCCGTATCAAGACCCGACTGGATCACCTGTCGGGCTGCCGCCCATGCTTCCGCCAGCACCTACATGAAGTGACCTCGAACATCTTCTGGCAGCTTAGGAGAGACCTACCCGTATCCATCAACGCATGGATATAATGTCCTAACAAGCATGTGACATCAGTAGATTTCAAAGCCATGCTAGCTGATCTAAGCAGATTGTTTAAGATTCTTAGAATCCCTATCCCCCAGAGGGGAGGAAAAGGAACCTGCTGACTGCTTAGAGGAACATGAAGCTTGAGCCACCAACCTTTCGGTGAAGGATGAGAAGATAAAAATGCTGGATCCCCAGGTGCAGCCTTAGAATGCCTTGCCACCGTTCTGGATACTGCCAGGGCAGACATTGGCTCCTGCCAAACCTCCAAAATTGGTTCAGTCAAAGCCTCATAGAACAGAAGCAAAAGGTTCCACAGCTAATGAATGGGAGTGCAGAACCTCAGTTGGAATGTTAACTGACCTCTGAAGTGGGTAACTAAATCCAGAAGGTCAGCTGCCTTCCTTATAACCGAGTGGTATGAGGCCACCTCCTGAGAAGGAAGAGCTTTGGGAGAAGTGCACCCTCACTCTGGTGAAGTGTCCAGCCGACTGGCCTCCTGAAAACCTTCAAAGTCATCAACAGTATCAAGAATCTCTCCCTACTCCGCTTGCTTCTGCTGTTCCTGGAATTCCTCCTCTTCCAGAAGCTTCAGAGCCTCCCTCCTTGATCACAACTTAGGAATCAGTCGCTAGACATCAGTGACCTCAGAGCTGGCGTCAAATGAAACAGCTCAGGAGCGGTCGGCGGCGTCTTAACAGAGCCAAATGGTGCTGAAAAGTGGTCCATCCTTCCCTCCCGAGATGAAATCGGCATAAAGAACCTCGGCATCAGGAGAGCCCAAGATGGAGCCATCGGCATAAAGAGTGCCTCAGCAGAATGTTGGGGGAACGTCCAAATATTAAGAAAGCAGTCCCACGAGGCCACCAGGCGCGCCGGATGGGTTAACCGCCGTAGCAAACATGCCATACATCGCATTTAGAAAACGCAACAGATCTGCACCTGGAGCCAGGAACGGCAGGTACGGATCCAGAACGGACTGGAATAGGCTGAGGGCGCAAGGAGGATTCTGGCTGCAGCACCAGATCTGGGATCAGGGAAGCCGGAGGTGCAGAAGACACTTCGCTAGGCGCCGGAGAATGCACTGGTGTCACCTGCGGTGAAGGCAAGATGTCACCCTTCCTATGACGCCGGAGGACCGAGGACACAGCCTTGGATGACTTGCCGTCCTTAGAGTGATGCTTGAACCCATGATGCCGCATCTTGTGTTTTTTGGACAACCGAGATGTGCGGAGTCGGCGACTTAAACCTCAGCTTGGTGCTCTTCAGGCCTCTCTTCTCCTTCCTTGCCTGGGCCACACACAACTTTGCCTCCCTCTCCTTAAGAGACTTTGGATTAATCCGAAAAAACGACGAGCATCCAGCGACGTCATGGTCAGAAAGTAGGCACCAAAGGCAATCTTCGTGGGGGTCCGTGACATACGGCCCCCACATTCCCTACAGGGTTTAAAACCAGGCTTCTTCAGAGTAGCCATCGTACAGAAACAGTGAACAGGCAACTGTAACAAAGTAGACTACAAAGAAATGGAGAGTCCTAGAAAAACAGTTACGCGTTGACGGCGCAGAAAAAAGGGAACTGACGTCAGCACACCGTCGAGGTATTCTTATGGCTCCAACGAAGTCATATGGAGCTGCGAGCAGAGCAGTGAAATCGTGACGTCCTGGTCGACGCAGGAGAGCTATGAAAAAAGGTTTCCGTGGAATGCTGCGCAAGGGTTAATTCAAAAAGGTGAGGAATCCACAGGCCGATATATCCATCAGAATTGGGAGGTATTTTAGGGGAAAAGCAGGTAGGGTCAATGTTCAAACTACCTCCTCTAATATGCCACCCTCCTGTGGGAGGGGCATAGACTTACAACTGATTGGAGGGGTTACCCCATCTTCAAGATGGCAGGGATTAAAAGTTGTGCTTCACCTTTCTTTTCCCCATAACTTAGGGGTGTGGTTGGCAGAGATGGGCACACCTATTCTTATTAATCTTTCCCACCTGTTTTCTAGCCCAAAGTGGGAGTATAAACCAGGGGTTGCCATCTCCTGCTGACAGCTCAGGCTGCGAGGGTGGGGGGGAGGGGGTCCGCATACCAAGGCAGCAGGCCTTTGAAGCTTCACCCTCCGAGCACTGGCCCAACTTGTGGGAGGGGGTGTAACATCTCTACACAGGAGGTGCATGGTGTCTGGTCCCAGGGAGTAGGGGCTTTCTACCCAGGGGTCCAGAAACCTATTTGGTGGTGGCTGGCTGCCTACAGCTGGTAAGATCACACCAGGTTTGGCAAGGGGCACCTCTGAGTTGCCCTCTGGGTACATGGCATCAGTGTGGATTTACTGAAAAGAGTAACTTGGTACCAAACACTCTTGTGTTCAGTGTGACGCCATCATGGTGCTGTGGAGCCAGAGTGGAGTTTCCAGCCCATGCACTCCCCATGGTGAGACACGCATGGACGAACTGCACGCCGTCACAGACACAAAAGGATACCCCTGCACCCGATCCTCCTGGGACTTGGGGACCTTGACCAACGTCCCCTAGCATAGTCGAGGGCTTCTGGTGGAATTTCCCTTCAAAGTAAACTACACCACCAGTAGTAGGAGATAGAGGCCAACTACGAAAGGAGACTTCAGCACTTGACAGGAAGGGGCCCATCGACAAAGCTCCTCCAAAGCTCAACCGAATGGTTGCTCAGTACTACACACTGAGCACCCAGACATCTCAGCTACTCTCTCAATGATTAACTCAACATATCCTGCGAGATAAGGTGTCAGTCATCCCTGTCACTGATTGCACGACTTTGATTGTTCTACTGGAACAGTGTATAGATTGCAACAAAGGTTCAACCTTGCCCTAGCTTTGGATGTACAGCACAACCTTCTACATGAGGGTTTGTCTACTTTCTGTGCTATTATCTCTGTCCTATCTGGTTAACTCCAAAGCTTAAATATCAGTACTCTAGCTTTAAGCCACAAATGTCTGGTTCCTGGCTATTTTTAGGAGCCGATGTACCTACCCACTGATTCCCACAGAGAAAATGTAATCCTGTGTTTGATTGTACTTTATTGCAAATAGTACACATCTTCCCTTTATAATGCACACTAACTCAGATGGCCTTATGACCAAATAACAGTTCAAATTTGAAGGAGGCTTAAGGGAGGGGTGCTTTTTAGGTCATTGCACCCCACTGGTGGAACTGACAGGCTAATTCATCTACGACTTGTCTTGAATAATACTTTCTTGGATTTACAGGGGATGATTGTAGGAAGCTGGCTCTGTATTTACTATACCAAAGTGAGGTATAGTGTGCACAGAGTCCAGTGGAACCTCAACAGTAGGTAAAGGTAGATAGCACCTCACTATGTGTGGTAGTGTGGGCGAGCAGTAAGGCAGCATCAGAGGGTAGTGTTAAGCATTTGTTGTACACACTCAGGCAAGAAAAGATGTCGCAAGAAAAGATGTCACACTCAAAGACTGAACTCAGACCAATTGGATTTGTATAAAATTATTAGTTATTTCATTTCCTAGAACCAAGCAAGCCTGGCACAGGTAAGTGATGTATACTTTGCAGTAATACAGTTTTGAATTGCAGTTGTTTGTATACTTTGGTTTGGTTACAGATTGAATTACTGGCAATGCAATGCTTTGAGATGTTGTACATATACTTTGTAGTGACTTCACTAGCAGGTCATGTAAATTACTTTTCTTAGATAGTGTAGTATACCTGGATACCACACAGACATTTCCTGTAAACAGGTAAAAAAGCATTAGTTATTCGGTTTCAGTTTTAAAGATTTTCATAGGTTTTCCAACACCAAATTAGAAACTTTTCACAGAAAAACAGTCAATGTTATCCTATGAAGGACAAGAGGGTTATCGGTTCAAAGGTAAGTATTTGGTTGTGGGAGTTGGATTCTGGGGGTAGACTCCGGGATTCCCCCAGGGTCGATAATGCACTCTGAAAGCACCCTCAGAGGCACTAGGGCGGTCAGGTGCAGAGTGCTGAGGATCAATGTTATCCAATGGGGGTTAGGGAGCCTCCAGTCGGTGGCTACATAGGAGCAGGCCACACTGTTGTGGGAGCTAAACTCCTGGACTTAAGCGCAGGGCAAATGGGGGTTCAAGTTCGCACCAAAAGTACACCCTCTGTGGCAGTAGGGGGTTGACTAGACAGTCTGTTGAGCCACCCAAGGGCTGCGGGAGTGAGGTGCAGGGGTGTCTTTTAGGGTCAGATCTTACCAGCTCCTGGTCGCGGTTGGGAGGACCTTCTTTATTGAGGCTGCAGGCATCAGCTGGAGGCTTGAGACATGTCAAGGATCGCTGGATCCTGGGTCAGGTTTTCCGGGGAGATCTCCTCGTGGTGTTGGACCACTGCAACTCGGGACGTGGGCAACAGGTGCAGACTCGCAGATTTCGCCGGACTTGGAGTCTGTGGGTGAACAAATCCAGTGTTCACGGGAGACAGTCTTTTCTTTGTAAGTTAGGGCATGTCCTCTGGGTTCTTGAGGTTGCTGGCTGCAGGACACACCGGAGTTTCGCTTGTGCAGGTTCGAGGTGGGGACAGGCCGGTAGGGCTGGGGCCAAGTCAGTGGGCATCCTCTTAGCTTTGGCATGGCTGTTCGGTCCTTGTAGACGTTTGTCTCCGGAGGGAAGGTTTGGGGGTGCCCCTAAATACTAGATTTAGGGGTGTTACAGGCAATTAAAGGTTGGGACCAATGGGTTCCTTCCTTGGGGTGGGTACACCCCTATTATGCCACCCTCCAGTGGAAGAGTGGGGCATTTGCCTCACTCTGGTTGGCTGGGTACCCCCATCTGCAAGATGGCAGGGACTGAGTTGTGCGTCACCTTGCCTCCCCACCTGAGGGGTAGGGTTGGCAGAGGTGGGCAGACCTCTCTTGGTTTTCCCTCTGATTCTCCTGCCCAAAGTGGGGGTCAGACCTGGTGGGGGCCATATCCTTCAAGCAGGAACAGGCCTGGAGAAGCTCATCAAGGCGGCAAGACTTTGAAGCATCCCATTCGTGGACCCTGCCCATCGTGGGGGAGGAGGCATGGTATCTTGTCCAAGGATGTGCATGGTCAACCCCAGGTAAATGGTACCACAGGTACCCAGGGCACTGTGACCGGGGAAGGCCTCTAAGGGCTGCGGCACTTATTGTGCCACCCTTAGAGGCCCTGTACCATTACTCACACACTGCCTTTGTAGGTTGCATGTTTTGGTACAGAACAAAGTGAAGAGTCGCTATGGCGCACACACATGCCTGTGTGCCATGCCTACAACCCAATGCCCTGGCATAGATCAGTCACCCCTCTAGCACGGTGCACTATGCCAGTGGTGAGGGTACAGGAGCCTGAGCCCTGTACCCCTACAATGTCTAAGGCCTTTCTTAGACATTGTAAGTGCAGTGCTGTCATTAAGAGTATATGGTGCTGGGAGTTTGTCATTACGAACTCCACAGCACCATAATGGCTAGACTGAAAATTAAGAAGTTTGGTATCAAACTTCTCAGCACATTAAACCCACACTGATGCCAGTGTGGGATTCAATGAAAAATGCACACAGAGGGCATCTTAGAGAGGCCCCCAGAAAAATGACCTACCACTAGTGTCCAGGCTGAGGCTGCTTTCAGCTGCCACCACCAGACATGTTTCTGGACGCCTGAGTTTGCGGGCCTGCTGCTCTTGGGGGCCTGAAACAATGCACATCCTGGGACGTGGTGCCAAGCCTCCTCCTCCAGGGTGGGTAGGTAGGGTCAACGAAGGGGAAGCTTCAAAGGCCTGCTGTCTTTTGTGAGCTTCACCAGGCCACTTGCTGCTTTTAGCAACTGGTCCCCACTGGTTCCGAGCCCCACTTTGGGCGGGAGAACCGGCGGGAAAAACAAGTGAGGGAGAGGTGAGCCCACCTCTGCCAACTCCATCCCTCAAGGGGGGTAGGAGAAGTGAAGCACAACTCAGTCCCCGCAATCTTGTAGATGGGGGCAGGGGGGGGGCAGCCAACCAGGGAAAGGCGTATGCCCCTCTACCCCAGGGAAGGGATCCATTGCTCCCAACCTTTTGACCTACCTTTAATGCCCCTAAATCTAGTATTTAGGGAAACCCTGAACCTTGCTTCCTAAGACAAGAAACCAGAAGAACAGAATGACCGAACAGCTGTGACGAAGCTAACAAGAGGAGGACCCCCACTGACTTGGCCCCAGCCCTACCGGCCTGTCCCCACCTCAAACCTGCTCCCGCGAAATCCCAGTGTGTCCTGCAGCCAGCAACCTCAAGAAACCCGGAAGACACGTCTGCCTCCAATCCAAAAGACTGTCTCCCGTGAACATCCGATTTGTTCAAACAGACTCCAGCTCCGCAAGGATCCGTATGTTTGCACCACTCTGCACCAGATGCCCAGAGTTCGAGTGGCCCAACACCAAGAGGAGGTCTCCCCGGCCATCCTGACCCGAGATCCAGTGATTCCCTGACCTGCCTCAAGCAGACACCTGCAGCCTCAATCCGGAAGGTCCCTTCAACCGCGACCAGGAGCTGGTAAGATCTGACCTTATAAGGAACCCCTGCACCAAACGCCCCATAGCCTTGGGTGGCCGAACACTGCCTAACCAACCTCCACCCAGAAGACCTTCGTCCCCAAACCTGCAGTGCTTTTGCAAACAGGAGACTCCCCATTGAAAGCTACAGGACACCCAACGCCAAAACAGCACTCTGCACCCAGTCGCCACAGTGCCGCTGAGGGTGCATCGTTTGTGCTGCCCTAAACCCCCATTTGCCCTGAGCTTAAGCCCAGGAGCTTTGATCCCACAGCCCAGTGGCCTGCATGTCAGCAGCCACCAACCGGAGGCCCCCTGTCCCCCATTGGATAGCATTGGACCTCAGCACTCTGCACCCGGCCCACCTAGTGCCGCTGAGGGTGTAATAAGAGTGCATCCTTGACCCTGGGGGACCCGCGGGTCTAACCCCAGAACACCAACTCCCACAACAAAGTACGTACCTTTTAACTGATAACACTATTTTCCTCCATAGGCGAACATAGAAACTTTTCATAGAAAAACAGTCTAAGTGTGGAGTTGGAAAATCTATGAAAACCTTTTACAACTGCACTAAACAAAAACGCTTTTATTTACTGGTTTACAGGAAATGTCCCACTTTAGTATCCAGGCACACTACACTGTGGAAGAAAAGTAATCTGAAAGTAACGTACTGGTCGTTTTACTGAAAAGCCCATTCAAAGTATATGTACTGCATTTCCAAAGCATTGCATTTCTCAGTAACAGTGCTGTAAATCAATTACAACCCAAACTGTTACAACTGTATATTTACTGCAAAGTATTTATCACTTTGCAGTGCCAGGCTTGTTTGGTTCTAGAAAATAAAATAAAGTATATTTTTATACAAAAGCAATGGGTCTGAAGTTCAGCCTTTGAGTGTGTGATATCATTTGCTGACTGAGTGAACAACAAATACTTAACACTGTCCTCTGATAAAGCCTTACTGCTAGACCACGCTGTGAGAAGTTGGCCTGGTATATGCGGTCCACTAGTTACAGTGGGCACCTTGTACCAGTCCAAACGACCCTTATTGATGATTAGGTTTAAGACAACCTTTACTGAAAGCTATCCTAGTGGTAGCTATGGAGAGCAGCCTTCAGGCTAAGTCTTGAAGGACTGTAAAGCAGCTTGGTTTACCAGATTATAACCTCCTGAATGACCAAATGAAAGGAGAACCACACAAGGCACACAATAATACAGTTCTAAAACGACAGTAAATAGCACAATATACAATGGGCCCCACGGGGAGACCAAACCATATATTAGGAAAGTGGTATAAGAACTAAGACTTGACTAGACCGTGCCTAGAGCACGTAGAATCGCTGGGACCCCAATGAACCACCCAAGGTAGTGACACGAGGAACCCACGGGGGACGCGTGCAGTGTGGACACAGCCGCGAGCTCCGTACAATCCTATGGGAAAGTCGCGGTTTGAAATTAAGAGATTAAGGACACTTAGGAGAGGACTTGGAGCAAACCCTTTTAGACACAGAAGTTTCTAAGGCCAGCACCCACGTGAGCACTGGAGTACTTGTGTTACCTAACCCAGGGAAGCCGGGTGCATAGGTGTCAAATGGTGTCGGGAATCTTCGCAGTCTTCAATGGAGAGTTGCTGCTAAGTGCTGCTGTCGTGGAAAACAAAATTGTCCGCTGTGATCCAAGCCTGGATCGAAGAGTGAAGAACCTGAAAGCAGAGGGGACAGAGTCTGGGTCACTTGCCAGTGACCAGGGGCACAATAGACGAATGCCCATCGATGTCTGGTGTTTCAGGTGCGATGAGGTGAAGCTTGACTCACTGCCACAGATACCAGGAGGCGTCGACGACGACCAGTCTGCAGGCGAGATGTCTCACGAAGGATGTAGAGTGCGGGGTGGTGGGGGAGGGTGGCAGGGTCGTTGTCCGGATTGGAGACCAACAAGCCTTGGCGCCGGCAACCCACACGGTGAGAGTAAAACTGCTTTGGTGAGGACCAGCAAGGTCCTGTGGACTACCCAAGCAATGGAGAGTCAGGTCACGTCTGGAGCAACCAGATAAGCCCATTGAAAGTTAAAGTACCCTTCTCAGGGACCCACAAGTTGACAGACAAGGGATCGCGAAGGGACCCAGAGAGGAATCGTAAATACCAGCCCACGGGTCACTAGAGTATAGGCCAGTAATCTTCGGTGCTCGGGGTCTGGACTATAAGTAGCGCAAAGCACAGCCTCAGGGATCACCAAGAAACATATGCTGCTGCAAATGTGCACAGTGTCCAGGGGTTCGGGTTGCACGGTCCCCACGAGGGCTTTGGATCTCAGGATTGCTGAGAGCACGGATCGCCCTTGGGGAAGCTTGGAATCCCACCTCCTGTGTTGCAAAGTCTTCGGAGTCCTTCAGGAGCTGCGTACTTGCAAACCGGACAGCTGAGTCTTTGGTGCCTACCTTGCAGGGGAGTAACTCCTTTACTCCAAAGGAGATTCTTCGGTCATCTAACGTCCTGTAGATAGAAGAAGTTCTGGGATTCTGTAGCAGAGTTTCATCCAGGTAAGTCTAGAGCCCTGTAGTCGGGGGTTTCTACTTTATACCCAAGGAAGGGGTGGGACGAACTCTGGGGACCCACCTTTGGGAGGGTCAGGACAGAGGGGTGGCTACACCCATATCCTTTGTCCAGTTCTGCGCCAGAGCAGGGTCTGGTAGCCCCTGCAACGGGTTTGAGCTGGACTATGCACAGGGACACCAAATGTGCCCCCAGTGCAGACATCAAAGCGCTTTTGGAGTGCACCCACCCAGCCCCAATACACTAAAGCCTGTCTGGGAGGTGGTCACAACACCCTGTGACAGGAAACCTATTGTCTAGACCTCCCCAGTCGGAGTTTTGTCCAGCAGCAGGAGGGTAGACTCGTGTTTGTGGCTGGCAGAATCCATTTTGTGATGCCAGGGTCTGTGAAGCTGGTACCGGTGAAGTCTTGGTTCTCCCTCTAGTAGGGTGGAATCATACCTCCCACACCAGTTACTGGTGTGGAGGTATGATTCCAAGATGTTTGACACCAAACACGTGCAGCCATTCCAAAGTTAGCTTTTAACATGAGGTTATAATGCACTTAAGAGTATATGGTTTTGCTGCATCACAAAACGCCGGAATAAAGGTTATGAAGGCTGCAGAGGGGCTCTGCTCATGCATGGGCACCCAATCACATAAAACCCAGCACCCTGCCATCAGGATTGATAAGGCCTGCCATAGGGGTGACTTATGGGTGTATATGTGCAGTGATCTGGATGGATATAGGGAACCTATATTTGAGTAAGGGGTGCATACACCACCTTACACCGGCTGCTCTAGCAGATCTGTTGTGTCATTTTAAATGGTCTCCCAGGGGTGGCATAATACATGCTGCAGCCCCTGAGAGGCCTCTGGGGTACCTATGCCCTGGGTATATAGGATGCCATATACTAAGGACTTATAAGGGTACCCCAGAATCCAATCTGTGGTGTACCTAAAGTACATGCAATCAATTTAGAGAGGAGGCAGCTAGGCTGGGGCCCTGGATAGCAGGGTCCCGGCCAGACTAAAGTCGAAAGACAGTGAAACATCAGCAAAAAGGGGGGGTAACCATTAGAAGCAGATCCTACTCTCCTACACACATTACATCAAATAGAGAGTGAGGTGCCATCTACTTTACCTCTGCCTACATGTTGGGTTCCACTGTCCTATGTGCACACTATATCCAATTTTGGTATAATATATACAGAGACAGCTTCCTACATTTCGTAGCCAGAGATAATACACATGAAAATACTCAAAAGAAACCAGATAAGTGGGAGACCAAATCATGTACTAAGAAAGTGGAATGCGAACTGCAAGGAAGAACAGGACTTGGACCAGAAGGCTCAGAGGAGCTGGGACAATCAGGAACCACCCAAAGTACCTGCCCAGGAACCCCACGGAGGGTGTGGCAGAGTGGGAACACAGACATGTGCCCAATGAAAGTCAATGGAAAAGTAGTGATTGCAGTTTAAGAAAAAGGACCCTTCCCAGAGGGCCCTGAAAAAAGCCCTGCCAGGACAGGAGGCTGGAGAGCCACCCCACCTATGGATGCCCCATGAACCAGGTTACTTGCACCACGAAAGCCGGTTGCATTGTGGGGAATGGGAGTCAAAACATCCGATAGACGACAGTGGAAGACTTTGAAGAAAAGGCCTCTGGAGAAGTTTTTGAAGATGTCCAGTGGTATTCAAGGGTGGATTCTCAAAGAGGAGAACCTGCAAGCAGAGGGGACAGAGTCTATTCCACTCGGAGGGGACCAGGAGGCGCAGAAGCAAAATGCCTACCCTTGGCAGGGAGCTCAGGAGAGCGGATGACTGCCTTGTCGCTGCAGATGTGGGCACCAGGCAGCTTTGAGGAAGACCAGGAGCAGTTCACGAGCTGAGCTGTCCCAGGTTCGATGTCAGGGTCTAGGTGTTCAGTGTGCAGCTGGAGCACGGATGACCTGAGCTGCCCGAAACGCCCGCCTTCCTCAAGCGCCTTGAGACCCTCACGGTGAGTAGTGTGCTCTTCAAATCCCCGTTTGAGGCCTGTAGCCACATTAAATGTGGACTCCCATGGGCGGCACAACACATGCTGCAGGGAGACCCCTGGTGTACCTATGCCATGGGCACCATAAACTCAGGACTGATGAGGGTACACCAGTAGTCAACAGTGGAGGTACTAAAGTACTTACCAAAGCCATTTGGGAGAGCAAAGATGCTGGGATCCTGATTAGCAGGAACCTATCAAACTACAGTCAAACCACACTGACCCCAGACAAAAGTGGGGGAGAACCTCGAAATCAGATCCTACTTTCCTAAACTAATGCTGAAGAAATTAAAGAGCACCCCCAAGGTAAAGCTTAGATTTCATGCAACCAATACACTGAATACTCCACATACCTTTTCCTTCAGCTGAATCACTTCCTTGTCTTTTTGTTGCTTCCACTGGCGGAATTTCTCAGCTTCTTCTTTCATTTGCCTCATGAGCTGTACACGCTGCGTCTTCATACCCTGAATGACAAGGTAGACAACTCTGGTTAATGCCTTGCAGTGGGTGCTTTCATCTTACAAAATAGACCCAGTTTAATGCGGGAGGCGAATACCAATTTTTTTTAAAACATTTTTTTTTAACACGGATGGAAAATCTCTTGCATGCCACATTGAGGTCAACTAAGCGGGTGCAAGCAGGCGCTGCTTCCTTTCTGCCGCTAGAGTAGATTTTCTACTCGAGTGGCAGCTTTTTCAACACAAGCGGATGGATTCTCAATGCAAGAGGTCACAAGCATACGCGGCCAACCGCATTGGGAAATCGGACCGCCCGCATTGAGAAATCTAGCTGGGAGGTTGATTTTCCCCGCTCGTGCACTTGATGTTTACGAGCGCGCATGAGTAAAAATCTCGCCAGGAGGTGGATTTTCCTAGTTTACGCTCGCCAACTTAATGTTCATGAACGCGAGTGAGGAAAAAATACTGCTCAGCTGAGTTATTCAGAATTCCACGTAACATGGTGAGTAGAAAACTCTGCAAACTTCGCAAGCTTAACTCACCGCCCAGAATTACTGTAAACATTCTTTGGCAATGTGAATGCTATTATTCAAGGCAATAAGGCAATTGGCTGGATACCATTCTAGTTATTCCACCTATGGCAGGCAGTTAATAAAAGCAACAGAGCAATGGATCCACTGGATGCTACTAAATGTCCATAAAAGGGGTAAAAGACACAGAGGGTCTCCTTCACTGAATAGGCCAATCAGACAATAGATTCACCTGTATCTCGAGGTGCAGTTTGGAGACTGTTCGTTCTGTTGACTGCCTCATTTTAAGCAGCTTAGACTGATCACCCAGCTTCTTTTTCAAATCAGCCATCTCTCCCTCCAGCTCCTGCAGCCTCTTCCGCCGGCGCTCACTTAGCCTGTAAACAAAAAGTTCATAATCAGTAATATTCTAGAACTAATTATCTCTGGTGCTGTCTCCTTCCAAAGAAGGATCCATTAATGCTTAAAAATCCAATTAACGAAAATGATGGAAACTATCCAAGCCTGCAGACCGTTCTAAGGACCGCAACTGGCTTGTAAGGCAACAGGATCACGGTAAGGATAGGAAGAAGCCGTTCGATCTTAGGGAAACGCCAATAGGATGGAACCATTTCTTATTGCCATCCACTTTGAGAAAGACCATATGCAATTTGTGCAAGAGTTAAATGTCCATCTGAAATGTTCTGTCCCCAATGTGGAAAACGAAAGCACTGAAAACATTCAGTGAAATTAACTACACAAACTAAATATGTGACTGCCTAAACCATAACGAAGCTAAACAAGCTTTCCACCCAACATTACCTAACGGAGAACTATACTAGGCTCCAGGCGATCTTTGCTGTCATGTAACTGAGACCGAATAGAGGGAGCAGTAACAAGCCAAATAATGTAATGTTTAAGTGATTAGGCTTCCTAGAGAAACATTGGCACCTCTCATTGGCTTTTGACTTTGTGATGTCATTGTGGCATGGAATCTTAGACTTCCTTCACCCATTTGCAACGAACGGATAAAAGTTACGCACTCACGCCTGAAATTTGTGACCTGCAATTAACCATTCACCATTTCAAGGACGAGTCCCATTAAACTAGGAGACAGCCAAACTGTGTAATTAAGCACTAATAATAAATCACCGATTTGGACAGAACACAATAAGTCTCGGAGCTGACTGACACCTACAGTATTAAGGGTTGGGAGGATGAAGGGGGGAGGGGGGGGGGGGGGCGGAAGTGGTCAACTTAGATAATGTCTGCCTTTGCACAGAACCTTCTTGTACTTTGGCATAGCTTGATTTATTCACTATAGATGCCACAATATCAATCATCTTATAGAGAGCACTTCTAGGGTAAAATGGGCTTAGATTGCTTTATGCTCATTCTAGGAATTCCTTGCACAAGATGTACTCTGTGGCTTGTACCTACTTAGTTGGTGATTTAGTCAAGCATTTAGTATTAAACCTTGGTTGGGGAGGTGGTTATAAGATTTACATTCTGTGTGCAATCTCAATATAAGGCGCTAGTTGAAATACCACAAGCACGGCAATATCTGTGGAGCACACATGGATGTTAGCATACGAATGGAGCTGCCGGAAGATTAAAGCGACTGCAGAGGTTTATTGCTACATAGAAAGACAGACCACCTTCTTTAACAAGTCAGGGAAACATAACGGGGCTCAGTGTTCTATATATACACACACAAGAGCCAGTGAAGGAATGCTCTCGGTTATATTAGTGTAGAGGCTCCAAGACTAGAGTTCGTAAGGGGATAATCCATTTCTTCAGAAAACAAGGCTGATGGCTTGAGGAGGGTTGGGAAGTATGTAAATATGAAACAAACTTTAGCAAGGTTTTTTTATTTATTTTTTTATACAGCAGACCCTACGTATGTATAACTTCACTGGACAGTTGCACACGGTAGCTCCTTTGGGACTCCTACTATTCTCGACTAACATCCATTACATCTCAGCACACCAGGTATCCCTACAAACCACTTATTCACTTACTTTGCTTGGTTGACATCCTTTTTAGTGGTCTGAATGGTGAGAACCAGTTCTTCCTTTTCCTTTTGCAAGGCATTTACTTCAGCCTCCAAGTTCTTCACGTTATTCTAAAATAAAAAGACAATTTAACCTAATGTTCACCATGAAATGATCCAGTCTAGCATCTTTGTACTGCATGTAGCTGTTGCTTCACTGGAACAGAGGATCCAAGAAAGAATGGGATGGGCAGGTACAGTATTAACCTTAGAAAGTCTTTTGCAGAGTTTATGCTATTCAGTTTCGCTGACCCATCGCCCACAGAGAGAAAAAAAAAGTGCATTCAAGTGGTGTTTACTGTGGACGAGGTTCCTTCTGGCTGCCTAGTTTTAGACTAACCAAAAAAACAATGGCCAGATCTTTGTAAACAGTCTTTCTACTCTCGGGTTGATGCTCAATGTGCATTCTCCTAAAAAGTAATTGTTAAATACACTTTTAAAAGTGTCTAATTTCCAACTCTCTCCTCCCTCACCACCACCACCACCACAGCACCTCCTCTCTGATGCAGTGTAGGAAGGAACTCACCTGATATTCGTACTGAATGGGGTCCAGCTGACTGTCATTCTGAACCATCTTTCTAGCCAGTTTTTCCTTGAGCAGAAGTGCTTTATTCAATTCTATCAATTCCTTTGACATCTGTGCCTGTCGTAGGGCATGCTGGGTAGTGAAGCCATCGGATGTCCTCTTGGTGTTGGGATCAGATTCAGTTGGCTGTAAAACGAGGGTGAAAAAAAGGTTAAAAAACTACTTTTACTAATGAAAGTTAAGAGCCAGGGAGCAGGATAATTAAGGTAGGCATTTAAAATATGCAAGAATCACAAAAACCTGTACGATCCCTTCAGTTGTTGCTTGTTAATTTGATCTTCAAATTAAGACTTGGAATTTAATAGCTAAATATTAATGTGACCGCAGCTCTATTAACCTTTATAAAATCCAAAGAGAAGTAGGAAACTTAAACTAAAGCAAAATAGAAAGGAATTTATTTACTGAGCGGAGAAAGGAAAATAAAGCTACACAATACTAAAATCTTTACATCTGCGTTCAGTTGTAACCTTTACGTTACATAATGGGATTCACAGCTAGAGCAACGTTTGCAACAGCCATCAACACATTAAGCATGAACCTACTTTTTCATCCTTCTCCTCATCACTACGACCAGCTTCTGCAGCCATCGCCTCAATTGATGATGCAATGCCAGCACTTTCATCCTGCAAAAAGTAAGAAGTTAGATGAGTCAAAGGAGACCAGTATGGGGACAAACGAGATGTTCTTAATGAATTTAAATTATGCATAAAGCAATTTGTGACCGATAATGCCCGCAAGGCGCATCGATAATGCCCGCAAGGCGCATCGATAATGCCCGCAAGGCGCATCGATAATGCCCGCAAGGCGCATCGATAATGCCCGCAAGGCGCATCGATAATGCCCGCAAGGCGCATCGATAATGCCCGCACTTTCTTTCCAAAACTGGAATTTAGGTTTTGAAGTCAGTTCATGAAAGGGCCAGATGGGGCAAAAAAAATAAAGTCTGTTTGGGAAAGCAAGTGCAAGGTTGGTGGTCAACTGTCCCCTAGACTACTATCTGCCTGCAGCGAGAATTCGTGATATTTAACAGAGGGAAAGCTGATCCACGGTGTGCTCATGAAGTGTGCGGTGATTTAGTGGGTCGGAAAGACACACGTAAATGGGTTTTGTACATAACAAGACAGTATTGCGCGGAGCAGACCCTGTGATTTTGCTAATGAGCAACAGCAAAATCCTTTATTCAAGAGGCTCTGACTATTCGAATAGATTTACTCCAGAAGATTTTTTACTTGACCTCCCTTTCACTCTACCCCCACCAAAAGCATTCTTCTAGACAACGGTTGAGAATCATAAACCAAGAAACTATACCAGGAAACCCTGATCAACTCTCCCAAATGTGCCTCACATGCAGTCATACAAACTGTACTGTGAAGGACCAGTGGCTGCCTTACAAATGTTTTGAGGAGAAACTTTGTAATACAAAGTAGATGGGGCCCAACTCTTATAGGAGTCGTAAAACGCCTCAGAGGAGACATCCAATGCGTTTCATAACCATGTTTGAAGGCCAAGCAAATCTTTACAATCTGTTTCCTGACACCTATACCAATTTCAGAACATTCAAACTCTAAAGATAAGTGAACAAATCCGATCTCTGTAAATATATGGTCTCAAACCCTGGCTTCTTGGGTCTGATCGATGAAACGGTTTCCTCTCCAAGGAGGGGTGAAGAGGTGGGGGCAATTATAATAAAAAAGGGGCATGAATAAGATTGTACTGATGTGGAACTTGTGAAAGTTTGCAAATGTTTATGTATTAACCTAATTTAAAGTGGGATTGGAGTGAGAGGAGTGTTTAAAGTCATTTAAGATGAATTGTGGCCATGCCCATGTTCAGAAAAGAAATACTCAGCAGTTTAAAGGTCTGAATATAGGTCGCAATCAAATTGCATTAGTGTGACCAAGTAGATGAAATGAACCGACCGTGCTGTGTGTGTATGTGTATGGGGTTTTAAGAGTAGCCATAAGATTATGCCTCAAGGGGTCAGTCAAGTGGGAGCACATTTGTAGCAAATACGTGAGATGGTTGTGGAGAGTTAAAACAGAGGATACGTATTTTATGTGCTGTTAATTTTACTGTTAGCCAGCCAATCTGTTAATATTCACATGGTGGTGTGTGCCTAGGGAGACTCTAAGGTCATGCTTTATTTAGAACCGAGTTGAAAAAGGAGCAGGAAAACAAGCAGACCAGTAAACCGAAGGGATCTAATTTGTTCGGGACACATGCATATATGTTAGTACTGTGAATCCTTAGGACTGGCATCTAAGGCACGACCAGGATTAGGATTCCATGGTCACGGTCACTTGTAGTGAATATCAAAGATGGACAGTGCTATTAACAGCAGTGTGCAAGCTCTTTGGAAAAGCTGCATGCTTGTTAACAGCTCAGCCGTGCCAATATCGCCATATCTGGCCAATGATCACAATTTGCTGCATTCGTATTACCTGGAGCTCAACAATGACTTGCTGCAGACTGCGGATAACTTCGATGTTTTCCTTCAGCTCTTGGTCCTCCAATGTTTCCACTAGTTTCTGAAGGTCAAGCTTGCACCTGAAGGTGAAACCAAGCAAATTGAATGAGCCAATAAACTACCTCGGAAACTAGATTGACGGTCTATAAAAAGTACAAAGGAGCCCAAGTGTAATTAAGGAGAATAGGAGTTTGGCAGTACAAAATAGATCTTGATAAAAAGCAAATCCCCAAACTGAATTTGGAAACTGATAGTTTGTCCCGAGTACTCCTTGATATTAACTATCATCTCAATGTTCTCAGATAAAGAACACGCAACTGATAATATTTAAAGGTAAGTAGGTGCAGATTTAGTAGATAAAGTCAAAGTAGCAGCATGGCAAATATCTATCGAGACTTTTTTTTTTTTTTAAACAGTGAGGAAGCATGAGGCGAACGCTCCAGTTTCCATGACTTGCCACCGGAGAGAAAGATGCACAGGTTCTAAGATGCCTTCAGGTGCATTTGCGTTTAATAAAACTTGAATACAAAAATACAAATGTAGAGTAGACAGGCTCATCATGGTGGGGTTTGGACATAAATAACTTTGTCTACAACCTGTCCGTCCTAAGGATGCATCAGAACTTTCACACAGAAGACTTGGGCGACTCAGAGAAGCACAAGTCTCAGGAACTAAAGATGGACATTTACTTCTTGTGAATCTTGGAGCTTCAAACCCAAGTCTTTCAGTGAAGAGATGTCATGCAAACCTGAGGACACACATTTTATTTGGTCAAATCAATTGAGCAGACTTGAACTATAAAACGCACCCAACAAAGGCACGTCAAGAAAGTAACAGAAGCCAGCACAGAGCAGCGCCAATGGAGGGACCAGTGCATGATGTCCAGGTACCGTGAAGCACAGCTGACACCACATGGCAGTGCCTAAGAGCGCAGGGAAGTGATTGCTCAGGAATGGTTTCCCAACTAGTCTAGCACCCAAGGAAAGTAAAAAGGTGAAATATTTTGCAGAAGTAGTATTCATCAGATTGCAGATCTAGCTATGAGAAAAGACCCTGGAGAGACCTTCAGGTCACGTGTAAAATGGTATCAGTAGAATCACTTTGCAGTTGGAGGTGAAAGTCACAGCAGGGAATGTTTTAATACCCCCCCCCCCCCTGCACTACGAACCTTACAGCAATACAATACCTGTAACCTACAAGGGCTGGCAGTCGTGCTCTGATCATGAAAGCCAAGCAGACGCTCTTTTACACAACCAGTACTACACATTAGAACTGGTTCCTATACTGGGAATGTCTCTGGAAACATTGAGCTCGGCAACCTTTTTTTTTTTTTTTAATGTTTGTATGGTATGCAAATCAAGAAAACCATATGTTCCCAATAGTTAACGTTCTAAGTGCGGAGACATTTTAGACCTCACAACAAGAGATACACATTGTGTAACACCTTCCGCGGTTTGAGAGAACGTTCAAAATGTTTGCCAAAACTTTGATAGCCTACTCAAGGAGAGCCCTTTCTTAGCACTAGAGGTAGCCATCTCACCCAGCAACAGGATAACATGATCCATTTCAGTTCACATGATGTAGGCAAAGACCACAACATCAGCTATCTGCTGGAAGCTGCTCTTAGCCAGGTATTGGGTCTCTAGAGAGGACGACACCACACAATCCCAAATACAAATTTCACTATCATAACAGTAGGACAATGATGATGCAGACTAACTGAAGAAATGTACTGGCCTCTGAATTGCTCTTCCAACAAATAATGTAGCTACCAAAAAAACAAGCACAAAAAAATAACCCCAAACCTGCCACCTCATGGCCATTCTCCATTTGCAATCCAATGGATTGCCTTCCGACATAACCGGACACTGGGAGAAGCAGCCATGTCCATCACTATTCCCCATCATTCTCCCCAGCCAGGCCCACACCACCAGAGCCACTTCCTGCCATTGGACACATCAGTGAAATCCACCACTGTCCTGATTCTCCATGGATCTTACATGAACGCAGGGCTGAAACACCTGCTCTGTTGCGAATCATGCACTAGGTACCCATTTTCTTAACCAAGTTTCCAAATGCCTCATAATTGACTAAACGTGGTTGGAAGGTGCCTCCAATGATAGATTACCTGCTTCTTCGAAACAAAATCATCCTTAGAGAGACGAGGTGGGGTATGCACCGACACCAACTTGAGCATCCCTCAAGTGTGCAGAAGTCTATCCATCCCAACATCTCCATCACCACTACAGTGGTTTACTCCATATAACAGATCACTCTCCCCTACTCTAAACGTCATGCATAAACCTATCTCCCACAAAAACTATTCCACTTAAAGCATCTCTTCAAGCTTCTTCAGGAACCTCACACCAATGAACAATTTGACTAAAGCTAGGCATCTGTGAAAAATAACCAAAATGAATCAACAGATCCTGAATCCATGCTAAGCCACCTCTACCTCAGCACGGTGTGCATCCTCGACATTGTAGTCAGCCAAACTGCTGAAAGCCAAGTAGGGTTCCAAAGCATTGACCAAATGGTACTGAATTATCAAAACTGAAGAAAAAAAAAAAACTAAACCTGGAACATCAATGGCACACTGCGAGAAGCTGGGTTTGTGTTGCAGTAACCCCACCCCCAACTTTTTGCCAGACTACTGATGCACTGACTTGATGTGCCCTGGTTGCCTGCCAATCAGGTTCCAGGGCCTTTGCTTTTTCCCCAAAAAATGTACCTTGTACCCCCAATTGGCACCAAGTCAGTCCCTTGTAATAGTTACCAGGGGTACAGAGTGCATTGTGGACAGGGAAGGCCTCTAAGGACTGCATTGTACCAAAAAAACTGCACTGTGTAAACAAAGTCGAAAAAGGCGCGAATGCCGAAACGCGTCCTGGCGTTTATCTCGGACACAAACTACATTTTCCGAGAACCTTGTAGAGTGCGGTCCCCTTCATTCGTTGAGTGGAGTTTTGGATAGATATATATACATACATATATACATACATACATACATACATACACACACACACACATTAAAGGCTGCGTGTTTTGCTGCAGAACAAAGTGAAGAGTCGACATGATCAAGGATGCACTCAAAGCACCTTCAACGGCACTAGGGCGGCCGGGTGCAGAGCGCTGAGGCCCAATGTTATCCAATGGGGCATAATGGGCCTCCGGTTGGTGACTGCTGACGAGCAGGCCACAAGGTTGTGGGAGCCAAGCTCTTGGTGTTGGGCTCAGGGCAAAGGGGATCCTGTTTAGCACAAAAGTACACCTGTAGGGGCAGCAGGGTGGTGTTTTGGCATCAGGTGCCCAGTTTTCAATTGGGATTTTAGTTTTAGCTGCAGGATCGGTCAGGAAGACTTCCGGGAAGAACCAACAGCTGGACAGCGGGAATGTGCTGAGAAGTTTGATATCAAACTTCCCCGTTTTCAGTAAAGCCATTCTGGTGCTGTGGAGTTCGTAATGATAAACTCCCAGCACCATATACTCTTAATGGTATTACTGCACTTACAATGTCAAAGAATTGGCTTAGACACTGTAGAGGGACAGGGCTCATGCAGCTGTACCCTCACCACTGGTATAGTGCACCCAGCTAGAGGGGTGGCTGACCTATGTCAGGGCAGTGGGTTGTAGGCCCTGGGAACCGGATTGGCAGGGACCCAGGGCACAGAGTCAAAGTGCATCAGAAGTTTGGCAGAAAGTGGGGAGGGTTTCTGCAACAGAAACCCAGCTTCATACAATGGTACTCTAGTTACCTAGGGCCTGGGAGCTAAAGAGGGTCCCCTGTAACACTCCTCACTGGGACCATGCCACTGCTCTTGCAGCTTGCATGTCCCTGTGAGGGATAAAAACGACAAAGTCGACATGGCCCCCTGCTTGGGTGCCATGCCAGCCAACTTTGCCAGGAGGTATAAGTAAGTCACCCGTCTAGCAGGCCTCACAGCCCTAAGGAAGGGTGCACTATTCCACAGGTGAGGGCATATCTGCATGAATAGATGTGCCTCTACAATATTAGGGTCCAGTCTCATTCTTTAATATTGTAAGTGCCAGGGAAGTCAGAGTACATGGGCTTGAAATTCGACAACTCTAGTTCCACAGCACCGGGATGGCTTCACTGAACACAGGAGTGTATGGTACCAAACTACTACTTTCAATAAATCCATACTGATGCCAATGTGGGATTTATTGTA
Source organism: Triturus cristatus (assembly GCF_964204655.1). Taxonomy (NCBI): domain Eukaryota; kingdom Metazoa; phylum Chordata; class Amphibia; order Caudata; family Salamandridae; genus Triturus; species Triturus cristatus. Next base: position 1,069,735,338 of record NC_140588.1, on the reverse strand, counting down.
TCATGTACCCAGAGGGAACCTCAGAGGTGCCCCCTGAAAACCTACCAACCCTGGTATGACCTCTGACCAGCTTTAGACAGCCCGCCACCACCAGACATGTTTCTTGACCCTCTGCTCTGGGACCTAAAACAATGCACAAACTGGGCAGAGGTGTCACACCTCCTCCTCCAAGATAGGCCACTGCTCAGAGAAGGGAGAGTCAAGGGCCTGCCACCTTTGTAATGCGCCCACAGCCTCTGCTGCTTACAGATAATTGTAGACCTCAATTTACAACCCCACTTTTGGCAGGGGAACCCAGAATATGCTGTCTTCGGCGCGAGTGAATCCGTCCCGCTGCGCTGCTGTGCCTAGACCAAAACCCTCCTGTGGGTTCTTCACCTATTTCAAATTGGACTGCCATTGTTCAGGCCCGGTGGGTGGATTGACCTCGGATGTGTACCCGGGTTGGTGCCGGTCTGCTGGACTTGAACTCTTTCATATGACCGCCTGCCTTATTCCTGACCCGACCCCCCCCCCCCCCCCCTCTCCTCTTTGCTAGGTTTACCAGTGTTCTTTCCCTTGATCCGCTGCACTTCGAGTAGTGGACATTGATGTGTGTATTGTATGCAACCTGCACATTGTTCACATTCTCCCCTACGTAAAGCGCTCCGATGCCTCTGGGTCTAGCCAGCACTATATAAAACTCTCAAAAAAATGAATAAATAGGTGTGCACACCTCTGCCAACTCCACCCCCAAGGTGGATGAGGTGAGGTGAAGCACATCTTTCAGTCCCAGTCACCTTGAAGATGGGGAGAACCCTCCAATCAGTGCCAGGTCTTTGCCCCCTCCAACAGGAGGGTGGCATAATAGAGGGTTTGCTCTTCCAAGTAAGGTGGCCATTGGACCTACCTGCTACTCATCCAAAACGTGACTAAATCTAGTATTTAGGTGGCTCCCAGAGACCGAGAAACTATGTCCGACAACCTAAGTAGTAATAAGACGCCCCAGCATGCAGAAAAGACTGAAGATGACTGCCTCGGCCCCAGCACCTACCAGCTACTGTGAACCTGCGACCAGCCTTGCAGCCAGCAACCTCTGAAAACCCTGGCAGGACTGCTGCCTTTGAAAAAGACACATCTCCAGTGGGCAGCAGACCTGTCCAAGAAGAAAAACTCCAAGGACTTCCGGATTCAGGTGGATCCGCGTCTCCTTCCCAAGACGCCCGCGTGGCTCACCGGTGAAGTGAAGTCTCCCCAGCGATCCGGACCTCAAGTCCAGCATCACTGATCTCTCCTGATCTCCACAGTGGTGCCTGCAGGGTTAATCTAGAGACTGAAATATTGTTTTCCCCATAGGAAAACATTGAACTATTCTGAAAATATTTTAAGTGTCGATTTTTCAAAGTGAAATATTTTTTATTTAAAAACCTACTTACCCTGGAGTGGCCAGACTTTCCCCCTCTCACTTTGATAATCCGATCACCAGATACGGAGCACCTAATTTCCCGTCTCTACCACCTTACCCATACTTTGCAAACACCGATCTCGGGGAGCAGTTGCCTGATGTCTGGACCTTCTGCTGTTCCCAAACACGTTTTATATCCTCCAATTATAGACAAATTATTTCATTATAATTATATTCATAGAGTATCTTACACCAGCTTTTTTTTTTTTTTTAAACTACACCCTGATGCTGCTGTCACTGGACCTAAATGTGCGGGAGAGGGTGCAGACTTTGCACACATGACGTGGAGCAATACAGGCCTACTGGACGGAGGTGCTCCAGCACATTTCTTTAATGGTGGAACAAGTGCTCTACCCCAGCCCACTATTAGCACTGCTGGGATATGTTAAGCCATTTAAAAAAGTATCAGACGATTTACTGCAATGTCGTTATTGGCTAAACAACAAATTTCCTTACTTTGGCGTAGAAATAATCGCCCAACGATCAAGGGATGGCTTAAGGATTTACAACCGTGTCACAGTAAGCGATGATTACGCTACACTATTACCGATACCATCCAGGCCTAGGAACATAATGGCAGCCACTTATAGATTACTTACAAAATGTCCCAATTACGGAAAGTATAGGGAAATACGTTTCAATCACCCACTATTACTTCCTATGCGGGACTGAGTACCAGCTTAGACCAACAAGAAAAGAATCAAGAGGCAGACTAATATAGACATACACGATTGCCCATACCCTGGTCATATGTATACTGCCTGTGTTAATGACTGTGTAACCGGAATTTATTATGATTTCACTATCCGTATTGCAAATTTGTCTTATTTCTTCATACTGCTGTTTGACATCTGCACCAGTGGCAACTGTGTGCAAACTACTGTAAAGTGCGGATTACTGACATTTGCTGTAAATCGTCGTCATAGACAGCAAGACGTATGTAACTATGTTCTTCACACACACAAAAACAAACAAAAACAAAACCAAAACAAAACCAAAACAGAAACAAACCCTTTTGACTTTCGTGTGTGGAGTTTTATATAACAAACTAGACCAATACGTATCAGAGCGCGATACATGGGCACCAGCTGCGTTACAGACTGACACATTCACACCTTCGTCTTATAAAACAAATATTTTTCTAAAATTGGTCTGCATCTCCTTGAGTAGTGTGTTCATTATTGGTCAATGTTGTGCAATAAATGTCTTACACTTCTGTATTTAGCCCAAGGTTGCTCGCCCACACTACCACTAATAGAGCACTTTGGGTTTTTCATTGAGCCCTGTACACCTTTCGGAAACTCCCGTACTCTGTGCATGGTATAACCACCTAGTGGCAATACCATATATAGAGCCAGCTTCCTAGAACAACTATTCAAAACTTCATTCAAACAAAAGTCCTCTCTGTTCAAGTAATAACGAAAAATATATTTTCAACACTTATTCAATAAGACTACAACCTCCCATTTCCCGTGTAGCTTATATACTGTATACAAGTTCATCCAGAGATATAAAGTAATTAAAATGAGACATGTAGAGCTTTAGGACAATCAAGTTAATCCAGTACATTATTGTGAGTTTTTTTAGACTCCTGCAAATCCTGAAAGGTCAAAAACTGTAAATCCATGGTCCTGCCTTACGACTGAAAAAAGGCCCATTTACCCTAATCACCAATTTGAGTAAGAGACCTTCTACGCCCTAGGAACAGATAGAAAAACCTCCATACAAAACTAACCTTCCAGCCAAAAACACCACAAGCATCTGCATTTTTGGAACCATTGAACAGTACTGTGGAATCACTACTTCTACACAGTGACTCAGGATTGCTTCCAAAACTCTGAAGCCTCAGTTCCTAATGTTGCCATGTGTTTCAAAGCAATGCACATTCCTGATAAATTCCTCAACTTTAAGGCTGCGGTGATTATGCAGAATTGTTATGTCACCAGAGCTGCAATCACAGGAATATTTTTTTTTTTTTTTTTTTTAGGGGGCAATCTCAGGGAGCCACTTTCAACAATCCAAAACTACCAATTAGGGGAATTAAAATGTTCCCCAAAATATTGCAGGCTTGGAGTTAGAACAGTAAATAAGCCTTCTGGGATGTTTTTAGGAAGGTTTCTCTTTTCCGCAAATATTCTACGGCTGGGTTTAGAATAGTACAGTTGCATCCCCAGCGTCAGGAAACTCTGCGCTGCCCTCAGGGAACAGTTAAATGGCAAGAGCACAGCATACCAAAGCTATACTGCTCCCTCACTAGTCACCGAAGGTAGGTCTTTAAAGAATTAAAATCGGACCATCTATGGCTTTGCTGCCATCAAAACCAACGTACTCCAAAAAGCAAAGTAGAAAAACTAAAATGTGATGGGTTCAAAACTTGCTCTGTTCTCTGCCACTTAATTATCTAGAGCAAAGTTACAGTCCAGATGTTTTAACGCACTATGAAATTTCAGAAAGAGGCCAGCCACATGCAAAGAAGTTAGTCCTGCTCCATAAACCGTTCAGCACGAACTACCGAAGCAGCCCTCCGACAGCTACAGAAGCATCCCAGACATCACTTTTGAGGACCATCACCAAATGGGTCCGGGGCTGCTTGTGTTTCCATTCAGAGGGGATTTTCTGGGGCCAGAATGTTGCTATTGGAGCACGAGCAAGTCAGATTGTCATATGACTAACCTGTCTGGGGGGGATAATAGGCAACAGTGCAGCTCCGGGTAATTACCATTGAGCAAGATCAACTCAAGCATCACCTCCACCATGGAACCGAGCAACTTTTCATGCAAAGGGCAAGGTTGAGCGCATGCTCACAAAGAAGCAACCAAGCAACACTAGAACGGACTTGGTCTCCCAATTATCTGAAAAGCTGTTTTTTTGTGGGAAGCTGGCTGTGTATATACTAAACCAAAGCAAGGTATAGTGTGCACAGAGTCCAGGGAGCAGATGATAAAGTAGATAATACTTTACTCTCAGTTTAGCAGTAGCTGGGTCGATAGCTACGCTTATCAGAGGGCAGTGTGGATGCATTTGTTGTACACACTCATTCAAGGCAGGAGCACGCTCAATGACTAACACCAGGCCAATGTTTGCAAAATTACTACTTTAGTAACTTTTTAGGAACAAAGCACAACTCAGTCACGGGTAAGTAAACTTTTCAGAATTGCAATACTTTCAATTACAGTTGGCAAAGGTTTGGATAAGCATTAAAAATACTTTACATGTGCATGAAATACTTTGCAAGGTCAAAGCTACATTGTACATTCTCAATGCAATCCTATGGGAGGAAAGACAGGTAAGTAATTACAGGTAAGCACTCGACTTACAAATTCAGTCAGAGGGTTTGACCATCACAGGGCAAGGGTTGGACCAAGGTAGGTATTGCACCACCAGCGGCACTGGGGCGGCCGGGTGCAGAAGTCACTGGGCCCAATGTTAGCCTATGTGTTATCCCAATGCGTTTCTATGGGGAATCTCGGTCACACACAGAGGCTGCAGGCTCAGTCCAGGAGGCTGGATGAAGGTGGCAACAGGCTTGAGAGGTAAGCTGGAATGCAGGGTATTCGGATCTGCTTTCATGGTCACCCACACTTTGTTGGTGTCACTTTTTCTAACTAGTCTGACTGGGATCCTGCTAATCAGGACCCCAGTCACTGTGCTCGCTCATTACATTGGACTATGGCAAGTACTTTGGTACGTTCCTAATTGACTACTGGTGTACTCTAAGTCCCTCGTATATGGTACCCAGGGCATAGGTACACCAGGGGTCTCCCACAGGCTGCATCATGTATTATGCCACCCGAGAGACCTTTCAAATTGACTCCAGGTCTGCCATTGCAGCCTGTGTGAGAGGGTGCTAGCACCACTCACCACAGATTTAAGATTACTTATATCGGAGGTCACTAAACTTAAAACCTATAAGTCACCCCTAAGGTAGGCCTTTTAATCCCGAAGGCAGGGTGGTTGACTTTAAGTGTGAGTGCCCTGCAATGAGCAGAACACCCCCCTACAAACCTAGGAGTCGATTCTCCCAGTTTTGCAAGTGCGGTCAACCATTGTGGACATCAAGTCAATTACAAGAGGTGTAACTATATATTGGCTGCACCGAAATCGGTCACGTTTGGTATCAATAATGTTGGAATCTAAACCAACACCGATTCCAGAGTTGGATGTAGGATCCCATGTACTGGGGGGTTCCCATAGGGAACTTCCATATATTCTAGGTACCAGCCTTTCAGGATCTGCCCACAAGCTAGTGCTGCTGCCGACCACAGACCCGATTCTGCCCTCCTGCTGCTGAGCCACGCTAGAGCAGAGGAAGGTAGAATAGGTTTCCTGTCACCGGGAGGTGTAACCACCTCCCAGACAGGACTTAGTGTATTGGACTGGGGGCGTTTGTCAGCACCGCCAGACTGGTTTGAAGAGCACATTTGGTGCCCTCCTTGCATACTCTAGTTGGAACCAGTTCAGCTCCCACTCTGGCATACAACTGGACAAAGGACATGGGAGCATCCCGCTCTGTCCAGCCCCTCCTCTGGGAGGGACCCCTGAATCATCCCAACCCTTTTGTTTGGGTACTTAAGGGCTTACCGCTGAGTGGCACTTCAGATTCGTCGAGGGACAAGATTAGATCTGAAACCACTTCATCTTCACCTGTCTGGGCACATTGGACTTCGCTTTGGGAACCAAGACTATCTGAGACTCTTGCTGCTCCTGGTCTCGTCGTACTGACAGTCTTCTGCGTCGTCTGTGCTCCATCCAGGTTCTTCTCCAGGCCTGTAGACATCCAAGATACCCAAAGGAATTTTCCTTGGAGTGAAGGAGTCACTCCCCTGCATCTGTAGGCACTGCAACCAAGTGGACCCATCTGCTCCTCTAGACGCCGAAAGGCTCAGCAACACAGGTGGTGGTGGTTCTGCAACTCCTGAGGCCTGCACGGTCTTCTCTGCAAGTTTGAAGTCAGTATCCCTCGTTGGAACCGCTGGAGCAGTACCACTGTGCACCAGATCAACTTGCCGTTGCCAAGGCTCGTTGACGTTCTCCAGAGATCTGCTACCAAGATCTTAATCCTCACCGCATTCTCTGCACTGCAGGCCTGCATCTTTGGTGAGCCTGTGCCTCTGGCCTGCAGGTCCTCTTCAGGGTCTTCTTTGGCTCCAGTGGGCTGTCCTGTTTGCTCAGGACCTGCTCAGACTGTGTTTTAGGAGTCCCGTGGACCTTGCTGGTCCCGACACTGCACCTTCTTAGTTTTCCTCATCTGTTGCTGCTGCCAAGACTTGTTGGTGCTCCCCCAAGACACCGACCCCCTGGTTCTCTACTTCTGACGTGCAACTGCTTGTGAACAGCTCCTGGTCTTCCAGTGTCACCTGGTCCTCACAGCTGCAGCTCCATGGTCACGTCAACTCTCCTGCATCTTTGTTCATCGATGATAATTGGTCTTCCGTACCTCCTGGTCACTCCCAAGTGGCATAGCCTCTGTACCCCCTGCTTGCAGATACTCCTCTTAAGGAATCCACCTTTGGATTCCTCAGGACTCTAACCTTATTCGCCAGCAGCATCTTCACTGAAGTCCTCCATTGTGGTCTATGGTGGTTTCCAACATCAATTCACACCTATGCACCTGGCTTCCCTAGTGTAGGTATCCTGGTTTTTGGGGTATCCACGTGTGGGGCTAATCCCCAACCTTCCATCTTCGACGGGGTTTCTTCAGGGTCTTCTGGGAAGGGTCCTTCTTAAAGACTGCAACCGCAACTTCCCAATTGACTTGTATTGACCTCGGAATTGTGTTTCCACTACGCACACGGCCTCCATGGGGTTCCTGTGTACTTGCCATGGGTGGTTCCTTGGGTCCCCGGCTCTTCTAAGTCTTCTAGGTTCAGTCTCGACTTCGGTTGAGGTTCGCATTCCACTTTAATAGCATATGGTTTGGTCTGCTACTGTATTTGTGCTACTTACCTGTAGTACTATTGAAGTATTGTGTGTATTGAGATTATATCTCCGGGTAGGAGATATTACAGTGTGTTCGTGTTTATAATAAATACATATTTTTATAACTACATTGTTTGGTTCTTTTTCACTTAACATACACTATTTGATTATGTTAGACCTGTCAGCCCTTTGGGTGGTCCCTCCTCATTATTTATTTTGTCCCACTTTTGCCTCAAACCCTGTTAGTATTTTTCCTTTTTGGGAACCACCAGACTTTAGTATTGCTGCAGATTCAGGGAGCCATTTTATCTACCCCTGGAACTTCTGTCTGAGGGCCTGGAGCACAAAATGGTGGCCACCTGTGACATCATCAGAACCTACTAGAACCTTCTGCAACATTCTGGAACCCTGTGACAGTTGGAGGCGGTTTGGAATGTTGGGAAGCTAAGCCAGAGTTGACAGTTGGAGCTGGCAGTTGGCACCCGACTGGTGAAGAGAGAGCAGCAGAAACCTGAAGGAGGAAGGAGTGAGGCAGCAGGGGTGGAAACTTGTGCCTGGAGTGGGGTCCATAAACCCACCCTTGATACTAGTCCCTACTGACTGAGCCCAGCCTGGAGCCCTGTGTGGGACAAAGCAAGAAAAACCATCTTAAGGACCTGGACAGCAGAAACAGGCCTTAAAAGTAAAGAACAGCAAGTACCTGACCTGGTTACTGGTAACTACCTGAAGTCCGACGTCGAGAAGCCTAGAGACCTGGAGCCCGAGGTGGAGAAGCGGCGCTGACTGGGAAGCAGACGTCGTACCCGGAGCCGCCAGAGGTCGAGAGGGGGCGCCGACGGAGGTCGTGGAGAGTACCAGAGGTCGTGGAGGAAGACACCTGAGGTCGAGTGAGCGGCGTCGACGGGGGAGTGAAGTCCGCCCTCCGGAGTCGCCGGAAACCGAGGAAAGGAGCACCGGAGGTCGGGAGTGGAGATCGCACTCCGGAGCCGCCGGAAGTCGACATCGAGCCAAGACTGCCCGACGTCATCGAACCGGAGGTCGACATCGAGCCGAGGCCGCCGACATCGAACCGGAACCGCCTACCGGCGTCGTCAAGAACTGTCATTGCGCCGAGGCCGCCGACATCGAACCGGAACCGCCTCACGGCGTCGACACGACTCCAGCGGCGTCGGAACTACATAAAAAGGGCAGTAAGTGGAATAGAGGGCGCCTAAGGCCCTGTGAAGCCCTAAGAGACCCTCCTAGGGGCTAGAGAGGTGCTGGAACCAGCTTGATTGTGCCAGGGGTGAGCTGAGACTAATACAGAGGGGTTGTGTAGTGTGGGAGAGCCAGATCTCTAGATTCCCCCTTGATCTACCTCAGTTTAGGCCTCAGCCTTGTCCAAGCCAGGGAGTATACCCCTCAGGCCATCCACCTAACCACAAGCTGTGACTGGGCCAAATCAGCCCATAGTATTTTAAATGTGATCTGATTTTACAAATGTCATTGTTGGCTGATATTATTTATTGAGGGTACTGTATTTATTGTATTTATCTAAGTTATTCCTGTGATGTATTTGTCCTGAGCTAACTTATTCCTGCACAGTATTTATTGCCTCACAGTATTTATTTGACCTGAACCTATTTATCGCACCTGTAAAGTGTTACTATTTATTTGACCTGCACTTTTTAAGAAGAAGCCTTGTGTACTGTGATTGTATTATTATTTATTTAATCAGCAACTAAGAGAAAAGAAGATAGAGATATATTTTCAGTATAATTAAGGTGTAGTGTCGTTTTTGGAACGGATGCACGCATGGTTATTGTGTGGGTATGTCGTATGCTTAACACGGTGCCTGACCCCTGACCACTCGAGCCAAGCTACCACAGTGTATGTCTGGGAAGACCCCATTACCACCACCCTTCCGGTGTGGGAGTGGGGTTTTTCTAACAGATTAGTACTGGTAAAACAAGTTGCTTTACACACCTTCTGGACTAAGCCTGAAAGCTGCTCTCCATAGCTACCACTTGGAGAGCTTTCTATGGTTTTCTAATACCACTAAAACAACCATATGGGTTGTCTAGATTGGCGCAGGGTGCTTCACTTAAGTGTGCACCATATACTAAGACAGCCGCCTACACAGATTAAGGCCTGGACACCGTCGGCTGTTTTCCCCAAGGTCGGGGGTTGAGGATGCAGGGGTGCCTTTTGGTGTTGGATTTTCTTTACCAAGGCAGGTCACAGTCAGGGGTATCCTTCGTGTGGAGGCTGCAGGTGACTTCATGGGGTTCAGGAGAGGTCAGCCACCGATTGAGCGAAGTCTGGATCGCTGGCGAGAGGTCACTGGACAAGTAAGCCACTCACTCGGCCGTGGGCATCAGGTGCAGAGTGGGCTGGGGTCACGAATACGCCTGGATCCGGAGTCCTTGGGGTGGTTTCTTTCCGCACATATCCGGTATCGATGGGAGAAAAGTGTCTTTGTTGAAGGCAACTCAGGTCCCTGGGGCTCCTGGAGGTTCTGGCTGCAGGACACGCTAGTTTATTGGAGCAGGGTCGCTGGAGGAGACAGCCACTTAGGGCTGGAGCCAAGTCAGCTGTCTTCTCCACTGCTGCACGGCTCTTCTGTCCTTCGTAGGTCCTCGAATCTGAGAAACAAGGTTCAGGGGGGCCCCTTAAACACTAAATTTAAGGGTGTTACTGAGGTTAGAGGGCAGTAGCCAATTGCAACTGTCCCTTAAGGCAACTGCACCATTCAGGTACCCCCTACCCTTTTGGGAGAGGGGCACATGCCTGTTCCTATTGGGCCACATTCTCCAACTCAAGATGAAGAATTTAAGAGAGGGGTTCACCCTCGCTTATGGCCACCCCAGGGATTTGCCAAGCTAAGGTGAACCTTCCTACTCTACTTACTAATCTTCGCCTGTCCTGCCGCCAAAAGTGGCGCTGGGACAGGGGGGCAGGCATCTCCACTAGTTGGAGCTGCTCAAATCAGCATAACACAAGGTGAGAGCCTTTGAAGCTCACCGCCAAGTGTTGCTATTTCTGCAAGGGGAGAGTTGGGAAGCACCTCCACCCAGAACAGGCTTAGTTCCTTACCACAGAGAGCACAAAGGCTCTCACCCCATGTGGACAGAAACCTGATCGGTGGTGGCTGGCTGGGCCAGTCAGCCAATACACTAGTAGTTGGTCATTTTTCAGGGGGCATCTCTAAGATGCCTTCTGAGTACAGTTTATAATAAATCCAACGCTGGCATCAGTGTGGGTTTATTATGCTGAGAAGTTTGATACCAAGCTTCAGTTTTCAGTAAAGCCATCATGGAGCTATGGAGTTCGTAATGACAAACTCTCAGCCCATGCACCCAAAATGGCTTCATTGCACTTCGTATCCAAGAAAAGTCTCAGGCACTGTAGGGGAATACTGCTCATGCAGCTATGCCCACATCTGTGGTATAGTGCACCCTGCCTTAGGGCAGTAGGGCCTGCCAGAAGGGTGACTTACCAATGCCAGAGGCAATAGTGTGTACGCATGGCACTCAGGTTGGTGTTTAGTCACCACCACACATAGCCTGCAATGGCATTGTGTATGTGTGTGGGGCCTCCCAGAGTGGCACAATACATGCCGCAGCCTTAAGGGACCCTCTCTAGTCACACAGCCCTTGGTACCACTGGTATCTTTTACAAGGGACTTATCTGTGGCCCATTGGTGTGCCAATTGTGGGAGCAATGGTACAGTTTTGGGAAAACAGGTGGTGGGGCCTGGTTAGCAGGGTCCCAGCACAGTCAAGTTTGCATCCGGAATCTGGCAAAAGGTTAAGGGGGTAGCCATGCAAAAAGGGGCACTTTCCTACACTTTTCCATTCAGAAGAATGCCCATGCCTGAAACCTTGAGACTTTATATACTTTTACCATTAATATCACTGAAGGATTTCAGAGGAAGTGTTACTGTGCCAAGACAGGGCTAGTTCTTTTCATGAGCCACTCTGCAAAAATAGGGTAACCCATCCCTGACCACACTACTGAAACATTAGCCATTAACACTTCCACCCATAAACTAAAGTCCATACACAGTTAAGCCACACCCAAACCACCTTGTCCAATCAGGGATTTGTGAAGCGCGCTAATCACCTTTGAGGGTCTCAAGGCGCTGAGGGGGGAGGGGGGGGGGGGGGGGGGGGTATCAGGTGGCCTGTAGTTTCAGGCAGGTCATGAGGCTCTTCCTGAATGTGTGCAGACGTGGGGGGGTGGGGGGGGGGGGGGGGGGGGGGAGAACGTCCTTGAGTCACCTGCTCAATAGAAATCCAGGTAAGCACCCCAACCTTCAGTGTGGATACTTACGCAGCATGCTGGCGGAGCTCCTCAATCTTGCCGCTCAGTTTCTCATTCTCCTGTTCAGTCTGAAAGAAACCAGTTACATAATGTCACATTTCTAAAAAAGATTTCGAATCAGACAGAATTATATCTTTAGGCAGAGGTATTCAAACATCTGACAGAATATCAGCAGGAGGCCCCCATCCACACTCTACCTAGAGATGAGTTACTGCTGGTAAATGCAGTTTTAAGCATTGGCATCCTTCAAAGATTCACATGCTTTAATATTAGTGTCAAGCAGACGGTACCCAATGTTCAATAGGAGCGTACATGTACAGAAACATTTGAAAAGTCAAAGTACAACATTTGCAACTCATTTTCTGACAAAGGCTAGCCAGTTAGAAGGACAAGCACCCATCTCTCTTCCTAAACAGGTTGCAATTGACCGCTTTGGCTGACCTGGTCAGACTGAGAATGCATCTATGAGCCACACTGTTATGAAGGAGACAGGATGGTCACTTGTGCATCTACAAAAGATGCCAATGTTGAAGAACTACACTTACAGGTAAATACATTTTTCCTTCAGCACTATTCCAATTTCCATTCAGATTTTCAGATATTTGACAGCTGAAGAAGTCAGCAAACACCTTTTCCTGCCCAGACATATACCTTGCAGAAAGATCTACATTGCTTTCTGTGGCCAAAAGTGACAATGGGACAGAATTTGTGGCTCCCAGCTTCAAGATATAGGACACTGTTGTGGTGTTAGCAGTTTGAATCATCAAAGTGTACTTCACATAAAAGAAACCCAGTAGGTCCAAGCTAACAGCCCTAAGCTCTAAGATTGACATGAAGTTTGGATTCTGACAGACCACATTTCCCTTAGATGCAGTCAGTTTAAATGCACCCTCATCCCAGTCGAAGCATCTTTCAAGAACATTTAGGGATTCAAGGGCTTTAATGCTCAGCCCGCCAATCGGTTGCCTCTTACAGTCAACCAATCAAAACTTTAGTCTTATTTTGACCGGTTATCTCAATATCCCTCCACATACAACTGTGCATTTATCAGTTACTGAAGCAGGCTCTGAAGAGTCATTAGAATGCATGACATGTAACCCAGTAACAGTCCCGGTGCTTAGAGATGGTATGATTGGCATTTGCTGAAACTTTTAACTTCTCCTTTGAAGTAAGAGCCTACACCTTGACAGGGACTATTCTTGCTTCCAAGAAAACAAAAGCCCTGATGGGTTTAGGGCGGACTTCTTGACAATTAGGGCTTGACCCAGTGTGGAAAGAAGCGAAGTGGTCTCTTGAACCACCCTTTACGCCAGACCATAAGGAGGACCCCTTATCAGCCAGTCGTCCAAGGTACTGACAAACCCTGGAGTCGTAGGCAGATTGCGCTGGAGGCAATGAGCTTGGTGAAGCACTTTGAACCAAAGATGGGCATTTACAATTAATCAGGGATGCTTCCTGTGAATGGGATGAATTATATTAAAATGGGTATCCTCCAATTCGATTGAGGCTAGAAAAATGACTTTCCCCCATGAAAGGGAGAATTTCCTGCACTGTGGCCATAAAGAAAATAACTTTTAATAACAAAATATTTCAGTTCAGTGGTCTTAAGTCTTAGATTGAATACCAATTATGTCACTCCATATCTTCATAGCAATTCTAATTCCATGTGGAGAAAACTCATTCCATTTATATCAGACGTATTCTGAAGGGGGGAGTGGGGGTTTGAATGTTGTCATGGATATATAGTCAACACACAAATTGCATACTTTGTTCATATCGCCTACACAGATTCACAAAGGAGTAGCTGAACTCAAAGAAGCCACCAGGGTAGCTGAAGGCACCAAGAGAGCTTGGAAGCATCCATGAGAAAGGTAGAAGGAATAGAATTACATTTCTGGGCAGATCATGATGGAGGCATAAAAGGAGGAGTAAGAGATTATGACTGACACGGAAGGAAGCCGGGATGAAAGAAAAAAAAACAAAAAAAAACCGGGAGAACGCGATAGGCATTAAGTGTAGATTCGTGACTATGCACCATTTGTATGTGGCCACTTAGCAGCACTGGCCGTGAGCTTTTAATAAAATCATTGTGCCCCTTTTCATTAAAAATTAATTACTGCTTTCACACAGGGAACAATTATAGTGCAACAGAGTACGCCCTGTCTAGTGGGCAAGATCTAAAAACCTAAACCAACAGTTACAAAGATATCGGGGCGGAGTATTGTCTGTTTTTGTTTGCCCAAATCCTTACTCCCCAACAATATCCAACATGCAGAGGTTGAGAAAGCTGTTCCAGGCTCACCACAATGACCCTCTCCAGCATGTGGGCAGTCTGCCCAGCTGCGTCACTCAGTTCACGGCACAACTTGCCATTCTCCTCTTCTAAGCACTTGTTCCGCTCCATCAAGGACTGGAGGTTTTCAGAGGGTGCCATGCTGTTTGAGAAAATAAAACTGAAGTGCTGAGACATTGGGCAAACAGACACACTGTTCTTGACAAAAAAAGACCTGTGCAAGTTCACGTAATAAGGAACAAAGTCAGCAAGTTAGAGTGGCCTATGAAATGTTCTGATCCCAACTCATGTTATTAGGTTCACTTCTCTGAAGTCTCAGCATAGAAGCACCTTGCAGCTGGCACTAGGCAGAGAGGCTATTACTCTCCATGAGCCACCGCCAGCCCTTCCACACATCCCTGATGTGCCCTCCTCTTATAACAACCACTGGACATCAGATTATCAATACCTCAGCTGGAGGTGTGGTGATTCAGAAGAGAGGACCACTCATCAGTAAAAGCTTGTAGCTGTACACGGGCCAGTAACGTTTAGTGAAGTGCTAGTTAATTGCATTCTCAACATATAAATGGATTGAAAAGCTGAATCCAACTTGAGATAACACCACCAGGTAGACGTTGCTTGTGCCAATTGCATCCCAAGCTCTAGCGATCACTATTCCTCTTGCACTATGGCAGCACTCAAAATCCACACACTTATACTTCTGATCTTCTAGATGGCGTTAAGCATTTTGAAAAGAGTCTTAGACAATCCTAAGTACATTCTTGTATTGTAATTACACTTATATAGAGCTTAAAGCCCAGACAAGGCACTGGAACACTTTATATAAAGCATCATGCTGTGCCAGATCACAAAGTTAGTGGTTCATTTCAGGGCTATTGGAATTAGCGGTGTGCTCTTAAGCAGAATATTCCCCACATTTGCTCCAATATATGTGTGGTAGATTAAACAGAGTTAAAGAGGATTCGAGTAAGTTGTGTGAGTTTACTCAAATAACGGCTGGTATTAACAGATGAGCTAGACTGAGAAATTGGGTGTGGTTGAATGTTTCAAAGAAGGACAGAAAATGATCTATGAAATGTGTGCATTTTGGAGGAATACAATAGAGATTAAGGCAAATGTACACAATTTAGAGTAGACTGTACTCAGAAGGCATTACGGAGGATAAGAGTGCAAGGAGAAGTGCATTTGAAAGAAAACTGTCAAACATTTTAAGTTGGGGTCAATTTTTCATGCAGGGTTTTAAGGAACAGGGGAAGCCTTTTGAGATGGCACCCAAACTCAGAATGCAAAACTGTAGACTAACTAACACAATAACATGTCAGAGAATGGGGCCACTGAACTCTCGTGTACAGTTCTGCTATTATATAAAAACCCAGAGCCTGGCTTTCCGTGTGCATGCAGAGTGCGTGTGCGTGTGCTCAGTGAGCACGTGACGTATGGTAGAAAGAATGTAGGAGTACTGAAGTCAGAGGGATCCATTAAGGATAACCTGGTTTAGAATAGTTCAAGATGGAGGGTGAAAATAGTTCCCTTGACAGTGGAGTGACACTGCCAGCATTTCTGTGGCTGCATAATGCAGACCCAAGGCACTGAAGTGAGGGAGAGTCCAGGACTAGCTTCAAAATGTCAAGGAAGATTACAGCAAGTCTAATTTTTCCAATTCAAACCGCTTCTTGAATTACTTCTTGTAAAGCATTTAAAGCGCCGCAGGGCTGTGTGCAGTATAAAAAATGTACACATTCAGACAGCTGTGTGTCCGCATAAGCAGTACAATCGAACTCACATACATTAGCATGCCCTCTTAGAATGTTCATACCAGCAGTGCAACTATCACTATAGGAAGTCGTGATGCTGAGGTGGCGTACAGAAGGGCTCAGGTGGTGGCAGAGATTGTGCTCTGGTGACATTCGCTCCAGAACCGAGACCCCATAACGGGTGAATAAGTACAAAATGGAGGAGGCAAATGTAGCTTCAGTACAAAGAAATCAGCACAATCTGGTGCAGCGTTTTCAGAAAAGCCTGTGCGCACAAGCTAAAAATAACTTTTTTTTTTTAAAGCAAAATTCTAATGTCAATTAAGAAAAGGTACGCCCAAGTGTTTATGGAGCACTTTTCAGGTTCACATTCAAGCTGCAGTCTCAAACATTCGAGCTGCTCGTTTTAATTGACTCACACTTTCAGATTAGTTGAAGACTGCTGTACCCACAGCAGCATACTAGCACAAAAGAAACACTACTGAACGCAGAGGAGAGAGGCATGCAAGCGACATTCACAAAAGCGGACTCCTAGACTCATTGCTCAGTACTTACTTGGACAGCACAGGCAGGGTGCCACCATGAGCTTGTAACAGCAACACCTGGAGCTCCTGGACCTAGACACATCAGAAAGTGTGAATAGCATATTATAGGTTTAATTCTATAAAAGATTTTCTTCGACCTAGTATTCAAGCCTCTGTACTACGATACACGCTTAAATATTACACACCTCTTAAAGAGCGCTTCAAACAAGTACCCACACTGCATGAATAGGTACCGCATGACTGGGTATTCAAAAAGGCAGAAATAAACTGAACAGGTGTTACCGCTCTCCAAACATTCCATGGATAAATAATTTAGTTTAAACTTGCTCTATGCTTTCAAAATCCTGTATACAAATTGTTTCTCTGCTCGGGTCAAAGAGCAGCAATACATTCAGCTTCAACATTTCAGTTACCCATCTAGTTTGCGGGACTCCAATGAGTAGTATCTACACTTGCATACAAGGGAAAAAAAATCATTCCCACACTCCGAAGAATACCTCCATGCAGGGCGCAGGTGGACAGGAGAACACTATTCCATTCCAAATCAGTACACCGCCTTTGTAAGCACACCCACCATCATTTGGCTCATTGATATCACTCTCTAGCTAGCGTTCAAGAAGGTCATCAGTTTTGAAATCTAGATTAACTTTGAGCCAGTGCAGATTCTGAGCGCTATCCTTCTTATGTATATAATCAGAGCATCTCCTAAAGGAGGATCACAATCCTGAAATTTGTACTTCTAACGGAGAAACAGGTTACTCATTGCGAAGCAGCATCTACAAAGAGAATGGGCTGTTACAAACACGCTGTAGAAAAAGCACCAGAACTGGAGAGAGCAGAGACCCACCCCTGAAGTGAAGATCAGCAATATCCTCATTGGATCTACACTACGATTCTCCGACCCTGTTCAGAGTTTAGCGACAGGAATTCACCTTTATAGTACTACCACTAGAAAACCTAGCTCCGACACTCTGGACTGTGCTGCACCAAACAGTTTGGAGGATCCAGATGGAATGGTGGGCTAGGGGATACCTGCACCTAGGCGGGACACCTCCTGAGGTAGCTATGCATTCTAGAAATCACATCACTATAAAAAGACATGCCGCGAGACCACAACGCTACAACCTTTTAGTGGACACAAAATCCTCATGCAGGCAATAAAAGGTGCCAGTACTTGGGGAACATCTGTGATAACATTACAAATATGTAATCAGTCACTGAGACCAGTATCTACTTAGGTGACTGCTTGCCCAATAAAGGAATGAGCAACAACTGACAATTGGAATTAAATTATAAAGAACAAACATTTTTTTTAAAAAACAGTCCAAAGTAGGCACAATTGGTGATGCCTTCTCAGGGCGAAACCGGTCCTAGGTTGCTTGTATTCCAGTTATGGGAGGGCCTGGTCGGACTGTTCTCATGAGGAGCAGGGTGAAGGCTGACCGACATTTGGCTGGGTCTAAACTGAGGTGGCATGGAGGGTGAAACGATGGAATGGGAGGCAGCCCGAGAGATTGCCAGTAGCTGAGATTAATTTCAGCATCTCATTCAGCACCTTGTTGGAGTGAATCTAGGTCGCAACCGATTTTTAATTACTCAGGTATAATCATGGATACATTTCTGAAGAGTTTACCAGAATACATAAAGTCTTATCCATTGTAAACTATCAACCTGTGTTTCAGAGTAGTTTGTCTGATTTCAACACTACTGTGCCGCAAACGTGTACCTCAGTGGAAGGAAGCGGTTATTTCTATTCTCAGACAGTTTCCTTACAGGGCTCAGGAAGTCTACCTGGCGCGACTCCCAAATTACTGAGGTTCTTAGAAGACTTAGTTGTTGAAAATGCTGCAATATAGAGAGAAGCACAGTATACCTGCAGCTTCAGGCGCTGGAGCTCAGCAGACTGAGGGTCCAAGTTGATGACTGGTTTGTTCTTTATCTGCCGGGCCCGGTCTGCATAGCGCAACGTGTTTAACGTCTCCTCCATGTTAGAGTCAGCAGGACTGACACACGCGATCATCAAAGTGTGGCTGTTCCCACCCAGGGAGTCTGAAGAAGAGACCAATGTTCGATCACATAAATCCAGATACAGTTCTTTGCATCCATTTTTCCACAAACAATGCAACAGTAGTTAACTGAAGTCCTAAACGTGTGTACACCCATCAATGCAAATAATTCCAGTATTATGGTTCTTTTAAAAATCAGCACTTACTCAGAATTTAGAACTTATCAAATGAATGACTCCAGCACAGTTCAACATAATCCATTTTTCCTGTAGTTCACACAGGGACAATTTAGACAGCAAGCGGTCCACTGGGTAGAAGTAAGCACAATACAGACAGGCTCTGACCTTGTAACAGCCTGGTCAGCTTCGAGTTTCTGTATGGGACGAAGCTCCCCTTCTTATTTTCTTCTCCAAGCGCACTGATGACATTGCCAAGGCACAGTAAACCTCGATTGATGTTGATCCCTGGGTGTACAGAGAAATACCATCAACATGAAGGCCAAAGCCAAGTCACAGCAAGCATTCACTATGAAAAGCAGCCTCAGGACACGGTACAGCAAGAAATATATACAAAATCAGTTCTCTCCCAGCAAGGAGAAGGAGCACAAAGACTGCATTTGAATGAAGGGGAGTTCAGGGAAATTAAAGACCGGTAGAAGACTTAAGGAAAGCAATTTCTAGGCATTGCAAGTCTCCATGGCGCAATAAACAGAGAACGTAAATACCAAATATAACTTGAGCACGCATGCGAGTTTCGTGACTAGGGGCAGCAGGATGAACACATTTCCATATGGACTGGGCTGCAGAGTTGTTCTTTTGACAGAATTGCTCCTGAGGGTTGTGCCAAATGATGTTACTTGCTGGTCATTTACAACTATTTCAGGGCAGAGCATTTCATGGGCAAGGCAGCAACATTTGTTGCTCTAGTTTCCACCTACTGCAAACTTGAGCAGCCCCAACACTTTGCCTTTATCGCTGGACTAAGTCACATAGTTAAGGGCTACTCTCTGTTGTGTAATGTAGGGACATCAGTTGGTAAAAAGCAGTGCTGCAATTTAGAAATGCGTTATTTGGCACCAGCCCTTACAGAAAGTGCCCTCTCCACACGTGCCAAAGCGCTGCTCTTGGGAGCAGGAAGTACAGGTAATAAGGTGGAGCGCATCTTACTAGCATACAGAATGCATCGCTTTGGAGAGCTTTTTTTTTTTTAAAGCTCATCCTCTTCCCATAGTGTTAATTACAGCCCTCGCTTTCACGAACCTTCCTTCAAACGATCTCCCTCTGCCTTGGTCTTTTTCTGCCTTTCGGATCCTGCCAAGTCCACCAAATGCAGCTTGGCGCGAAAGCTGCTGGTTCTGTTAGGGAGCAAGACAAAGAAAAGCAGCTCATGCATTTGGTTTGTTTATGTCCTTCATCAGAACAAGAAAAGAAAGCGACAACCGAACCCAGAAGTAGAAATAAAAGAATAGGCGGGAGGAGCAGTTCCTTTGACCGTTTATATCCACAAGCCAGAGCAATCATGAAAATGTTCCCCATTTCAGTGTAGGGACAGTAATTTGTAACTTTATCAACCCCATCAGAAGCCGTATAAAATCTTGCAGTATGGGTTGACAACTCTTCTTCCCAACCAATCAGAGCACTGACCTGACAAGGGCTTTGTTTTTGGAGAGCTTGGATTACAGCAATATTGTCTGCAAGCGTGGCCCGAAAAGCACCTAAAAGTCAAGCTACTGCAAGAGTAGGCAGTCAGTGTCACAAAATTAAAGGCCTGTACTGCTCCCAGCAGCGGAAGGAACAAAGTTACAAATTCTCAGCACCATGTTTCATGCTTGGCTAAGCCTCTACCCAAATAGCAATAGTTTTAATTTATAAAATAAACTTGCAGCCAATAGAGGTCAAGTCGGAGGCAGGACCATCTGAACACAGCTCAGTCCAGCATCTCAATAATGAGAAATTAATCATCCTGGATTAAAAAACTCAAGATCAACCTCTTTAAGGAAACAAATATTCTATCACAAAACCGGTGGTACTAATGAACAAAGGGAAGAGACCCAAACCAAGATCCCCTGAATGCAGTTCAAACCCAACCGATGCTCAGACCTGAAAACCTTGCATGAGAATTGTGTAAATCCAACCCTGGCTGCACACAGCCTTGGGCCATGCACTGTGGGGGTTTGGCTACAGGGTCTGCGGCCAAACCCCACATACAGCCAAACCCAAGCTGCGCTGTCCTTCGGCCATGCACAGTGGGGAGTTGGCCACAGAGCCTGGCCCTGGGGACTCCTTCGCCCAGGGCCAGTTATTAAAATCAACAGGGGCGCAGCCCTTCCCCTCGCACAGCCGTTAACAGCCTTGGGGACCCCATACACCCCCACGGCCACTCAAAGTAACTTACCTTTGGTAACGCTATATCTGGCAGACACAGTCTAGCCGCAGATTCCTTAACTTTGAGTTCTCCCCAGCGCCAGACTGGATCCGCAAGTTTTTCAGCAGTACCTCTGCGTGCTGGAGTCGTATGGCTCCGCAGTGACGTAGTCTCCTGATAAGACGTCAGTGGAGCCATATAAGCCCCCTCCAGCGCGCGGACGTCAGTTTGTTCGGTGATATCTTCTGCGTCAGAAAGCGGAGCCATTACAGAAACTGGTTGTGGAAACCGTGCCAAAAAAGATTAAAAAGTCTTTGAAACATTAATAACGAAGAAACAACAAATGGTATGTGAATACCAGACATGGATTTTTATGAAACCCCCAATAAAATAAATAAAACAGAGCTACATGAAATCCTGCGCCGTGGTGAATAACCCCCATATGAAGGAAGAGACCATACACAATAGACCATTTATCTGTGGTAATGAACGGCATGGCAATAGTCAAACAACCTTCAACACCAGGCTGTTTGTTGAACCACACCATTATGTGATATATTGACATTACCAATGTCAAGGTATGATGAAACCAAGAAGACTTTCAAAGAAAGAACAAATACATTCATACTGGTGTGGCACCAGAGTGAAATAGAAAACCCACCCTCACTCTACCAACCACATACATCAGGAAAGGGATGGTGTTGCAACATCTAAACAAAAACTAAGTGGCTAGGGGAAACTGTTTGTTTAACCCCAACATAGATTGAGATGGTGATCACTGGTAAACAAACCCCGTACTAAAAGGGTATAACCTTTACCTCAAAGGTCATTCGCGGGGAGGTTGGGCAAGACGTTAAGGAATCTGCGGCTAGAATGTCTCTACCAGATATAGCGTTACCGTAGGTAAATAACTTTTACATTTGATAGAGACATCTAGCCTCAGATTCCTTAACTTTAATACCACAGCTATAGGCCACTGGAAGAGGGTCTGCAAACTAATCCTACAAAAGTTTTCAGAGAGCAGCTGTGCGCTCTATAAATCCGGGTAACATAACATAACATTAGCCGGTCAAAGCCAACAACCGATCAATACATGCAAGGATAACGAAACAAGAGCTTGGCTCTTAACAGAAGGAAAAGGGTTGAAAACTGTTTAAGAACCATCTGTCAGAACACAGACCTGAACCCCTGTCCCCTAAAGGGGCAATAAAACTTGAGGACCAAAAAGGTCAAATGTACGATAAGTCATAATATGCATTGATCAATAACAAGGAATCAGAGAAAGAACTGTCCTGATAAAATCCCAAAACAGGACTTCCATATAGAAATAGGGTGGGTACTACGTCAGCAATACAATACCGTAGGCGACTTGCCATAACGCGGTCTGTCATAAGGTGGCCTAAAGAACGGACACCACAAGAATATAACAGTCATGATTCCTCACAAGATGAGAAATGCTGAAAGTAACAAGTACATCCTCTCCAGAAGACGGGAAAAGTGGATCAGACAGAATAACGTATATCAAGATCATAGGAAAAAGAAAAGCCCATTATAAAAGTCTCTAAGACTTTCATGGATGATTGCCAACCAAATAACTTTTGTCTTGAGACAAGTTGGACAAAGCCTTGCATCACAAACCTTGGGCTGACAACTTACCGCACCACAAAGTGGAGCAGGGATAGGTGTTGCCTGCATGAGGAGATATTCAGGTCTAAACTAGACCCTTTTTTTACCCTTAAGGCAGAACTTGCAAGCAAATCACGTCCAAAAGCATGCAAAGTATATACTATGAAGAGATTGAGCAAGTTGTGCGTTGCTCTAGTTCAAAGAATTAAACATTCATAACACATACATAGTCCGCTCAAGAGGAGAAAAACTGCACTAAATACACTAGTTGAGAAAAAAGACATAGAAGCGTGTAAATGTATCGGAACCCCCAAGAGGGTATCACAAGTGGAAAAGAGGTTATTTGTTCACTATCATAGCCCTTAAGAGAACATAAAACGAAGTCCAAAAAGGGCGAAGCTGTATATCAGAGATCTATAGTGAAGAACTATACTACAAAAGTAGTATTTCTGAAGAGCTATACAATATCAAACCAGTACCCCACGTAGAGTAAGTCACAAACCCAATAAGGAGTATAACCTCGAGACCAAGCTCCTCTTCAGAGGAAAACGAAGAATAAATAACCAGCTACACTGCTGTAAATGCCATCCATAGATTTCAAAAAGTCAAATCTGGAGACAAATCTTCATGATATGCAAAAAGACATAGCAGAGGTACGAAATAATCCTTAAACATAACCACAGCAGTGGATACATAAACAAACAAAAGACCCAATAAGGTCAAATTACAAATGGGCAGCAATGAGGCGTTGTACTGCAGAATCAGCATGGCTGTCAAATAAACAGGCTCCATCAAAGGGCAAGTCTTTCAAACTCTCTCGAACATTATCAGGAAGTCTGGACTAGCGCAACCAAGCGTGTCTACGGAGTGCAATTGATTGAGCCATAGCTCTGCCAACAGAATCTATGTCAATCGCAGATTTAATATAACATTTTGCTTTCTCACAGCCATCCTGCACAAGCTGAGAGTTCAGCCCTAACCCCTTCAGAAGGGGGGGGAAGCAGTTTGACAGAGTCCCACAACGTATAGGAAGCCCTTCCTAAGGCTCAAGATGTGTTCAATGACCTCAAGACCAAACCGGTCAATGCAAAGATATTCCTGCCACACATCTCCAACCAACTAGACTCTCTACCTGGTAGAAGCAAAGGAGAAACCTCCAAACTTGGGGAAACTGTAGCAGTTTGCACAACAAACCCTTTAACAGCAGGCTGTCGAGAAAGACAAGCAGGGTAGTCCAGAGCACGAAGAGGACTATGCAAAATGGCAAGATAAACAGAAATACCAGACGTCGGCCTTGCTCCAGTACCCAGGAGAATGTCAGAGAGACTCTAAAGGTTCAACGCCTGTGACACTTTGATGAAGCAGATCTAGTAATGGGTCAGATGACAGTCACCAACGGAAGCTGCAATTTTATTCCAGCAGCTCTTAATCGTCTCAGTGAAAGCTGCACTAGCCTCATTCGCCATTCGGGGCTGAGGAAGCAGATCATAAGACTTTTGCAGACTACTGTCTCCACCAAATGTCGCCAAAGAACCTCCTACCTAAAGCTGACCAAGACCAACAAAGTGGTCGACATCACCAGTATCTGCAGAGTATTCTTCCAATGCCGGAGAAATAGCAACTCAACCAGCTTTGTCCTCAATTTGTAAAGGAGAAGGTGCAGGAACTGTAGTGGCGTCCCCAGTGCATCATTATCAACCTGCATCATGAATGTGGTCTACAGCGTCATGGCGGATCGATGTCACCTAGACTCCAAAACGGGAGAGAAGAGCAGTCAACAACTTCATTCGCCTTATACAGCACCTAAGCACCACATATAGATGAAATGCAGATCAAAAGGAGGCATCTGTCTAGTACAGGTCTTGAAGATCTTAAAACCTGAAGGAATAGGCACAGTGCTCCTAGACACAAAAAGGCTTTGAAGGAGGCCAAAAACAGAAGGCCAGAGTAACCGCTGCTCTGGATCCACACTGCAACGCGGAAAAGAAGAAACTGAGGTCTGCGCTGGAGGGCACTTGTATGGCTCAGTCGACGTCCTATCCGGAGACGTCACTGCAGACCCCTACAATGCCAGTCCCCCGGCGCGCAGAGGTACTGCTGAAAAATTTAAAGATTGTCTGGCGCCTGGGGAGTATTCAAAGTTAAGAAATCTGCGCCTAAATGTCTATCAGAACAAGCATTTGCAATGCAATGAACAAGTTACTTACCTTCGGTAACGCTTTTTCTGGTGGATACAGTATCTGCCTGTGGATTCCTCACCTTGTGAATATCCCCTGCGCCAGCAACATTCGGAAACTTTTGTAGCAGTCCACGCCGATGTGGTCGAAGACTACGTCACAGAGACACGGCTCCGCTCGCGACTCTGCTGACGTCACCGGCTCCATAAGAAGACCTCATCTGCGTGATGACGTCAGTTCCGCCCCTTTTTTCCGTGCCTTCGAGGCACACGGACGGACTGACAGCAATATGTACATAAACAGTATACACAGTACACAATATGCAGATCAACACACACAGTGTGGAGAAGAAACATCAAAGCACTAGAAATAACATAATGCCCTTGACAGTCATAACACATTGAAACCATCAATAGAATTACAGCCACAGAATCACTGGTATAGAAGGATGGACAACGGGGAGGCGGGTGGGTCAGTGAGGAATCCACAGGCAGATACTGTATCCACCAGAAAAAAACCGAAGGGAAGTAACTTGTTCTTCTGATGGATACATCTGCCAGTGGATTCCTCACCTTGTGAATAGATTCCACAGCAGTCCCCACTCCCGGAGGAAGGTGTCCATCCCGCTACACCAGAAAATCCTGAAGGACGGAACGAGCAAAATGTCCGTCCCTCCTCACCTCGGTGTCCAAGCAATAATGTTTCGCGAAGGTGTGGAGGGAGGCCCAAGTTGCCGCCCTACAAATGTCCTCCACAGGAACACCCCTAGATAAAGCAGACAAAGAAGACTTTGCCCTGGTAGAATGAGCCCTCAAACCCTCCGGAGGCTCCTTACCAGCTAGGGAGTAGCAGATCTTGATGCATAGTACAATCCATCTGGAAAGGGTGCGCTTGTGCACCGCACGACCCTTTCTGCAGCCAGCAAAGCCCACAAAGAGCTGGTCATCAATCCTGTAGTCTTTTGTCCTGTCCAGGTAAAAGCTCACCGCCCTCTTAGGGTCCAAGCGGTGAAGTCTCTCCTCCTCCTTGGAAGGGTGTGGGGGAGGATAAAAGGAAGGAAGGGTAATGGATTGCCCCAGATGGAAGGGAGTTACCACTTTAGGCAAAAACGCAGCCCTGGTCCGGAGCACCATTCGTTCAGCATGCACAGTCAAGAATGGGGGTTTTGAACTAAGAGCTTGAAGCTCACTTACCCTCCTTTCCGAGGTGATTGCAATGAGGAAAACCGTTTTAAAAGACAACAACCTCAAGGGACACTTATGTAAGGGCTCGAAGGGAGAACCCATAAGATAAGTCAGTACAAGGTTTAAGTCCCATTGAGGTACAATAAAAGGAGTAGGAGGAAATTTATTTGTGAGGCCCTTGAGAAACCTAAGCACAATAGGTGATTTAAACAAGGACGGCTGATCCGGCAGGCATAGGAAAGCCGACAAAGCCGATAAATATCCTTTAACTGTAGCCACAGCAAAGCCTTGCTGAGCAAGAGAAAGGGCAAACTGCAAAATGTTAGACAAACGAGCCTTCAAGGGATCAATTGACCTCTCTCCACACCAGAGAACGAATTTAGACCATCTATAGGAGTATATGGAGTTGGTGGAGTGTCGCCTGGCCGATAAAATAACATCCACCACATCCGGCGGGAGAGAGAAAGAATTCAGGTTGCCCCGTTCAATCTCCAGGCATGAAGGTGTAAGCTCTGGAGGTGGGGGTGTAGAACCTGACCCTCCGACTGCGAGAGAGGGTCTGCCCTCAAAAGGGAGACGGAGCGGAGGGCACGAGGAGAGGTGGAGAAGATCTGTGTACCACACCCTTCTTGGCCAATCCGGGGCGATCAATATAACTTGGGCCCGGTCTTGGCGAACCTTCCTCAGAACCCGAGGAATCAAGGGTATGGGAGGAAACGCGTAAAGGAGTCGTGAGCCCCAACTAAACTGAAACGCGTCCCCTAACGCTCCCTGCAACGGATACTGGAGACTGCAGAAAGACGGGCAGTGAGCATTCTCGTGAGTGGCGAACAGGTCCACCCGAGGAGTTCCCCACATCCGAAAGACGTGACGAACTACCTCTGGATGAAGCCTCCACTCATGGTCGGCGGAGAACTGCCGACTGAGACTGTCCGCACGCACGTTCAGAACTCCGGCCAGATGATTTGCCATCAGACAAATCCGATGGTCCGGAGCCCAGGACCATAGACGCAGGGCCTCTCTGCAAAGACAAAGAGACCCCACACCTCCCTGTTTGTTTATATACCACATCGCGGTAGTGTTGTCCGTCAGGACTTGAACAGACTGACCGCGAAGGGAAGGGAGGAAGGCCTTGAGCGCCAAACGTATCGCCCGTAATTCCAGAAGGTTGATGTGCAGCAACCTTTCTTCCGGAGGCCAAAGGCCCTTGATCTCCAGATCCCCCAGATGAGCACCCCACCCTAGAGTGGATGCATCCGTAATCACTGTGGTCACCGATGGAGGTAGATGAAAGGACTTTCCTTGAGACAGATTGCCCTCCACGCTCCACCAAGACAGATCCGCTGCAGCTTCTCTGGAGATCCTCACAGACTCCCTGAGATCTCCCTTGTGCTGATACAACTGCTTGCGGAGGCACCACTGGAGCGCCCTCATGTGCCAGCGGGCATGGTTGACCAACAGAATGCAGGAGGCGAACAGACCGAGCAGGCGAAGGACCTTCAGAACTGGAACGACCGCTCCGTTGGAAAATAAAGGAATCTCCTGAATGTCGAGAATCCTTTGAGGAGGAGGGAATGCCCGACACACAGTAGTGTCCAGTACCACACCTATGAACAGGTTGCGCGGAGAGGGCACCAGGTGAGATTTGGGCACATTGATCGAAAAACCCAATCTGTACAACAGCCGAGTTGTATCCTGCAGATGGAACAGCACCTTCTCCGACGACTCCGCCTTGATCAGCCAGTCGTCTAAATAAGGGAAAACCGAAATCCCCGACCTTCTGAGATGGGCTGCCACCACCGCCATCACCTTTGTGAAGACTCGAGGTGCCGAAGTAAGACCAAACGGGAGGACCGCAAACTGATAATGTTGCGACCCTACCGTAAACCGGAGATACTTCCTGTGCGACTTCAGAATGGGGATGTGAAAATACGCATCCTGCAAGTCGAGCGACACCATCCAGTCCTCCTGATTCAGCGCCTGAAGAACCTGCGCAAGGGTGAGCATCTTGAACTTTTCCTGTTTCAGGTAAAAGTTCAGGATTCTGAGGTCCAATATCGGACGCAATCTGCCGCCCTTTTTCGGAATCAGAAAATACCAGGAGTAGCATCCCTGACCCCTCTCCTGCTCCGGAACCACCTCTATCGCACCTTTCTGAAACAACTTCAGGACTTCCTCCTGCAGGAGAAGACGGTGGTCCTCCGAGCAAGCCCCTTGGCAAGGAGGATAATTGGGAGGGAATTCCCGAAAGGGAAGGGCGTACCCATTTTCCACAAGATCCAGAACCCAGAGATCTGTAGTTACAGATTCCCAATCTTGTAGAAAATGGGTAAGCCGGCCCCCCACAGGACCAGCATGATCCGGAATGTCGAATCTAGGGCTGTTTTGCGGTGGTGGGAGGGGCTGAGGAAGAGGAGGAGGAGAGTTGACGGCCACGTGAGCGACCTCTAGGTCTTCCTCTATATCCCTTGGACAGAGCCTTGCTGCTGCTGGGTTGGTCTGTAGGAACGAAAACTCGCCCTTCCAAAGCCTCTGTATGTTTTGAAAGTACCTCTCGGCTGGGATTGAAGGCCCAACGACCTAGCCGTAGCCTTACTCCCTTTGAAGCGTCCGAGAGCTGCATCAGCCTTCTTGCCAAACAACCCAGACCCATCAAAAGGCAAGTCCAATAAAGTTGACTGTACATCAGAAGAGAATTTGGAGGACTTAAGCCATGCACCCCTCCTGGTGGCAACTGAAGACCCCATGACCCTGGCAACTGAGTCTGCTGTATCCAGGCCACTCTGAATAACCTGGCGAGCAGCCGCCTGGGCATCCGAAAGAACTTCATTGAAGCCCCCTCTATCCTCCTCTGACAGTTTTGGCGCCAACTTTTTAGCCGAGTCCATAAGCGCATGAATATAGCGCCCCAACAGACAAGTCGCATTTGAAGACTTTAACGCCATACTGGCTGATGAAAAGACCTTTTTGGCCGATTGGTCCACCTTTTTTGCCTCCCTGTCTCCTGGGACTTGAGGAAATGCCCCTTTCGACCGTCCCGAACAAGCCGCCTGAACTACTAGGCTTTCAGGTGAAGGGTGTGATGACAAAAACTCAGGATCCCCTGGAGCCACCCTATACCTTCTGGACTACCTTGGAGAGCGCAGGAGCTGAGAAAGGCTTGCACCATACATCCAGCACAGGTTCCAAAATTGCTTCGTTGAAAGGCAACAGAGGCTCTGAGACCACAGTCGGGGAGCGCAACACTTCAGTTAAAATATTGGACTTGAATTCGGTGGATGGCAATTGAAGGTCCAACAACTCAGCAGCCTTTCTAATCACCGCATGATAGGGTGCTGCGTCTTTAGAGGGTTCGTCTGATGGTGGAGTGATCTCCCACTCTGGAGACAAATCTAGTTCACTTGCCTCCTTCAACTCGAACACCTCATCGGATTCGACTAACTCCCCCTCTTCAGCCTCTTCCATCAGAAAGTGTCTCTCCTCTAGCACTCTCCGCGCTTCCCTTCTCGAACGGATCCGCACCTGCGGCGTCTGCGGCGCCGTGTTCGAATCCGGCGGCGCCGGCAGCGGCGGCGAACGCGGATCAGCTGGAACAGCCGGCGTCGAACGAAGTAGAGTCGGCGCCGGTGAAGAAGAAAGCAGCGATGTTCTCGGCGCCGGCAGCTGCCAAGACGGCGTCGCTGGGAAAAATGGCATAAACGGTGCTTGAGGGTAAACCTGCGGCACTCCCAAATTGAAAGCCATCGGACCAATCGGTGCACCAGAGGTATACATGGCCCGTGAAAACACCCCATACATTGCATGGAGATAATGCGAGGGGTCCTGACCTGGAGTAGGGAAAGCCGGATACTGGTCAGGTAACACCAGACTCGGGCCTGCCGGCGCCGACGGTGGAACTTGCGGCGTCACAGACTCACCCGGAGCCTGACGATCCTCATCCTGGCCCGGAGACCGAGCCCGAGGACTAGCTGAAGCCGGAGATGGGATCGGCGGAGATGACACTGGCACCGGAGAACCAGCCGGAGCCGGCGAAGTCACCGGAGAAGAAGGCACCGGAGGCGAAGTCGGGACAGGAGAAGGAGACACTGACTCCCTATGACGTCGAGAAGGCGACCTAGTCTTCGAAGTCGCTCCTTTATCGGAATGATGATGTGAAGAGTGCCTCCTTTTTCTTATGCTTCTTGCTCTTTGAAGCATGACCCGAAGTAGACTTGGAAGCAGACCTTGACCTCGACCTGGAAACAGACCTTCCTCTTTTCTCCTTTTTCTTCATCCGGGCGATAAAGAGCTTTGCTTCTCTTTCTTTAAGAGCCTTCGAGCTCATCTTCCTGCAACACGAACAACCTTCTACATCGTGGTCCAAGGACAAACACCAAACACAATCGTCGTGCGGGTCGGTGATAGACATATGTTTGCCACATTCACGGCAAGGCTTAAAACCAGACTTCCTTGTCGACATTTTCGAAGAAAGACAGAATTCTCAGAATAAACACAAAGTAACAGGTAATACTAGTAACGATTCCCGAAATCCGCTGGCGTAGTCGGCGCGGAAAAAAGGGAACAGACGTCATCACGCCGATGAGGTCTTCTTATGGAACCGGTGACGTCAGCGGAGTCGCGAGCGGAGCCGTGTCTCTGTGACGTCGTCTTCGACCACATCGGCGTGGACTGCTACAAAAGTTTCCGAATGTTGCTGGCGCAGGGGATATTCACAAGGTGAGGAATCCACTGGCAGATGTATCCATCAGAACTGTCTAGCATTTACGAGACTTCGAGCTATTGGTGTTGCAAATTACATTCTTTTACCCATGTGTTTTGGTTTGGAGTTGATGTGGATTTGAGGAGAATCATGTGGGTTGAATTGTTAGTTGTGATATGGCGAAGGGAAGAGCGAAGGGAAGAGCGAAGGGAAGAGCGAAGGGAAGAGCGAAGGGAAGAGCGAAGGGAAGAGCGAAGGGAAGAGCGAAGGGAAGAGCGAAGGGAAGAGCGAAGGGAAGAGCGAAGGGAAGAGCGAAGGGAAGAGCGAAGGGAAGAGCGAAGGGAAGAGCGAAGGGAAGAGCGAAGGGAAGAGCGAAGGGAAGAGCGAAGGGAAGAGCGAAAGGGGTAGGTAATTTGTGCATGAAGTGGTGAATGAACACCAGACAGAGGAGCAGAAAGTGTGTGAGAGAGAACGCAGAAGACAGGACAGCATGGGTTTGAGGGATGGAAATCTTGGAAAGAAACTGATCGGAGACCTGAAGTTAACCAATATGAGAGAGCACAAAGGCACACGAGAGCACAAAGGCACACGAGAGCACAAAGGCACACGAGAGCACAAAGGCACACGAGAGCACAAAGGCACACGAGAGCACAAAGGCACACGATGAAAAGGGTTTGGCTGAGGGAAAGAGTTGAGGTACACTGCAGTTGATGTTCTTAGGTAGCGAGGAGTAGGGCAGGAGGATGACCTGCGTTCTTACTGTGAGGTAGGATGCAATCCACCTAAGACATTAGGACAGGTGCAGTCTTTCAGTGAATGGTGGGATACAGTGTCGAATTGGGTGTGGTCCAAAATGTTGTGGTTCTCCAGATGTCTAGTATACTGGATGTGGATTGCTTTCGAGGACCTTGGCTGAGAAAGTGAACAGGGAGATGGGTCAGTAGTGCTTAGGTTCTCTGGGGTCTGCGAATGGCTTCTTCAGCAGCATCTATATGTCTGCAAGTTTCCAGTTTTGGTGGAAGTGGGCCATGGCGAGAGGAGTCGAGGACCTTGGTAAGTTCTTTCCTGAAGGATTAATTGCAGAGGTTGAATTTATGGTGTGGGCAGGGGCCTGCTGGGACACCAGAGTGGATGAACTTCATGATTAACGCAGTTTCCTTCACAGTGAGGGTGTTCCACAAGGTAAGCTGGTGTGAGTCGGTCGGCATGATGCAGTTGATGCTGTCCTCAGCAGGGTGTTGAGGTGCTTAGTCTTGGTAGATGATAATTTTGTTGTGAAAAGTCAGCGAGGGTGTTGGTAGTCGAGGGGTTGGTTAACCCCTTGACTATGCTTGATGGTTGCCTGCTGTTGGAGCGGTCCTTGATGGGGGTGGCTAGATGGTTGTTGTGTTCTTCATGAGGTGAGGATATAGCTGGGGGCATCTTTGGAGCGTTATCTGTCTTCAGGGCTCTTGCTGGAATGCCATCTTTCCTGCAGTCACGTTTCTGGGTTTTCAGTTCTTCTGTGAAACAATTGGGATGGGTGGGTTTCTTCGGTGCAAGTTACTCAGCACTTGCGTGATCCAGTCAGTGAAGTAGTCTGCCGATTGTTCTGAGTCTTCGGTGGTGGTGGTGGGTAGGCAGGAGTTGACTGCATAGGTCTATCACTGCTCAGATACCTTTGGACAGCTATGCAGTGTCTCGCTGGCGTTGGAGGCTGGGGGGTTCCGAGATGACTAAGTGGACTCAATGGTGGTTGGTCAAGGTGAACTCCTCAGTGTAGGTGTATTTTACTCTGTTACTGGCTGAGAAGATGGGATCGATCGTATTTGTCAGTTTGGGGGGGAAAGGGGGGGGGGGGATGCTGTGACCAGATGTTTGAGTCAGAGGTTGGTCATGTTGGCGTCTTCGGTGTTCTCAAGGTGGAAGTTGAGGTCTCTTAGGAGGATGTAAAGGATCAAGTCAACAGCGAAAGGGACGATGAAGTCGGGGATGGCGTTGCAGAAGGCAGGGCGGGGTCCTGGAGGTCTGTAGGCGAGGGTGCCTCGGATGGTGGTTTTGCAGTTCGTTCGGAGATGGAAGTGGAGGTGCTCCATGAAGGGGGTGGAGTAGTCTGTTGTAGTAGAGCATTTGAGGTTATCTTTGTAGATTATCGAGAAGCCTCCACGGTCTGTCGATCGGTCCCGGTGTGTGATCTTGTAGGCTCTGGCAAGGTCTGGAGCAGAAGTGGGGTTCAGCCAAGTCTGTGATGAATACAGGGCGTGGGTCGTTGTGTCCCAGATTTCTGTGGCACGTTTTCCCAGTGTGCGTGCTTATATCAGGAAGTAGAGGATCTTTCCGGAGGTCTAGCTGATGACATGGTTTGGGCGGTATCCTCGGCGATGCAGGGGAAGCGACAGTTCTGGCAGGAAAAAGGGTCTTTGGTGGTCCTGGGGGAGAAATGGGTGCGGTTATTGCCCTGGAATTATACATTCAGCATCCCTTAGGGACCTTCTTTATTACCCATGCCCTGGATATCCGGGTTACCATTTACTATGGCCTTACAGGGGTGCTCGAGTTCTTGCTCATTGGGGTACAGCTGAACACGTTTGCTGTTTTGAGGAAAGCGCACTGGGAACTGGTTTGCAGGGACCCAGTACACATCCACTCAAGAACATCAGTACCTAAGAGCAAAAAGTGGGTGATTATGTCACAAAGGGGCACTTTCCTACACTCATTGCATACTGTGTTCAATCTATATACAACTGTTAAGACAAAGTCAAGCTCAAAAATACTGAACGTCAATTCCAAAATGAATGCTCTTCTACAGACAGCTCTTATTTGTATCAACACCCTCTTCCCTCCCACTCCCCGCCGGTCATCGAACTTGCATTGAGAAATAAAGTTATGAGTAAAGAAGTTGGCACTGTAACCAGTATTCACTGTATTGAGCAGGTTTTATTCTGTACCACACTGTTTGCAGACAGTGACCCTCATGAGAAATACCTTTTAACACTGCAGTGTATCTACTAAAACAGTGTGCACTATGCAACACTTGGCAAAAAAGACAATATAAACAAAGGACAAAGTGCTAAAGATTATACCACCTGCAGCCTTATTACTGTGCTCAAAACATTACAGTTAGGCCATCTTCTGAAGCAAAACAAGCACATGGACATAGTTTCATACCTGGTGGACACATTCTTCTATGTTAAGTAGAAATTATCATGCAAAGACTATTCTGTCTAATAACTCAAGACTGCTTACAATACTTAATATGTAGTAAGTAGAATCTTTGTCCTGCTGGGAACTTTTTGCAAAAAAACTATGTGGAACACAGTGAACACAAATCGTCAACGGTTACTCTTCAATACAAAGATTATAACGTGTTCAATACGTCCACACACCTATGATGCGTTAGGAGCACATGCATTTTGTAAACACCCATTAGCTGGACACATGCTGTACAACATTAGGTAGAAGAGTACTATGGTAGTCACTCGTCACTATGTCAATTATGAAACAAACGAGCCACTAATTGGATGATGGTCGGTAATTTCAGACGTCCTAAAGGATGTCCTAGAACAGGTCATGAGAGATTTAATATGCGAGGTCACTGTGATTATACTTTACTCTGGTTTTTTTCAGTGTGTGCATACATTTCATTCGGTGTTTAAATTGCGCTCAATAGAGAACAGGCCCTTATGAGGTTCTTTACCCCTTCATTGTCCAAGTCTTGTTTTGGTACCATTTCGTTTCTATACCTGTACAGCTTGTCAAAGTACATTTACATTCTACAATGCTTCCAACTTCTCACAAAAAGAAACACATGGCATCTGTATGTTTCCACTGGTTTAAGTGAAGCACAAAACCTGCAAATAAATTATTATCAGCTTAAAACAAGAGTGCACATAGGCACACAAAAATGTTTTAGTTATGGCTCTCCTCACTAACCCATCACATGGTATTATTTCAGTCAGACACTTAGAAACGTTGGATGACCAGACTTGCAGTGGCGCGATGAGTCTATTGTAGGGAACACTTGAAAGTGACAACTATGCAAATGCCGTTTAAATCAATTCCTTGAAGCATAAATTAACTATTCGTTATGATCCATGGGGAAAAAAACTGGGTTTTAACCCCTTCAGTGCCACGCCCTTTCCCCCTCCTGTGCCGGGCGTTGCATTAGTGGGTGGGGTTCATGACGAGATAGTCTCGTCATGGGCACAGCGCAACCGTGCTCCATGACTATCATGGGCACTGAAGAGGTTAACTACAGCTCCTCTGCTCAGAGTATTAGAAGAGAAATTTCCATTTAACATTCCAATGTGCATTGCAAACCAACATTCAACTAGTACGGGGAAAGCAGAGCAGAAAGCACCAAAGGAAATAGGGGGAAGTGGGTTCAGACTGGGGGACGCAGGTTAGCATATAGCAAGACAAAACCTAGCAGCACTTGTTTCAAATTCTTCAAGTGCCCTCCCATATTTGACCCCTGGAGATTAGGCAAGCAAGCCTTTAGATCCCCAACAATAATTCATGCAGAAAGCATAAAAACTACACACTACCTGCACTAAATATAGCATTTACAATTGAGAAAATTCTCTGCCCTTTCGTGAAGCAGTCTGAAGTAATACTCGCACATACTTATCACCAATTTTTCTCTGGTCAACGGAGAGGGTGAAGATGGCATGGGAGCGTGAGGACTGGGAGTTCATGGCAGTAGAAGCCACCGTCCGACAGCTGTTGCCCAGTTCCAGGCAGGACACAGTTTCCAGAGGAGAGACCACATCGCGCTCAGTCAAACCCACAATCTGCAATAGATAGGAAAAGATTTACCCATAGAGGATCCTGAAGATGCATATACAGACTTGTAACCCTTCGAGTGAAGTTACAGAAAAAGGTTTTCACTTTAAGAACCTCTGCAAATACACAAAGGGGCTTGTCTAACGGGAAGCAAAGAACAACGTCACAAGAGGTTTAAAACAGGGGTCGTGGTACTCTATCAAGACAGTAATCTTGAAATTTGTTATAAGTCTGATATAATACAAAAGAATGCAAAACACCATCTTAAATGCATACATTTAGAACGGTTTGAAATACTACTCATGTCCTATTGTGCACTGCTCTAACACACCAGTAGTCTAGGTCAACTTCACAAAAAACCATAAATTAAACTGGTTGTGTAAAGTGCAACATTACGGTCCTATCCAGAGTGGTGGGGAGCCCATGGACACCCGACCGCTGCCCATTCTGTTGGGAGTCCTGAGAGGGAGGGGTGATGCCGGGGGAGCCAAGAACCTAGTGGGGATTGGAGTGGCACTGGCGGAGGTATTGCTAAAGGATGGCAGCTGCCTTCCCCTCCTCTAGCTCAGTGGATACAAGCGATGGATTGGTGCGCGGCACAGGAGAAAGCCAGATATGAGGCCTGGGGATGTCCCCAAAAACATGCAATGGTATGGAGAACATGGTTGGAGTAACATGGACTACCATGATGGATATGTGCAGGTGGGATACGGGGGATGTATGCAATACACTCATGTTTTACTGTACGGTTGTGCCTGCGACATGTTGGGTGGTGTAATATACTTTCAAAAACTAATAAAATTCAGTCTATGAAAAAAAGTGCAACATTGAACAGTGATTAAACAAGAATGCCAGCAAATCCGGGATAGACCAGCACTTTCTTGAAGGCCACGCATATTTACATCCATCTGAGCATATGGCATTTGAGTCATCATGGATGCCTACAAACGATTCAGGGCTTTGGGTTTAAAAACAGGGGCTGCCAGAGTGTTACCTTTATGCCTTCTTTAGGATCTTCTCGAATGTTGATCTGTGAAGATTTGTTTCCGTAACACAACAGGTCCAGGATCTCTTCATTGTAGATCTAGATATTGTGACAGAATAGGAGCAAACTATTACATTGGAGTCAGGTCTTTTGAAAAATAATATATAGATAAAAGGCGGCAGAAGCTCTACCTCCAAGTAGGATACTTTCAGTAGAAACTCCCAGTCAGGCCGCTGTTCGATTTCTCTGAACAGGGTGCGTATCACACGGGGGATAACGCCCACTGTAGGTTCATGTTCCTGGTCTTGTGTGTACGCGCCACCCATAGAGAAAGTCTTCCCTGAGCCAGTCTGGCCATAAGCTATGACGGTGGCATTGTATCCTGTGGGAAGAACGTGCAAAATGTTAAGACCCGCAAAAATCCTCAAGCTGGGTAGAAAGAAAATGCCTTTAAAATAGTAAACCACAGCGGATAATGCACAACCTACTTTACACGGTTATATTTCAGTTAGATTAGTGGGTAGATTTCTTGTTATCTTTACACAAGTCTTCACAATCTACAACCAAGCCAAAAAAAAACAGGAGAGATTTTCCCTCTACACACAACTTGTTTTTGCTCACAGGAACCATCCATTTATTCACTAGTAATAGGCTGCAAAAACACGGTATTGTCTGGATCAGTGGCTGCATTCCAAGGTGTACTGGAGACCATAGGCAAGTTTAGAACACCATAGATTCAAAATATCACGCTTTTCCCAAAACAGTTTTAATTATCTGTAGTAAAGTACTTGCAGCATAAATGGTAACCTTGTTACCCAAAGTTAAGGAAAATATTTAGGAAATTCAGACAGACACTAAGCAGCCAAGGAAAGAAAAAAAAAAGAAGGCACGGTTCCTTTAAGAACCCAAAATCTTCCATTTGCAATTGTGTATTGTACTTAGTTGCCACAGAGGCTCATTACATTTTTTTCCACAGGCATTTATCATTCAATTTGTCTCATCAGCAAACTGCCCTACAATATAAAAGGCACATACAAATCAAAATCCATCCAAATACATTACACAAGTTAACAAACATTCCATAAGAACATCCGCACAACAAGGCGCAGCATATTGTCAAATTCTATCAATTAAAAATATACAAAAATCAGTCCCCTGCAACAGGACAGGCGGCAATCAATCCTTCACCCTTCGCGCCACTGTCAGTATCGATATAACATTTCTCTAAAATATTATAGAGTGCATAGGAGCTTATAGTAAGATTACCAAAAACTAAGACTTAGCATGCAGATGAGTAGTAATTAAGGGATCGAGAAGGATTCCTGCGATTGAAATATCCTACACTTGAGACAATATCACAAGTGCTATTCCATTGCTAAGCACACTCATTTAACACAACAGGAATTATTTTATTAGCACCACTTTCACGACATATTAATTCATCTGGGCAGATTGAACTTTTCACTACACAGATACAACCCCATTAAATATAGGATTAGCAATCTAGGACACCCCCTGGTACTTTACTTTCGACATTGCTATCCATAAATAAGAAAACACTGACCTTACAGTGGGTTGCTCGTCTGCCATTAGGCAGAGATGCACCTTCACGTGCAGTCTGAGTGCCATTTAGCTTTGAAAAGGGAAGTAGCCAGGATTAACAGGCCTGGATGAACTTTGTGCAAAAAAAGTTCAAAGTGCATGCCTTTCTTTTCAAACAATGAAACAATCAGTGATTGTTCCCTTTTTGTACTGTAGGAAGCTGGCTCTTTGTGATACATCAGAAATTTGAAATACATGTAAAGCGTCCAGGGCTTTCCATGCAATCCCAAAGTACTGTTCGAGGATAGCCTGGTAGAGCAGCCTTAGGCTTCACACAAAGGCGTGCAAGACATTTGCAAACACACAATGATCAATAAATGACACTTCAAGGAGGAGATCCACACTTGATTTATAAAAATAGCAAGTCTCTTTATAAATGTTTAGGCAGAGAAAAACCGTATAGTTAAGTACGTTTTTAAATGGAAATTCTTTTCAGTTCAAAAAGTGGGTACTTAGTGCAATATTTGAGTTCTGCTAGGTTATCCTATGGAAGGATAAAGTTCTGCAAACAAGCCCAGGACAATGACTTACAGGACCAATCTCCGGGAGTGAAGGGGAGTGGTGGGCAAGGTCCAAGGCAGCACACAACCAGCAGCACACGGGCGGCTGGGTGCAGGGTGCCAAACCGTATCAGGAGCCCAATAGGTTTCTATGGAGATAGGTCACCTGAAAAAGAGGCTGTAGGCTCTTGCTGGAAGTCTGGTTGAAGCAACAGGGGGATTAAAGTCTTGCGATTCTTGGGGCCGTAGGGACACCTAGGATCCTCTTCTCCACGGCCCTAGGGCAATGGATGCAAAGGTGGCTTTAGGCGTCAGTTTTCTAACCAAGAGCAGTCACAGTCGATGGGGCCTGCGTGCAGAGGATGCAGACAAGCGAGGAGTCCATGAGGGGTGAAACCACAATGGACAGGAGCTCTGGAGGACCTTGTTGTCCCACTTGACCAACTTCAACTCTGGCTGGGGGAGACTGGTGCAGTGGTTGTGTTGGAAACGCCCGCTCCCACTCCGCAGGGTGGTGGTGGACTCCCCGAACACACTGTGGTAGCTTGGCTCGAGTGGTCAGGAAACAGGCGCAGTGCTAAGCATACAATATACCCATACAATAACCATGCGTGCATCCGTTCCAAAAACGACTACACCGTAAAAATTATGAAAATATTCTTCTTTATCTTTTTCTCTTAGTTGCTGATTGGAAAAATAAATAGGTCAATCACAATATACAAGTTTCAATTAGTGCAGGTCAAATAAATATTGGCTGTTTGATGAAATAAATAGGGGTGATCATAAATAACAGGGCATAAATACAAGTGCAATATATACAGACAATTAAATACTTTGAGGCAATAAATACTGTACCAATAAATATTGTACACCAACAAGTCCTGTGGACCTATAAATATAGTGCAGCAATAAATAGATAAAAATTCAATAAATACAGTATCCCCAATAAATAATTACAAGTATACAGCACCCCTCATATAATCAGATGACACTTCACTTCTTAAGGGCTGATTTGGCCCAGGCACAGCTTGTAGGGTTGTGGAAGGCTTGAGGGGGGAGGCTACTCCCTGGCTGGGACAAGGCTGAGGCCTAAACTGAGGTAGATCAAAGGGGGGAAATACCAATGCCCTGGCTTTCCTTCTCCACACAACCTCTCTAGGTTAGTCCCAGTTCACCCCAGGCACAGTCAGATGGGTTTCAGCACCTCCCTAGCCCCTTAGAATAGTCTCTCAGGTCTCCACAGGGCCTTAGGCGCCCTCTACTCCACTTACTGCCCTTTTTCTGATGTTCCGACGCCGCTGGAGTCGTGTCGACGCCGTGAGGCGGTTCCGGTTCGGTCTCGGCGGCCTCGGCACAATGTCAGTTCTTTGACGACGCCGGCAGGCGGTTCCGGTCCGATGTCGGTGGCCTCGGTTCGATCTCGACCTCCGATTCGACGGCGTCGGGCAGTCTCTTCACGATGTCGACTTCGGGCGGCTCTGGTCCGATGGCGCTCTCGGCTCCGATGACGTCGGCCGGCCTGGCCTCGATGTCGACTTCCGGCGACTCCGGGGTGCGATCCTCACCCCCGACCTCCGGTGCTCCTCCTCACAGGCTCCGGGCGACTCCGGAGTGCGATCCTCACTCCCGACCTCCGGTGCTCCTCTACCTCGGTCTCCGACGACTCCGGAGGGCGGACTTCACTCCTCCGATGACGCCGCTCGCTCGACCTCGGTTCACTTCCTCCTCGACCTCTGGTATTCCTCACGACCTCCGTCGGCGCCCTCTCACGACCTCAGGCGGCTCCGGGTACGACGTCTGCTACTTCAGTCAGCGCCGCTTCTCCACCTCGGGCTCCAGGTCTCAGGCTACTCGACGCCGGACTCCAGGGAAACCAGTTCTCAGGTCAGAATCTTGCTGTTTTCTTGGTTCTAAGGCCTGTTCCTGCTGTCCAGGTCCTTAGGATGGTTTTCTTCTGTCTTTTTCCCACACAGGGCTATAGGCTGGGATCCATCAGTAGGGACAAGTATCAAGGGTGGGTTTATGGACCCCACTCCAGGCACAAGTTTCCACCCCTGCTGCTTCACTCCTTCCTCCTTCACTGTTGTGCTCCTCTCTCTTCACCAGTCAGGTGCCAACTGCCAGCTCCAACTGCCAACTGCCTCTCTTATCCTCCCAACATTCTAAACGGTCTACAAATGTCAGAGTTCTGGAATCTCCTGGAATGTTCTGGAAGGTGCTGGTAGGTTCCAGTGGATGCTGGTGATGTCACAGGTGGCCACCATTTTGTGCTCCAGGCCCTCAGACAGAAGTTTCAGGGGTAGCTAAAATGGCTCCCTGAATCTGCAGCAACACTAAAAAGTCTGGTGGTTCCCAAAAAGGAAAAATTCAAACAGGGGTTGAGGCAAAAGTGGGACAAAATAAATAATGATGAGGAGGGACCACCCAAAGGGCTGACAGGTCTAACACGCGTCCCCCCCAGCTGAAAGTGGGGAGAGCTACCCAACCCCTTGGGAGTTCTCATCACTAAGGCGGAAATACCTTGAGAGACCGTCTGCATTGGCGTGGTCCACTCCAGGCCGATGTTCCACCTGAAAGTCCATCCCCTGTAGGGAAATAGACCACCTCAACAACTTGGGATTCTCCCCCTTCATTTGCATCAGCCAACGAAGGGGTCGGTGGTCGGTCTGAACTAGGAAGTGCGAGCCAAACAGGTATGGCCGCAACTTCTTCAGAGCCCATACCACTGCAAAGGCTTCACGCTCTATTGCACTCCACTTCTGTTCCCTGGGAAGTAGTCTCCGGGATAGGAAGACCACGGGTTGATCCAGACCCTCTTCGTTGAGTTGCGATAACACTGCCCCAATGCCATGTTCTGATGCATCTGTCTGGACAATGAACTTCTTGGAAAAGTCTGGGGCCCTTAAGACCGGGGCCTCGCACATGGCTTTCTTCAATTTCTCAAAGGCTTGCTGACAAGCCTCCGTCCAGACTACCCGTCGAGGTTGTTTCTTGGACGTGAGCTCCGTGAGAGGGGCTACGATGGTACCGTACCCCTTCACGAAGCGGCGGTAATATCCCGTGAGGCCCAAAAATGCTCGGACCTCAGTCTGTGTCTTGGGGGGCTCCCAGGCCATGATGGCCTCGATCTTCGCCTGGAGGGGTTGCACCGCTCCCCTACCCACCAAGTGTCCAAGGTACACTACCGACCCCTGCCCGATCTG
Source organism: Triturus cristatus (assembly GCF_964204655.1). Lineage (NCBI taxonomy): Eukaryota > Metazoa > Chordata > Amphibia > Caudata > Salamandridae > Triturus > Triturus cristatus. The sequence continues at coordinate 1,069,693,968 of NC_140588.1, read as the reverse complement.
GCACTTGCTGGCCTTGATCGTCAATCCAGCTTGTCTCAGGGCCTGGAGAACAGCTTGCAGGTGACGCAAGTGATCCTCCCAGCTGTTACTGAAGACGGCTATGTCATCCAGATAAGCAGCAGAGAAACTCTCCATTCCGGTGAGGATCTGGTTTACCAGGCGCTGAAACGTGGCAGGTGCGTTCTTGAGCCCAAAGGGCATCACACAGAACTGGTAGTGGCCATTGGGCGTGGAGAAGGCTGACCTTTCCCTTGCTCCATCAGTCAAAGAGATCTGCCAGTACCCCGAAGTAAGGTCAAAGGTACTTAGATATTGGGCAGCTCCCAGCCGGTCAATCAATTCATCCGCCCTAGGGATCGGATGAGCATCAGTTTTTGTCACTGAATTCAGTCCCCGGTAGTCCACACAGAACCTCAGTTCTGGTTGGGCACCCGGTGGTGCAGCTTTTGGTACTAACACCACCGGACTAGACCAGGGGCTGCTAGAAGGTTCAATCACTCCTAGCTCCAGCATCTTAGTGACTTCACTATGAATGCTGGCCTTCACCTTGTCTGACATCCGGTAGATCTTGGACTTCACAGGTGGGCTGTCTCCTGTGTCCACGTCATGGACGCACAGGTGAGTCCTACCCGGGACAAGGGAGAACAACGCAGAGTACTGCCCCAGGGCCTGGCGACAGTCCTCCTGCTGTTCAGGAGTTAGAGATGGGGAGAGAATCACTCCCTCCACCGACCCATCCTTTTCCTGAGACGCAAACAGATCAGGGAGAGGCTCGCTTTCCACGTCCTCTCCTCCGTCAGTCACCATCATCAAGATGACTTCGGGCCTCTCGTGGTGGGGTTTGAGGCGGTTGGCATGCAGCACCCGCAGGGGCTGACGAGGGGTCTTCAAGTCCACCAAGTAGGTAGCCTTACCCTTCTTCTCCAACACCTCAAAGGGTCCTGACCAGCGATCCTGGAGGGCACTAAGCTCTCCTGGTTCGATCACCCACACCTTCTGGCCAGGCTCCAACTCCACCGGGTGAGCGTTGTGGTCATACCACGCCTTCATTACTGCTTGGCTGGCTTCCAAGTTGTCAGAAGCTTGCTTCCACAACTTAGCCATTTGGCTCCGGAAGGCCAGCATGTAGCTCACCACATCCTGGGGGAGCTTTCTGGGAGTTCTTTCCCATCCGTCTCTCACCAGGTTAAGAGGTCCACGTACAGGGTGCCCATACAGAAGCTCGAAGGGGCTGAAGCCCACTCCCTTCTGTGGCACTTCCCTGTAGGAAAAAAGTAAACAGGGTAGGAGGACGTCCCATTTCCTCCGCAGGCTTTCAGGCAGACTTCTGATCATGCCTTTTAAGGTTTTGTTAAACCTTTCCACTAGACCATTGGTCTGGGGGTGGTAAGGAGTTGTGAACCGGTAGGTCACTCCACACTCCTTCCACATTGCCCGCATATATGCTGACATGAAGTTGGTCCCCCTGTCGGACACAACTTCCTTGGGAAAACCCACTCGGGTAAAGATTCCCATCAGGGCCCTAGCCACAACAGGTGCTGTTATGGTCCTCAGAGGTATTGCCTCTGGGTACCGTGTGGCATGATCCACCAGAACCAGGATAAACCTGTGACCAGCTGTAGTTGGTGGATCTAATGGACCCACAATGTCGATGCCCACCCTTTCAAAGGGGGTGCTAACGACAGGGAGTGGTTCCAGGGGAGCTTTCAGCTTCACCCCTGTTTTCCCACTGGCTTGGCAAGACACACATGTCCGGCAGTAGGTATCGGACGACACTTTCATCTGAGGCCAATAAAAGTGTGGGACAAGACGGGCGAAGGTCTTGTCTTGCCCCAGGTGTCCTGCCAATGGTATCTCGTGAGCCAACTCTAAAAGGAAGGCTCGATAACGTTGAGGAACTACCAAGGCTCGTGACGATCCATGTAGGGGTGCCTTGGGTTCACTGTAGAGGAGGCCATCCTCCCAGTAAACACTGTAGTTCCCTTCAACGTTCCCTGCTGCCTGGGCTTCGGCCTGTCGCCTCAGCCCCTCAAGGGTAGGGCACTCCCTCTGGCCCTGGCAGAATTCCTCCCTGGACGGGCCTCCCTCCACGTGCCACTCGGCCGGGATGGGTAGGTCCTCCAGGTTGGTAACGTCCCCCTCCGCAGACTCCTGGTCCACCACCTCCGGTGGCCTATCCGTCCTACGGGGTGGAGACGCCGAGGCAGGCTCCTCCTGTCCTCGGTTCTTCCCTTGACTGGCAGCTGGCTGGGCCTTTGTTCCAGGCTCCAGCCGGAATGAACTCCCTCTTCGGGTAGTCTCGGACCTTGTGCTAACACAGGCCCAGTCAGGTGTACCCAGCATCTCTGTGTGAGTCCGGTATTCCACCTCCTTCCAAGCGTTGTGCTCCATGTCATTGCCCAGCAGACAATCGACTGGCACGGCAGGGCTTACGGCAACTCAAAGTGAACCTGCAACCCCCCCCCATTCAAAGGGAACCTCGGCCACGGGATAGTGGCCTGTTCTGCCGTCAGCCATCGCGGCTGGGTGGAGTACATCGGGAATTACCTGCTCTGGAGACACCAGCTGGCTACGCACCATAGTCATACTGGCTCCTGTGTCTCTCAGAGCCTCCCCTCTTTGGCCGTTGATGGTGATCCACTGCCCATACTTTGCGGTATTTGCGGGCACCTGGATCTTAGGAACCATCTCCCGTTCTCCCAGGGACACTAAAGTGACACCCGCCCACTCCCTTCCCTTAGTTAAGGGCATCTCCTCCCCGAGCACTACACTAGCTACTCCGGGGGGCTTTCCTCCAGTGGGAGGGGGTGATCGTTTCTGACACTTCGGATCTCCTTTATAGTGTCCAACGCCACCGCACTCGTAGCAATGGACAACCCTTGGCTGCTGACTCTGGCCAGGATTAGGGTTTCTGGGTGGGTTAGCCTTAGAGGTGAATCCTGTTCCCTTCCCTTGGAAGTTATTTTGGGGGCCTTTGGAGAACTCCTTTTTCTTTTCCCCTCCCTCTTTCTTCTGGGGGGCGCCCTGTCCGGCCTTTTGAGTATCCCCTCCAGTCCCCCTAATGGACACCCGGGTACTAGCCCAAATGTCCGCCTCCTCAGCAAGCTTCCGGGGGCTGGTCAGCTTGCTATCCACCAGGTGTTGCCGCAGTTCAGGGAAACATTTCTCGAGTAGGTGTTCCTTCAGTACTAGGTCAAACAGCTCCTCGTAGTTCCTTACTTCACTGCCCTGAATCCAACCTTCCAGTGCCTTCTTTGCATAGTCCAGGAAGTCCACCCAATTCTGTGTGCCCAGTTTGTGACTACCCCTGAACTTCTGTCTGTACTTTTCAGGTGTTAGTCCAAACTTTCTGATGAGCGCCAGTTTCATGGTGGGGTAGTGGGTCTGCTCATCCTCTTCGAGGCCCAATAAAGCATCCCTACCAGCTGGAGGCATGTACCTATACAATCCTCCTCCCCAATACTTCACTGGAACCCCATGGGCCCTCAACGAGACCTCATAGGCTGCTAGCCACTTGGCGATGTCGTCACCCGCCCCATAGCTAGCTACTATGTCCTTTGGCAGGTAAGGTTTGGATTCCCTGGTGATTTCTTGGTCTTTGCTGCCACCATTAGGAACAGTTGGTGCCCCAATTCTTAAGATCTGAAGCTCTATCTCTTTCAGTCTTATCTCATGAGCCATCCTCTCTTTCTCCGTCTCATGAGCCAACCTCTGTTCCTCCTTCTCCTTCTCCAGCTTTGCTAAATCCCATGTGAGCTGTCTTTTCTCTCTCCGATCTGCTAACTCCACGCTGGATAAGCCCCCGCTAGAGACAGTGCTGCCCTTCCTAGAAAGTGTCCTGGGCCCTGCTGACAGGTTCCCCACCTCAGGTTGGTACATCTCAGCCCCCTCGGGGTCAGGCTCTCCATCCCTGTCTTCCTCCTCAGCCTTGCTTTCTCGGCGTGCCTCCCCCCAAGCCCTTAAGCTGGTTTGGAGTGCACCCTTCTTTGCTCCTGGGGGACAGTACACCCCCTCCCGCTGGCAAAACTCCCTGAGTTGGGCCACAGTGTACGTGTCTAAGTCTTCCAGTACAAACTCCATCTTGCCCACTCAGGTTAGAGGACAGGTTTTGTGCAGTAACAATGTAGGGGGGTACCTTTAGTAATACCTCCTCCCACCACCAGAGTAAATTTGGAAAAAACAAAAACCCACAATTAGGAAGGCCGCTGTGAGAAAACTCCCGGTGTAGGCCTATGGACTACCCACAGTTATTGTTGAGTATATGTAGGCACAGCTCTATCCCACCACTGAACACCAATTTATGTTGGAAACGCCCGCTCCCACTCCGCAGGGTGGTGGTGGACTCCCCGAACACACTGTGGTAGCTTGGCTCGAGTGGTCAGGAAACAGGCGCAGTGCTAAGCATACAATATACCCATACAATAACCATGCGTGCATCCGTTCCAAAAACGACTACACCGTAAAAATTATGAAAATATTCTTCTTTATCTTTTTCTCTTAGTTGCTGATTGGAAAAATAAATAGGTCAATCACAATATACAAGTTTCAATTAGTGCAGGTCAAATAAATATTGGCTGTTTGATGAAATAAATAGGGGTGATCATAAATAACAGGGCATAAATACAAGTGCAATATATACAGACAATTAAATACTTTGAGGCAATAAATACTGTACCAATAAATATTGTACACCAACAAGTCCTGTGGACCTATAAATATAGTGCAGCAATAAATAGATAAAAATTCAATAAATACAGTATCCCCAATAAATAATTACAAGTATACAGCACCCCTCATATAATCAGATGACACTTCACTTCTTAAGGGCTGATTTGGCCCAGGCACAGCTTGTAGGGTTGTGGAAGGCTTGAGGGGGGAGGCTACTCCCTGGCTGGGACAAGGCTGAGGCCTAAACTGAGGTAGATCAAAGGGGGGAAATACCAATGCCCTGGCTTTCCTTCTCCACACAACCTCTCTAGGTTAGTCCCAGTTCACCCCAGGCACAGTCAGATGGGTTTCAGCACCTCCCTAGCCCCTTAGAATAGTCTCTCAGGTCTCCACAGGGCCTTAGGCGCCCTCTACTCCACTTACTGCCCTTTTTCTGATGTTCCGACGCCGCTGGAGTCGCGTCGACGCCGTGAGGCGGTTCCGGTTCGGTCTCGGCGGCCTCGGCACAATGTCAGTTCTTTGACGACTCCGGCAGGCGGTTCCGGTCCGATGTCGGTGGCCTCGGTTCGATCTCGACCTCCGATTCGACGGCGTCGGGCAGTCTCTTCACGATGTCGACTTCGGGCGGCTCTGGTCCGATGGCGCTCTCGGCTCCGATGACGTCGGCCGGCCTGGCCTCGATGTCGACTTCCGGCGACTCCGGGGTGCGATCCTCACCCCGACCTCCGGTGCTCCTCCTCACAGGCTCCGGGCGACTCCGGAGTGCGATCCTCACTCCCGACCTCCGGTGCTCCTCTACCTCGGTCTCCGACGACTCCGGAGGGCGGACTTCACTCCTCCGATGACGCCGCTCGCTCGACCTCGGTTCACTTCCTCCTCGACCTCTGGTATTCCTCACGACCTCCGTCGGCGCCCTCTCACGACCTCAGGCGGCTCCGGGTACGACGTCTGCTACTTCAGTCAGCGCCGCTTCTCCACCTCGGGCTCCAGGTCTCAGGCTACTCGACGCCGGACTCCAGGGAAACCAGTTCTCAGGTCAGAATCTTGCTGTTTTCTTGGTTCTAAGGCCTGTTCCTGCTGTCCAGGTCCTTAGGATGGTTTTCTTCTGTCTTTTTCCCACACAGGGCTATAGGCTGGGATCCATCAGTAGGGACAAGTATCAAGGGTGGGTTTATGGACCCCACTCCAGGCACAAGTTTCCACCCCTGCTGCTTCACTCCTTCCTCCTTCACTGTTGTGCTCCTCTCTCTTCACCAGTCAGGTGCCAACTGCCAGCTCCAACTGCCAACTGCCTCTCTTATCCTCCCAACATTCTAAACGGTCTACAAATGTCACAGAGTTCTGGAATCTCCTGGAATGTTCTGGAAGGTGCTGGTAGGTTCCAGTGGATGCTGGTGATGTCACAGGTGGCCACCATTTTGTGCTCCAGGCCCTCAGACAGAAGTTTCAGGGGTAGCTAAAATGGCTCCCTGAATCTGCAGCAACACTAAAAAGTCTGGTGGTTCCCAAAAAGGAAAAATTCAAACAGGGGTTGAGGCAAAAGTGGGACAAAATAAATAATGATGAGGAGGGACCACCCAAAGGGCTGACAGGTCTAACAGGTTGCTTTAGGAGTCAGGTTTTGGCAGTTACGGAGGACTCTGTCCTAGCTTTATATTTCCGGCAGGGTGTAGAACAGGTCTGCTGTTCATGTGAGGTCTTGATCGAAGGCAGGCAGTCATCCCAGGTTCCTGGAGTCAACAGATGCAGGACGAGTCTACTTTGAAACAGATTTTGTCAAGAGATGCAGACAGGCTGGCAGGGTGGTTACCCAGTTGTAAGAAAGTGGCTCTGTATATAGTGTTCCCAAATGGGTACAGTGTGCACAGAATCCACAGTCCCCAGATGTTTGGCAGAGGCTAAAGTTAGATATAACCTTACTCTCTAAAGTGGTAGCTTGGTCGAGCCGTAAGGCAGTATCAGAGGACAGTGTAAAGCACTTGTGGTACACACTCAGTCAGCAAATGGTCTCACACACTCAATAACTGAACTCTAGGCCAATGGTTTGTATATAAAAATATATGATTGTTTTATTTTAGAACCAATAGGTATCAAAATATACTCTCAGAATGAGATGCTTTGGATAAATGCTTTCAATAGGCAATAGACTTGAATACAGTAGCTACAGTTGTTGCAATGGGCAACACAATTTCAAACACAATTATGCATTGAGCTCAATGGGAATTTCGAAGTAAATGCAATTAGTTACTTTTTGGATTACTTTTCTTACCACAGGACTGGATCCTAGATTCAGTCCTGGGACAGTTCCTGGAAACAGGGGAGTAAAAACGTTTTGGTTAGAAGTATGATTTTTAAGGAATATTATTGCATTTTAAAAGTTGACACTTAGAAACTTTTTCACACAGAATCACCAAGATTATCCTATGGGAGGAGATTCGCTTAGCAGGTAAGTGGGGTTATCGTTACTTTTTCTTACTCCGTGTTGGATCCTGGATCCAGCACTGGGGCATCTCCTGTAAGCAGTTGAAAGAAATAGTTTGTTATATAGGCGATTTTTAAGGAATATTTGAAAGTTTTAAAAATCGACACAGAAGAATTTCTGGTGAAAACCAGGCAATGTTATCCTATGGAAGGAAAATCAAGTTAGCGGCAAGTACAGTTGTAATTACTTTTCAGGGTCAGTGCTGGGCACCAAGATCCAGCACTGGGATCTCTCCTAATAGCAGGTGAGTAATTTTGTTTGTTATTCGGCTGATTTTAGATAAATATTTTAAAGTTTTAAAATTCTACACTTAGAAGAATTTCCAAGGTGAAACCAGTCAATGTTACCCTATGGAAGAACAGTGAGTTATCGGCTTTTGGGTAAGTACTCGACTGGCAGAGTTAAGGTTCTGGGCATAGACTCAGGTAGGTACAGTGGTTACACCCTCAGCAGCACAGGGGCAGCCGGGTGCAGAGACTTAGGCCCAATGTTATCCTATGGCGGGCAGGGGGCCCTTTGGTTGGTGGCTGCTGGCAAGCAGGCCACGCAGCTGTGTGAGCTGGGCTCCTGGTCACTTACTCAGGGCAAGTGGGGACATTTTTCATTTATTTATTTTATTTATAGAGTTTTATATAGCGCGGACTGGACCCTTGGGTATCAGAGCGCTTCACAGTTACATGTGGAACATTTGTAATACAGCACGGATAACAGCATTAATATAATATTCCTGTACATGAGTTTTATCCATTTCTTTTACAAAGTGTAATAGTATTTCTATACACATGATTCTGATGTCCTTTCCGAAAGTTCTCGATCAGACACTTGCCCGGTCGACGTTTGGGTTTTAGTTACAATGCTAAGGTGAACAGTCTAGCCAATGGAAGGAACTTGCTCATTAGGAAGATCTTTGCTTCCTTCTTGAATGTTGCTATGTTTGGAATTTTTCTAATGTTTGGGGGGAGTGAGTTCCAGATTCTGGGGGCTGCTCCGGAGAAAGCTCTGTCATACGTTTTCTTCTTCCGAAAGATGGGTGGTTTCAGCAGCAACTCTTTGGAGCTCCTACCTGGTCTGCTTCCACCCGAAAGCTCTATTTTCTGAGCTAAGTACCTCGGAGATTTGTAGTGGAGCGCTTTGTGTGTGGTACATGCCAGTTTGAATTGAATTCTGGCTTCGTATGGTAACCAGCTTAATGCTTTTAGGTGAGGTGAGATATGATCGAATTTTCTGGATCCAGTAATGAGTCTTGCGGCCGCATTGAGAGAGGCTTTTAGTGGAGCTGTGGAGATTTTTGAAAGACCTGTTAAAGTTGTACATCCATATTCAATCCTTGAAATAACCAAGGATTGGACTGCCAGTTTGAGGTCCGCTGTGGAGATGAGGTTTCATTTTTCTAATATAGTACAGGTGAAACCGGGCACTTTGTCACTGATTTGATGTGGGCTTTCATGTCTAGGTTCTTATCAAGCGTGATTCCCAGTGATTTTGCAGAATCAACTAGTGTAGGTGTGCAGTTTAATGCTGTGATCAGTTTTGTCCATTCCTTCACTTCTGTGGGTTTCTTCGGTGGTGATATTAATAGGAATTCAGTTTGAGCGTTTAGTTTCAAATGATTGCTAGATAACCAGTGTAATGATATTTTTAAGGCCTCATTCATTTTCTTTATGTCTTACAGTGAAGTTATCTTGATGTAGATCAGTGTCATCTGCGTACATGTGATAAAATATGCATGCGTCTCAGAGGATTTCTGTGAGGGGTTCGACATAAAGGTTGAATAATGATGGGGATAGTGTTGATCCTTGAGGGACTCCAATCGAATTTGGGCATGATGGGGAGAGCGTTTGGTTGACCAGGAATCTTTGAGTTCTATTCTGATGGAAGGATTCAAACCATTTCAGAACAGTTCCAGATAGTCCCATCCTGTCTTGAAGCCTGGTTAGCAGTTTTGCGTGGTCTACCGTGTCAAAGGCAGACGACAGGTCAAGAAGAACTAGTAGGCATGTTTGATTGTGATCTAGGGCCTTCAGCGCATCATCCACTATATGTAAGATTGCTGTTTCCGTACTGTGGCCTGGTCTGAATCCGGATTGGCAGTCGTCCAGCAACTTGAATTTGGCGATGTGGCTGCTCAGTTGATTTTGTACACATTTCTCAATCAGTTTGGCGAGTAGTGGGATATTGGTTACTGAGCGAAAATTATTTGGCTCTGCTGGATTCGCTGTCGATTTTTTGATGATGGGAGTTACTTGACCTGCTTTGAGGCATTCCGGTAAGATCCCTTGAGATAGTGAGGCATTTATTATCTTTGTCCATACAGGGACGACGATATGATGGATTCTTTTTAAGCATTTAGAGGGGAGGGGGTCATTGTAGTGGTTGTTAGGTTTGATATCCGAGAGTTGTCAAATGGTATTTTGGTCATATAGCTTGAAGGTTGCCCAATGTGCATTGTTTTTCAATCTCACGGTCGTTTGTTTTGGTATCATTGTTTTGTGTTGGTAATTGACTAGGGAGATTGTCGGCTGCCAGCCTGAGCTCTCTTTCTAGCGTGTTGTCCTGGTCAGTGAAGAATGTAGAGAATTCTTCGCAGCTCAGTTGAGTTTTAATGGTTTCGTGTGCAGATTTGGCCAGCTTATTAGATTGTTGTTTTAATATCTCGAATAGTCTCCGTGGTCTGATTTTGGCGCTGTCAAGTTCCAATCTAAAGTATTCCTTCTTGGAGTTTAGTACTTTTTTGTTGTACTCGTTTCTGATCTGAGTGTTTTAAGCTGGGGGATGATGGGTGCTGGCTCCATTTCCTTTCAGCAATCCTCAATTTACCCCCATCTTCATTCAATGTCTCATTAAACCATGGATTTTTATCCTTCTCAGAAATTCTTTACTTTTAGTGGCATGGTGGAGTTGACTACATTAGTCATTGATTTGGTGTAGTATTCAGTGAGTTCGTTAACATTCAGCAAGTTGTTACGCGGATCTATTCCCTTCTCACATCTTGCTATTAGTAGCTCCATAGTAGGGTCTTTGGTGTCCCGGGTCCACTTTCAGTTTGACAGGCTGCGCGGTCCTGCTCTTTTTTATATTGGGTATTGGTGGTCTGACCAATCACAAGAAGCGATTGATTGAATGGTGATATCTTTCCTCTTTGAGATTACCCAGTCTAAGGTTGCCCCTTTCGAATGGGTTGGTTGTGTGCATGCTTGAATAAGGTTTAGATCTGTGAAAAAGTCTTTAAGAGTGTCGATCTGTTTGTCATTTGTCATCCCAGTGTAAATTGAAGTCGCCTAGGAATATGTTATTAATGGGATTGTTAGTTAGCCGTGATGATCTCCATTAACTGTTCCATGAACATAGCATTATTGCCTGGTGGGTGGCAAAGCGCATGCAGGTTGCATCTTTGATTGTCTGCTGTTCTTACATTGATGCCTAGGTATTCACAGGATTCGTGAGGGTCGGACTGAATTTGGTTGTCCGAGCGGTGTATGCAGGCTATACCACCGCCTGTCTTATTTCGTCTGTCTAATCTCACGATGTTATAGCGAGGGGGCACCAGAAGATCTATAAATGGGGAAGAGGATTCCGTAAGCCATGTTTGTTAGAATAGTTACATCGATTTCCTGGCTAACTATGAGGGCAGCGATGTCTGAAGCATGTTTTGCTGCGGACCGACAGTTGAGCAGGAGGCATAGTAGTGGTTTCCCTGTATTGTTCATTTCTCGAGTATCGGCAGATAGCTGGACTTGTAGATTATTAAGGTTGGGTTTCCTATTCTTAGGCCAGGATTTTCCATTAGTATCAATCGGTACGGATTTAATTTCCTCTGCTGCTAGCTTCCGGCTCATATGAGCGCAATATGGTTAATGTTTCATCGTCGGATTGGTATTTAAGATTTCTCTCTGGTCGGTTATGTCTATTTGATACTGGCATGGTTGTCTCTCTATTCTTTTCTTGAGAGCTATGCACTGATTTATGGGCGTTTTCGACTTTGGCGTGGGTGTTTGCCGTGATTGAGTATTTTTTCCAAAGATTGTAATGCCCTTGAAATGTCCTTTGACATGTTACCCACTTTTGTTTGAAGAGCTTCAAATTCCTTTTGAGACTGAGAAGATATCATGAGAGTATGTGTCTGCCTATTTCGGGTTTTGTTGTCATTGTTTCAGGGGTAAGTGGCAGTGGGGTGGGGTGCGCTCCCTACGTCCTGTGCTCTAGATCTTACGTTACAATAAGAGTTTCTTAAAGTCATTGAAGTACCTTGTGATGTTGATGAATATGGTATGAGAGGGGTGTTAGCTTTCGTATCCTCTACTTCCAGAAGGAGGTTCCCGTTGACTGTTCTGCATGTAGTCAAAGCTCGAGATGGTGGCGTTTATACTTCGCTGAGGTGGCGTCGGTGCGGTATTGGCATATGGTGTGGAATTTTCACATGTCTCTGTATCACTTCCATCTAATGAGCCTCCTGTTAGCGTTGTGTCTCCTGGTATCATAGTAGTTTGTGGATCTAGAGCATCTAGAGGGTCTCTGATTGCGGAGTCTGTGGCGGCATTGTTGGAGGTGAGTAGTGTGTCTTGTGTGGTCCATTGTTGAACAGATAAGTCTTGAGTGGTCTACGTACTCTTTAAATGTTGGAAAAAAGTTGTCAAACTTTTCTAGCTCGTTGTTGGCTGCTTGTACAAGTACAATGCCGTTCTTGTAGATAGTTCTGCATAGCTCCGCTCTAAGTCTCGGTGACGGTGCGACCATAAACTTTGTGCCATGTGTGATGTTGTTTAGGTTTTCTACGTAGACCATCTTTGTAATGGCAGTGCACCATTTATTTGTTTTTCTGGTGAAAATCATCAAGTCGTTAATAATTATGCCTTTGTTTAGGTTGAAGTAGGGGGTTAGAGATCAGAGTTTCTGGGTGTTTTCTAATTAGGTTGTGTTTGAATTTTTTGACTGCATTCTTAGATAGGTTAGTTGGGTATTTTATGACAAAGGAGTTAGTGCCTGCTGGTTCTAAATTGAATTCCGCCATTATTTACTGAGAGGAGATTGGTTTCCGCCTAGAGGAGACTTTACTTGTATGTCATTATCTGTCTTCCGGTGCTTGCCGGTCAATTTATTGTTGCTGTGCCCTCTTCGCCCTCCTGGGTCTTATATTTCCCTTAGTTGAGTTATGCTGAGCCCTTCCAAGATGGCCGCTGTCTTATACTTCGATGTTTTAGGCTCATCTTATGTCTGTGAGGTCCTTTTCTATTTTGCTGCCCAGTCCTTTGTTGCCCTTTCGATGTTGCCATTCTTTGGGGGGTAGGGTTGATTTGTTAATATAGTGCAGTCCCTTTTCTCTTGATGGTCCGGGCATTGGGTGAAGAGAGAGCAAGAACTAAAGCAGGCTACACTGACACTGGATGCCTTAACTAGATTTCAGTACAGGTTAATACAGTTAAATTATGTCCGCGTCAGCCGCCATTTTAAAGTCAGGCAGCCAGCAAAGCAGTAATCTGCAGCCTTACTGGGGGGAAACCAGTGCGTTGATTACGAGAATCCAGCGATCCGAGCGATGTTGCTGATAAGACCTTGGCTGGTATGCAGCGCTTTAGAAAAGCGCCGCTCCAAATTGCATGCAGTCGATCACCTGGTTACATACCAGCGCCCGGCCTCGCATAGAGAGCTCCGATGCGGGTGCGCATCGTCTGATCTGTATACATCAGCATTGGGGTGTGCGTAGTCTGACCTGTATACAGCGTTTATCTAATCATCCGATGCAGACGGGACGACCCTGGGTGACCGCCGCTCTATCTTGCGATCATCTGGCTACCAGGCAACCATCGGGGGACGGTGCGCTGAACGATCTTCTCTCGTAGGGCAAGTATCTTTCCCCATGTGATCCAGAGTGCAGGCGTTAGAGAGACAGGTGGATGACTGAAGGACGGGTGGATAGTGGGGTTTGCACGGCGTTTTTACCAGTATTGGTTATCCCAAACCCCGGAGCTCTAGCAGCAAGCTCCCTCCTTAGCGGCCATCTTGCGATGTTGCACTGCCAGGGGTACTCGGGCGGCTGGGTGCAAGGTGCTTTTGAGCCGTGAGCCACTCGATGGATTTCAATAGAGAAGCTCAGTGACGAACAAAGGCTGCAAGCTCGGGGACGAAGATTCTTCAGCTGCGACCACCACTTCGAGAGGTAAGTTGGGAAGTTGGAGGATAGGTAGGCACCCAGGAGTTGGGCACAGGGGAGCCACAGGGCGCCAGGGTGCCTTTTGGCATCAGGAAATCTTACCCTCTGCTCGTCGCAGTTGGGGCAGGGGGGGGGGGGGAAATCTCTGGTGTTCAGGCTGCAGGCGTCGTCAGGAGCGTCGAGGAGGGTCCTTGGGTGCTGGATTCGGGGTCACATCCTCGTGGTCTTTGTCCACTCCGGCACAGGCCAGGCTTGGCGGATGCAGTGTGCAGGAGTCGCGGTTCCTGGTTGGCACCAGGGGCTTGTTACTTGCTTTGAGCAGAACCACTGCTCATCGGAGTCCCAGTCTTTAAGAGTCACAAGGCAGTCAGGTCCTTCGGGGTTTTTGAGGTTGCTGACCACTGGAGACGCCAGGGTTTAGCAGGAGCAGGTTCGAGGGTCGACAGGCCTGTAGGGCTGGGGCCAAATCAGTTGGTGTCTTCCTCTTGTTAGCAGTTGCACGGCAGGTCTTCTGGTTTCTTGATCTTCTTGCTTGTTTCGGGATCTGAGGAAGGTTGGTTCAGGGTGCCCCTAAATACTAAATTTAGGGGTGTTACAGGTAGGTAAAGGGAAGGAACCAATGGGGAGTTCACCCCCTATCTTGCCACTCTCCTGTGGGAGGGGGCCAGTAGTCTAGTCCTGATTGGGCAGGGCTCCCCATCTTCAAGATGGGGAGAGCCCGGAGATGTGCTTCACCTCACCTCCCCCACCTGAGGAGTGGGGTTGGCAGAGGCTGGCACACCCACTTTCCTCCCTTGGGGTTTTCCACCAGAGTGGGTGTCAGAACCGGTGGGGGCCAGTTGCTGAGTACAGCAAGTGGCCTGGAGAAGCTCACAAAGGCAGCATGCCTTTGAAGCTTACCCCCTGTCCATTCTGGGGGAGGTGACCTAGCACCTCGCCCAGGATGTGCATTGTTGCAGGCTCAGAAGTGCGGATGGCTCTACGCAGGGGTCCAGCAACATGTCTGCTGTGTGGCAGCCTAAGCAGCCCCTCAGACAGGACGTGGATTGTAGGTTAGGTTCAGGGGGCAACTCCAAGTTGCTCTCCGTCGCGCATGGTACATTAAACCCGCACTGATGCCAGTGTGGGATTTAATGTGCTAAGAAGATGTATACCAAACTTCTCAGTCTTCAGTATTGCCATCATGGTGCTGTGGAGTTCTTGTTGACGACCTGCCAGCACCATATACTCTTAATGGCAGCACTGCACTTAGTGGCCAGGAATGGACCTGGGTACTGTAGGGGCACAGGGCTCATGCTCCTGTGCCCACACCACTGGCATAGGGCACCCAGCTAGAAGGGTGACTGAGGTATGCCAGGGCAGTGTGTGTTGTGGGCATGGCACACAGGGATGTGTGCCATGTCGACTGTTTAGTTCTGCACCAAGACACTCCGCCTGCAAAGGCAGTGTGTGTGCGTGTGTCAGGGTACAGGGCCTCTAAGGTTGGCACAATAAGTGCTGCAGCCCTTAGGGGCCTTCTCTGGTCACAAGGCCCTGGGTACCATTTACCAGGGGCTGACATGTGGCCAGAGATGCCAATTGGGTTTAGGCTTCATGCAGTTTTTAGGGAAGGAACACAGGCCCTGCGTACCCGATTGGCAGGAGCCCAGGGAACACTCCTTCAAAGTACATCAGCAAAAAGTGGGGGCATACCATGCAAGGAAGATAGCATTTTCTCACACCAGTCAGCCGCTGCTTCTCTCCCCTCTGCTTCTGCAGCTCTTCGGTGTCTGTAGGAAGCTGTCTGTGTTAACACCAAAGTGAGATTTAGTGTGCAAAGAGCACAGTGGAACGCAAAAACTAGGTAGAGGTAAAGTAGATAGCACCTCACTATTTGTGGTAGTGTGATCGAGCAGTAAGGCAATATCAGAGGACAGTGTTAAGCATTTGTTGCACACACTGTCAGCAAATGAATTCATACACTCAGACTGAACTTCAGACCAATTGTTTTTGTATAAAAATATTTTTATTTATTTTATTCTCTAGAACCAAGCAAGCCTGGAACAGGTAAGCAATAAATACTTTACAGTAGTAATGCAGTTTGTAAACAGTTTGAATTTCAATTGTATATGCACTCGGTTTTGATTTACAGTACTGTTACTGGGAAATGCAAGGCTTTGGAAATACAGTACATATCCTTTGAATGGGCTTTTTAGTAAAATAACCAGTAAATTCCTTAGATTACTTTTCTTTCACAGTGTAGTTATACCTGGATACTACACTGGGACATTTCCTGTAAACAGGTAAGTAAAAGCGTTTAGTACAGTTGTAAAAGATTCATAGATTTTCCAACTCCACACTTAGAAACTTTTCATAGAAAAACAGTCAATGTTATCCTATGGAGAAAAATTGGGTTATCGGTTTAAACGCAAGTACTTTGTTGTGGCAGTTGGCGTTCTGGGGGTTAGACTCAGGGGCCCCCCAGGGGCAAGGATGCATTCTTGTTACACCCTCAACGGCACTAGGGCAGCCGGGTGCAAAGTGCTGAGGCACAATATTATCCAATAGGGCATAGGGGGACTCCAGTTGGTGGCTGCTGATGAGCAGGCCACTGGGTTGTGGAAGCAAAGCTCCTAGATTTAAGCTCAGGTCAAATGGGGGTTTAGGCCAGCACAAAAGATGCATCCTCAGCAGCACTGGGGCGGCCGGGTGCAAGTGTTTTGCCGTAGGGGTGCCCAGTAGCTTTCAATGGGGAGTCTACGGTTTGCGAAAGCACTGCAGGCTCGGGGGCGTCGGTTTGGCCACCCAAGGCCGTGGGGAGTCTAGTGCAGGGGTGCCTTTTAGGGTCGGATCTTACCATCTCCTGGTTGCGGTTGGGGAGACCTTCCGGTTTGAGGCAGGTCAGGGGTCGCCTCTGTTGTTGGATCACTCGAACTCGGGCTGTGGGCATCGGGTGCAGAGTGGTGCAAACTTGCGGAGTTGGAGTCTGTTTGAATAAATCCGGTGTTCAAAGGAGACAGTCTTTGGGATTGAAGGCAGACAGGTCCTACGGGTTTCTCAAGGCTGCTGGACACACCAGGATTTCCCTGGAGCAGGTTTGAGGTGGGGACATGCCAGTAGGACTGGGGCCCAAGTTAGTGGGTGTCGTCCTCGTTAGCTTCGGCACAGCTGTTCAGTCTTTTTCTTCTGGTTTCTTGTCTGAGGAGGCAAGGTTCAGGGGTGCCCCTAAATACTAGATTTAGGTGTGTTACGGGTAGGTAATCGGTTGGGAAAAGGTCCGTTCCCTGGGGTGGGTACACCCTCCTCCCCCATTATGCCAGCCTCCAGTGGTTGGGGGGCATTTCCCTGGTTGGTTGAGTCCCCCCCCCCCCCCCCATCTGCAAGATGGCAAGGGCTGAGAGTTGGACTACCTCGCCTCCTCCACCGGAAGGGTGGAGTTGGCAGAGGTGGGCACACCGCTCTTCATTTGTTTTCCCGCCGGTCCTCCCGCCCATAGTGGGGGTCAGAACCAGTGGGGACCAGTTGCTGAAAGCAGCAAGTGGCCTGGGGAAGCTCACAAAGGCAGCAAGTCTTTGAAGCTTCCCCTCCGTGAACCCGGCCCATCCTGGGGGAGGAGAATTGACACCTCGTCCCAGGATGTGCATTGTTTCAGGTCCCAGAGAGCAGCAGGCTCTAGACCCAGGGTCCAGAAACATGTCTGGTGGTGGCAGCTGAAAGCAGCCACTCAGCCTAGACACTAGTGGTAGGTCGTTTTTCAGGGGGCATCTCCAAGATGCCCTCTGTGTGTAAATTTTCATTAAACCCACACTGATGCCAGCGTGTGATTTAATGTGCTGAGAAGTTTGATACCAAATTTCTCAGTTTTCAGTGTAGCCATTATGGTGCTGTTGAGTTCGTAAGTAAACTCCCAGCAACATATATTCTTAATGGCAGCACTGCATTTACAATGTCTAAGAATTGACATGGACACTCTAGGGGTAGACCGCCCTAGCACCTGCACCCTCACCACTGGTATAGTGCACGCAGCTAAAGGGGAGACTGATCTGGATGAAGATCAGCCGACTGAAGCTGAACACGGATAAAACGGAGGTCCTCATCCTCGGCTCCAACCCTTCAGCCTGGGACGACTCCTGGTGGCCGACAGCACTGGGGGGAGCACCGACACCAACGCAACCAGGGAATCATCCTTGACACAACGCTCTCAAGGACCAAGAAAGTCAACGCCGTCTCCTCCTCCAACACCCTCCGCATGATCTACAGGTGGATCCCGACAGATACAAGAAGAACAGTCACCCAGGCCCTCGTCAGCAGCAGACTGGACTACGGAAACGCACTCCACACTGGAGCCCCGACCAAGCTCAAACGACTGCAACGCATCCAAAATGCCTCGGCATGACTGATCCTCGACATACCATGCCACGGCCACATCTCCTCACCCCCCACCCCCGCCCCCCCCACCTGAGAAACCTGCACTGGCTCCCCGTCAACAAGTGCATATCCTTCAAGCTCCTCATCCACACAAACAAGGCACTCCACAAGACCGGCCCAGCCTACCTCAGACTACTTTCTATCTACATCCCCAACCGCCAGCTCCGCCGACCTCGCACTCGCCACCGTCCCGCGCATGTGAAGAACCACCGGCGGGAGATCTTTCTCCCACCTCGCCTCCAAGACCTGGAACACCCTCCCACTGAGCCTACGACAGACCCAAGCCCTGCTGACCTTCAGGAGGCTACTCAAGACCTGGCTGTTCAATCAGTAGCGGTCCCAATTCCCCCCTCCCAGCGCCTCGAGACCCTCACAGGTATGTAGTGCACTCTACAAAGGTTTGATTGATTGTAAGCATAGCACCCAGGGATGTGTGCAACCCTACAGAAAGAGGGCACGTTCTCACAGAAGACACCCCATCCAATATTTATAGGACGCGAACTAATTGCCCTCACATGGGTTCCTCCATCAACTAAAGTTGTGGTGATGACCGGAAGGAACTCACATTAACTGGTGGGCAGGAAGGCAGACGTTCCAGACCTCCTGTGGCTAGGCGCCAGTCTACTAGAGGAATCGGCCCTATAGGGCTTTGGGGGATGAGGCAGACTGGGACTCTCCCTATTAGTAGATAGTCTATCAAAGGACACCTGGTCCTTCTCAGATCTCATGGAAGGATATGGTCTGCCTCATATCGAATTCTACTGCTACAGTCAACTGAGATATGCTCTCGCACCTTACTCGAGGGACGTACAGAATTTATCAGAATTTAGTCCACTGAGGCAAAATGGACTGTCCCCTACAGAGGGAAGGGAGGTTCTACAATTTTCTTTTACTACTTTGTTTATGTTACGATTAGATAAGATGGGTAGGGAAGCTTCCATGGCTGAAGGGCACAGTGTGGCATCTTCGATCCTTGGCACGAGCGGCTATGAATTGGTCATTACTCCGTTACATATGGAGAGTCTGGGAACTAGATGCAAGCGAATAACATGGAATGTGCAGTGTTCGAATAGTCCTGTAAAACGTAACCAGGTATCCGCTTATCTCCGGAATAGCAGTGGCATTTCTTAAGGAGACCTCCTTCAGGGTGTCCTGTATTAAATACCTAAGGAAAAGGTGGCATGGGCAAGCCTTGACCACGTCCTTCTAGGGATATGCCCTGGGAGCCTGGATATGGGGAGCCCTGGGGGTCACGTTCTAACACACACTAGTTTGCCTGCATGGAGAGGGAGGATAGGTCACCCTGGAAGGGGCGCTTGACACACATGATCTCCGTCTCAAACGTATACGCTTCAAACGCCGACGATGACTATATTGGTATGGTGCAGATGGTCGCGCAGGTCTCCCTAGTACGTAGGTCACCCAAGCAGGTGGCTTTAACTGTGAACTGGATGGCCAACTAGATAAATTGTGTTGGCTCTCGAAAAAAGAGAACTCCAACAATCAATTAAGGAGACTTTAACAATAGTAATCCCAAAGCTAGTTAAAGACCCCATGGAGATGGGATCGTATCGGCCTCTCTCTATGTTGAATGTGGATCTCAAATGTCTTAGTCATGTGTTGGCAGATAAGCTGCTTCTCCGTCTCCCACGACTAACGCACGACGATCAGTTGGGCTCTATCCCGCAGAGGAATACGCGACTCAACATATGTCGGCTAGCTCATGTTTTGCATACACCAGAGTTGAACGGTGACCAATAGGCTTAGCTTTTTTGGCTTTGATGGGAAAGAGCACTTATAAAAGTGGTAGTCTTGCCAAGGTGCTTATAAGTCATGCAGGGCACCTTCTAGGAGAGTAGCCAGAGTGTATTTCAAGATATGGGCTCGCTTGGTGGAGCTCCTCTGGAATGGCAAAAGATATAGACTAGGACTTGCCTCACTTTGAAGAGATTGGGAAAACGGAAGAAATGGAAGTTCCAAATTGGGAACTCTTAGCTGGCAGACCACTTACAGCACGCTGTGCAATGGCTGGACGGGAAACCCAACTGTGAGAGGTCCTTGCTGGGGGACAACCATGGTGGCCACCAGCTTGCAACACTGTTGATGGGGGGGAATTACCCACATTTGATTCGTCTGAAGGGCAGGTTTTGGGAACAGGCAGTACAGTGGGTAATAAAGGGGTGCCCTATTCCCTTAACCTTGGCATGTGGATAGTACATCCTTGGAGCAAATAGAGAGCTTGAGGTCAGTTGATAAGTGGCAGGAAGGGATGTGTGTATAATGTTGACTGACCTTTACCCAGACAGTGTTCATTACTGTTCGAAATGGGGGTCTCTAGTTGGCCATGGTTTGCACCTTTGTTCAAGTAGGGACCCTTCCTTCTAGTCAGGATAAGAGAATTACACTCCTAAAATAACCCCTGCTCACCCCATTGATCGCTTGGCATGAGCAGTCATCTTAGAGGCAGTGTGTAAAGCATTTGCACATAACCAACAGTAATACAGTGTAAGCACTACAAAAGGACACCACACCAGTTTAGAAAAATATCCAATATTTTTATATACTTTAAATACCAAAACCGATAAAATCCCACAATACAGTAGTTATTAATCTTCAGTTATCAAAATAACCTTGAAAAACAGTTCCTTGAAGTCGATAGCTTCCTCTGGGCCAGCTACGGTGTCATAGACCCGCAAAACAGTACCTTTAGAAATGCACGGTGACGGCGACCTCTCCTTGAGCTCCGAAAGCACGGCGTCCGCCAGCATCAGTTCCGGAGGTCGGTGCAGGAGTCGGGCCCTTGAAGTCATACGCGTTGCAGATCGAACTCTCCGCGGTTGAAGTCAGGAGCGCTGGTGTCGGGTGCTGCTGTGTGAAGTGCAGTGGTGCGGTGTGCTTTGCCCTCAAGTCGCGGTGCGAGCAGCGGCTTGGTGGTGGTGTCAGATGGCGTCGGTGAGACCAGGGTCGTGGTGCGAAGTGATGCGGTGCTTGTCGCAGTGCTGGCAGGTCACGTGCAAGCAGTGGCGTAGTCGTTGCTGAAGCGCTGTCGTCGGCTGATGAACTGGAGTCAATGGCGCCGGCAGGCCAAGGCTGCGGTGCGGGATGAGGGCGGTGCATCGTGTAAATTTATGAACGGTTCCCTCGAACCGCAGTGCAAGCAGCAGCGCAGCGTTTGTGTGGAGCGATGTCGTCGGGGATACCAGGGTCGCGGTGCGAAGTGATGCGGTGCTTGTCGCAGTGCTGGCAGGTCACGTGCAAGCAGTGGCGTAGTCGTTGCTGAAGCGCTGTCGTCGGCTGACGAACTGGAGTCAATGGCGCCAGCAGGCCAAGGCTGCGGTGCGGGATGAGGGCGGTGCATCGTGTAACTTTATGAACGGTTCCCTCGAACCACAGTGCAAGCAGCAGCGCAGCGTTTGTGTGGAGCGATGTCGTCGGGGATACCAAGGCTGCATCGTAATGCGAGGCGATGTGGAGTGCGGTGCCCACAGGTCGCGGTGCAAGCAGCAGCTCAGCGGCAGTGTCAGAAGGAACTGAGTCGGCAGCATCGGGTTGCTTTTTCTTCTGTTGCAACACAAAACACACCGTCCCCAGTGCTGAGGGCATTAGAACTTGAAGCCTTTGCTGTTCCTGAGACTTCTTCAACAAGGGGCAAGCTCTACCTCAAGCCCTTGGAGAAACTCACAAAAAATAGGATTGCAGAAAGTCCAGCCCAGTCCTTTCACTGCCCAAGACAGAAGCAGCCACTACAGGCCAACACATCAAAGCACTCAGCAAAGTGGTAGTTCCTCCTCACAGCTTCTCCAGCACTTCTTGGCAGTCTTCTTGGTCCAAAAGAGTTCTAAAGTTAAGGGGTTTGGGCCCCACTTTTTATAGCCCCAAATCCTTTGTCCTCTCAGGCAGAGTGTCTGTGCCCAGTCAGAACCAGTTCTGCCCTCTCTGGTGTGGTTTCCTGGCAGGAGGTAGAGACAGCATTGTCAGAGGCAGACCAGGCCATTTCAGGTGAAAGGAAATATCCTTCCCCTACTCTAAATGCAGCCCAGGTCTATTCATCCCTTTCCTGACCCACCCAGACTATCTGGAACCACTGCTCTTCGGCTGAGCAATAAAACACATACTTTCTAAAAAGTGGTATTTTCAAACACAGAACGTAAAACTCACCTCCACTAAAAGATGCATCTTTAGATTCCTCGCTCAGGCATACTAAACTTTATTTCTCTACCTAGTTCCCAGGGCCAGTTATGTTTATAAGATGGTATAAACAAACTACCCATTCTGTCCTATGGGAACAGGTAGCCTTGCAATAGTGAAAAACAAAATTGACAGTAATTCATTATCAAGACATGCCACACACCAGGACATGTCCTACCTTTCACATACACTGCACCCTGCCCACAGGGGAACCTTGGGGGTGACCGACATGTAAGAAAAGGGATGGTTAGGGCCTGGCAAGTGGTACACTTGCCAAGTTGACATGGCAGTCCCAGACTGCACACAGGCTCTGCAATGGCAGGCCTGTGTTTCACTTACAGGCGGTTTGCGTGGTTGGCACAATCCAGTGCTGCAGCCCACTAACAGCCTTTGAGTTACAGGCCCTGGCACACTCAGTGCATTTTACTAGGGACTGACAAGTAAATCAAATTTTGCCAATCATGGAAACACCAATCCATACCACAATTTACAACAGGAGCATTTGCACTTTAACAGTGAACAGCAGTGAGAAAGTGCGCAGAAACACTAAGCCAGAGTCAAAACCGGGAGGTCAGAAAGCAAAAATCAGGGGAAACACCCCAAAAGATACCAAGTCTAACAATTACCTTACAAGATGTGAGGGGGACATTCAACCTGGATCCTGGCTAGTTCCTCCATTAAGCCAAAATCTCTCCAACAGCACACCAACTATGGAATCCAAACACACACACGTAGCCATGCGGTCAATGGCAGAGGGACGAATGATTATAACTCATCTCTATTGTGCACTGCATACAGATAGGCAAGTAAAGCTGCTATATATAGAAGAAACATGGCAGCACTTAAGTGACAAACCCATCTCACCCAAGGACTGTACCAAGATGACTGCAGAGCTCTGTAAGGTGTCAGTATGTGCTAGGTTCAAGCAGACAATACATTATAGGGCATATGACCTACCTTTCCCCCCTATGCAACTGCATACCTTAAATGCATGAAGAGATCAGTGTTCCTCTATGCGGAGCCGGACTTCCTACATGTGGTATGGCACTGCCTGGTTATAGTCTCCTTCTGGCTTGAGATACTGTCCCAGCTTAAGGGTGCGTCAGGATTGCATGTCCCACGCTAAGTTAAGTGTGTGCTGCGAGTCCTCCCAGAGGACTCAAAGGCGATTAAGCAGGTGATTTGCAATACCAGGTCTCACAGCGGCAAAGAGGTGCATAGCAATCGAATGGTTAAGCCCTAGACTCCAGACAAGGAAAGCTTGGGCGAAAGATCGAAGCTAGTGGGCAGGGGCAGAAGAGGCACATACGAGTTGAGAAAGCACAAGATGCCCTACTTGCCTAGAGTGCAATAACAGGGACTGTTGGAAACCCCCCTGGTCATTCCCAAACTAAATCTGGCCAATCGAGTGGTATGGATGGGTGATGCGAGATGGAGTTACTTATCAACCTGAACTCAGCTGATAACGCACTTGGAGGACTTTTGATAAATGTACACTGAACGGAACTGATGACTACTCAGCGTGATGTGAACCATTATTTACATTGAAGCTTAAGGGAGGGGTATGAGAGGAAGTGACCACTTTACACCAGAACTGTTTGTTGTCTGGTAAATTTGAATGTCTTGCTGATAGAATGTTGCTCTGCCAATTCCTGGTTGCAACTAGGATACTGCAATAGGCTACAACACTGCTGACAGCGACGACTGATTGTCTAAGACTATTGAAAAAAAATTCATTGTAGGACGACGTGAAAAGTAATTTATCCAGTGCACAAATAAAAACTGCCAATCAGGAACTAAAAATGTAAAAAAAAAATGTAGCATGCCACTCAGACATAATTTTATATTTTTTATTTAGCATTTGAACTTAACAATCATTTTACTGGCCCAGATGCCTCACTTACCTTTAAAAATCCCTTTAATCAGAGGAGCAACAGCGCTATTGAACACTTCTTCCTGCTCCGTGGACGGATCAAACACGTAATCATAGGTGAATGATTTCTCACTGCCCAAAGTCACCTAAAGAGAAATGGGAAATTGCATTTCATGTTAAAGTGATATTCCAAACTGCTTGATTTACAATGTAAACAAGCTGTTTAATAAGTCTTAAGCTGAAGTATAGAGTTGCTCTGCTCCAAGAAAATATTACTCTGAATGCCAGAACTATGAATATTTTGTTTAATTCATGAAAATGAGATTTGGGGCTTAATTTTCATTCCATTGAACTGCTGAAACAATTATCAGCAATTCAGCTTTGTTCTCATTGGGTAGTTAGGCTGACCAATTTAAGTATTAAGGCATTTCAATGCTGGTTAGTCTCGCCAATTCCCTTTATTGTTCCAGTGCGATGGTTTACTGTTAGCTACAGTTAGCTGAACATTACAATCAGCATCTGCAAACTGCTCTTCCAGAGCCACATGTGGTTCTTAAGCAGTAGATGTAGGAAGCTGGCTCTGTATATACTATGCCAAAATCAGGTATAGTGTGCACAGAGTCCAGTGGATCCCCAGAGGCTTAAGTAGATAATACTATACTAAAAGCTCTATTTGTGATGGTGTGGTCGAGTAGTTGGGTTTATCAGAGGGCTGTTTTAAGCATTTGTTGTACACACTCATGCAAGAAATGATAACACACTCGAAGACTAAATCCTAGACCAGTTGTTTTGTTTAAACAGTTATTACTTTGTTATTTTATGTAAGGGCCAAGAGGAACTCAGTTTTAGGTAAGTAACCATTTCAAGAATAGCAATACTTCAAATGCAGCAAGTATTATGTTGTAAAGGCCTAAAAATTACTTTACAGGAGTATTAAATACTTTGGCAACATCAATGAAACAGTAGCAAACTTGACAAATGTAAGAGATAAGATATTTAATGTAATAGGCAGAAAGTGCAATGCAACTCAATGGAAGGAAAAACAGTTCCATGCAGTTACAGGAAAATAATCTATCTAGACATGCAGTCTTCGGGGGTTTGGACCAACACTGGGCAAGGGTCAACTCAAGGGAGGTACTGCACAACCAGCAGCACTGGGGTGGCTGGATGCGGAGGTCACAGGACCCAATGTTAGTCAATGTAGACCGAGGACACCTACAAGAGGTGCAGTGTACAAGTAGTACCTGCGGTTTCAGGGCACAGACCCTGTAGGTTAGAGCAAGCACGGGAGACCACAAAGCAGCACCAGTCATACACCACTAGTGGCACGGGTGCATTTGGTGCAGAGTGGGAAGGAATCTCAGTTCCAGCTGGATCTGGAGTCCTTGTAGTTGAATTCTTCTAGACCGGGCCCTTGTCCTCAGGAGATATGGTCTTTGTTGAAGAGTAGGCAGTGTTCCCCAGGTTTCTGGAAGTCTCTGGCCACAGGACAGGCAAAGTCTTCTTAGTAGGATCTTTAAGCTGGAGACAGGCCAGTAGGGCTGGGGCCAAGTCAGTCGTCTTCAAGCTTTGCTGCACGGCATCCTCTTTGATCCTCAGATTCCTGCAACCTACGAAGGGCAAAGTTCTGTGGTGCCCCTAAATACTGAATTTAAGTGCGCTATAGGTACTGGCAGATGTTAGCCAATGGGCTACTTGCCTTATAGGGTGACTACACTGTTAGTATATCCCCCTTCCTTTGGGGAGGGGACATCCCCTAACCAGATTGGCTAAAATGTTCCCATTCAAGATGGGGGGGGGGGGGGGTTCAAAGGAGGGAGGTCATCTCTGTCCAGCGCTGCTTAGAGGTGGCCCTGGCAGAGAGGGAGCACACCCCTCCTGACTACTAATTTTCAAGCCGACCTTGCTGGCAAGAGTGGAGCTCGGTCAAGGGGGCAGGCATCTTCACTAGCTGGCGAGGCCCTGGCTAGCATAATAAAGGGCAGGAGGCCTTTCAGGCTCACCGCACTGAATGCCGTTCCTGCTTGGGGGTAGGTGAGAAGCACCTCCATCCCAAGCAGGCTTTGTCCTGACCCATGAGAGCACAGGGCTCCCACATCAGGGGGGTCCGAAACAGGTCTGCATGTGGCAGGCTGGTGCAGACCAGTCAGCTGGACACGAGGGAGTTAATCAGTTTTCAAGGGGTATCTCCAAGATGCCCTCTTAGTGCATTTAGTATGGGTTTATTATGCTGAGAACTTGGATACCACACTTTAGTATCCAGTAAAGCTATAATGGAGCTGTGGAGTTCGTAATGACAAACTCCCAGATCATGTGCTCAATATGGATTCACTGCACTTGCAAAGTCCAAGAATGGACATAGACATTGTAGGGGCATACTGCTCATGCAGCTATGCCCTCACCGGTGGTATAGGGCACCCTGCGTTAGGGCTGTGAGACCTGCTAGGGGGGTGATTTACTTATGCCACAGGTAGAGTTTGTGCGATTGCCACACCAGGATGAGCGCCATGTCTACTTTCGTTTTGTCTGCACCAAAACACACAGGGCCCGATTATGAGGTCAGTCGGAAATCCTCCTACCGACAAACTGTTTCGATTCTGACTTCATGATTCCAATCTAGGCGGTCGGAATTGAAACCGGACGGTCATTCTGGCTGGCTTCCAACAGTCTCAAAAAGCCCCTTGACCAGTCGAAACCTGCACATAATCCCTATACGGTGGCGTTTCCGCTGTCAGGATTACGATGTTGGTTTTCGACATGCTTACTATGTTGGGAAGCAACTTTGGGGGCCCCTAGCAGGGCTCCCATTCAGCCACGGCTTCCGGTTAGGGGCAGAGGGGGACCTTGGGGTGCCTGCCACGCGGTGCAGGGATTAGGAGAATCTCCCATTCCTCTATGGGAGCTTGTGTTACGGCCTGTTTACAGCCGCAACACAATCTTCCCATAGAGAAAGGGGAGTATGCAACCACACCATGTGCAGTCTCATTGTAATACTACGTTCAGGACCGCTGACCCGAGGTCGGTCAGCCGTGAATCTGCAATGTCCGTTGGAGGCAAATCCAACCATCATAATCAGGGCCACAGTCTGCAATGGCAGTGTGTGTATGTGTTAGGTGAGGGGTCTCAAGGTGGCACAATACATGTTGCAGCCCTTAGAGACCCTCTGTGGTCACCTGGCCCTTGGTACCAGGAGTACCTTTTACAAGGGACTTCTAGGTGGGGCAGAGGTGTGGAAATAAATGTACAGTTTTGGAAACGAATACAGGCACTGGACACCAGATTAGCAGGGACCTAGTACACAGTCAGTCAAAGTACATCAGATATCAGGCAAAAAGGTAGGGGGTAACCATGCAAAGGTGCATAGGAAATGACCACGGAGGTCAACCATCCACTGGGCTGAGAATTTGTAAAGCAAAATCAGTTTGTCTTTCCTTACCTGAGGTTCGCCAGAAACAAAGGTGAGGCACACCTGACAGCCTTCATTAATCTCCTTGGGGACAAGGGGTCGACAGCGGAGGGCCACCTTAACTGGAATCCCATCTTCCTTCACCATTTTCTTCAATGGTCTCTCTAGAAATGTAAAGATATGTTAGACATGAACCACAGGGAGCAAAATATATTCATAAAGGAATACCCGCGGGAGAGATTGCACTCGTTCTTTAGTAGGTAAGCGAGGCAAAGCTGAATTCCAGGAGTTCAATAGCATAACTACTTCAGAATTTAAAGCAACACAACAAGAAACAATGTTAGGATTAGCAAATCTGTATTCCACTACAAAGTAAGATGATGCACGTTATCCTAAACGATAGATTCCTTCAGAGGGGCTGGGTCAGCGTGGGTGATGCAAAATTCACTTTTTGGACAATGAAGCGACAAACCCGCATTTAATAGTTCCTTAAATAGTAAAATGATTAATAGGTGTCTATAGAGGTTGCCTGGCATTTACTTCAGTGTCAGGTCTGCCTCTGGTCAGGTCATGTGCCAGGGACACAGCTGAACAATAAGCTTCGATATGGAACAATAGATATGAGAGCACACATTGACCCACTTTCGTAATGTAGTCTAATATCTTGATGCCCTTCTGAAGTTCTAAGTTATATGTACCATAACACTATAAACGGAGGTCAGATATCATAGTGCTCATGCCATAGCAGTTTTTCTACATCCTGCACTGATCAAGCATATGAACAAGGTGTACAAGAGTTCAGAGGATTCAACAGGCAAGTTTTCGCTTCCTGAGTTTTAGGCTTCTAGACATCAGGAGCAGCTGAGCCAGGGTGCCAGTACAGAAAAGGTTTAAAAGAGCCTCTTGCATAAAAAAAAAAATATGTAAAAAAAAAAAAAAAGACACGACATGATTGACTGTATTATAGCCTCAACAAAAAAAAAAAAAAAAAAAAACCACACTTATTGGGGGGGGGGGGGGGGTGAGGAGATTAACCTGAAAACCCCACAAGCTGACAGTGACAATTAACACAACCTGAATGGGTTGAAGCGTAGACGATATTTAGGTGCGCTCCCTACATCTGTCAGGCTGATTATAGAAAGAAAATGAATTAGCGTTTCACCTACAGAACAGATTGTTATTGTATACAACAGTCGTTGTGAAACTGGCAGGTAGGCATCAACTGATTGTTCTGTGGATATCTGTTAAATAAAGATAAGCCTTCATGGCAAAAGGGTTGGGGGAGCCAAGATATTGGGGTACTCTGACACAGGCTTAGCCCTAGGCCCTTCATGGTCAAAACAGGGAGAACGCTATTGGACATCTCTATACTTAACCTCTACGGCCATTACCTTTTATAAGCTCACTTAATATAACAGAACGTCAGGGCGGCGGCCCCAGCAGGAGTTAACTGTAAGTAGAGACAGACTCCAATGGGCAATCCAACTACACATCCACACAAAGGCTACAAGGGATGAGGAGAGAACCGGGCAACCGAAATATTTTTGTTTTAGAAGAAAGGAGACGTGGCAAGTTCACAATTAAGTCACAGCTGACCTGGGATTGCCTGCTAATTCAGGTAGGTTTCATCTGATAACTGAAAAGACTGGGAGTTAGAAAAAGGATGCAAGAGACATGGTCCAGAGTTCTGTACACACCAGGTACAGATGAATGGCAGGCTTAGGGTTGAGGGGTCAACTAAGTCCGAACAACAATTTCAATTTGGAAGATTAGTGTAAAATTAATAAACAAAACACCAAACTGATAGATTCAACAAGGGGGGACTAAAGATAGGAGTTTGCAATGTTTTAAGTGAAAAACAGCACAAGAAAGTACTAAATGCAAATGAGAGTCTATGTTATGGCAGACCAGAACCAAAGTGCACTTTGAAGCATTTAAAAGTCTGATACACCAAGCATGAAAACCAAGTCAAGGATTTTACCTTCAGACTTGGTCAGAAAAATGGAGTGAAAAGTAGAAAGCTGTATTGAGTGAAGTTGGACTGCCTTGGGGCAAGGTCGAGCTTAAGTCATTGGTTTAGGCAGAAAAGAATCCTGTGTGCAGCGCCTTAATGTCCACCCAGTGGTGTGACTAGGGAAATGAGCCATCCCCTTCTACTATGTCCACACAAAACCGGTTTTTGGGACGGCTTCCCTCCCACTGCGTTTGGAGCCAGCTTAACTAGTGTGGGCCTCGAGAACAAACGGTTTGCCTGCTGCCAGGTCTCGCATTACATTTGCTTGTAAAAGCGCAGGCCTCACCTTGGTCAATTTCAAGTTAAGTGCCTGGCCCATTCCAACTATCCTTATAGCAAGCAAAAGGAAAAAAAACCCCACCCCGCAACCAGGCTAGTGCATTTGTTATGGGAGCAGTTTTCACACATTGTGAGGGAGGCAATAGTAGGGCCGCTGTCCCAGGCTACTGCTAATTAGCCAAACTGGAGCTCGGACACAAAGTATACATTCCTAATAGATTTCCTCATATTTAACAAAAGTGCTCCAAATGTTTTTTTTTTAAATATACATATGCCAAAGGCTAGATTAAAATGTATACTCTTTATGTTGACATTTTCCAGGCTCGAGCTTCAGTACTGCCAGTGACATTAGGTTGTGGTGCCCATCAACTGAGGAACACGCCAACTTTCATTTCACACGTGCCACTTAAAATATCAGGCACCCATATTTAAAGGCAAAGTTTCCAACCTTTTAGAAAGTTATTTTGACAGCAGGTTTTCAGGCTACTGGAGTAAGGCTACACATGGTATGCATGAAGCGATATTTCACTGGCCAACTGTGGATGGCACAATATGTGCTGCAGTCCACAGGTGGCATTTAATTTCCAGGCCCTGGTTACGTTTTCTACATCATATACTATGGACCTGTAGGCAAGTTAAATGTCAATTGGGGATACGCAAAACTAATTATATTTTATAGGTGAGCACAGGGATTTCACTCCTGTTAAGAAGGGGTGAAGTGCACAGAGTTTTCAGTCCAGCAAAACAGAGCAAACTTGGAGGAGAAATCGTACCATAGTAAGCAATTTCCTACAATTGCCAAGATTGTGTCCCGCCATCTTGTCCCTCCTTTACTTAATTGAGGAAAGGGGCACCTAGGAGGAGGAGAATAAAAAGCATGCAGCGTCCTTCTAACTCTACTATTAGCATTACACTCTTCTCCGTGCTTGCATCACACTAAAGACAGGGGTGTAATAACACCAAAGATGTCAGAAGGTGCACTGCTGTGCACAGAATAGAAGGTGCAATACCAACAATACTCCTTAGGAAGAGGCTGCAGGGTTCCAAGGACAGACCTGGCATCAAATGCAGGTATGTGCAACATAGCACTCACCTACAGGGAAAACCCAGCACCACTCTTTAAACAGAGGCTGGGACGCTTCGAATGAAAGACCAGGACATGGTTTATAACTGCAGCTTTCACCAACACATTCTCCCCTGCACAGGTAAAACTGTCAGTCAGCACCATGCACAGTTCAATTTTGGCATTGATGGAATGTCTTGCTCTGCTTCTTTGTGTAAATCTAGACAACGCACCAATTTATCATTTGGACAGTGGGATCCAGCAGCCCCTTTCCAACCACACCCTCTTCATTGCCCCAATACAAACAAGCATTTGCAATGCAATAGGTCTCGCATTTGCAACAGTTTGAGCTCTTGGCATTGTAAATGACAATGCCTTTTATTTACGTATTGGTTTTTAAAACAAATAAGGCATAATTATTTTTAAGAGGGTTCCCCCCTCACCCCTTTCTTTTTTTACCAATATGTCTTGTATTGCCCCGCTTTACCTTTATTTACCTTTACTACTTCACTCTACAAGATGATGAAACAGTACAAAAAAGAAAAGATTATAAAGAAACAAAAGAAAACAAGTTTAAAAGAGGGATGGGAAAGAAGGTTGAGGGAGACAGTACACATGGGGGGGGGGAGGGGGAAGAAGATGAGCAATGAAGAGATACATAGAAGACAATATGAGGGATGGCGGCCTAGAGCAAGGGCTCTCGCTGTATGTATTTCAAAGTCGGCAGCAGGGAAGGGGCGGGGGTGGTGGTAAGGGGCATTTGGGAGGACGACAACCGAAGTCTCAGAACCTTCCCAGAGCTTTTCAAAGGTTTCAATCCTCCCTAAAAATCTTTGACGTCAGTGTCCGTCTCTTCCATCAAGCGCAGTGACAGCGCTTTCTACCATCCACACATCTCCCCGAAAACAGATCCACGCACCAGCATGTGGCAAGATGTGTGCAAATGATCATCTGGGGGGAGGGGGACTTTCAATCCCCAACAGTCTGCTCGCATCCGCAAAAACCATCTAGATCAAACCCTTGTGCAGGCAAATTCCAGCTCACACAGAACTAACCCCTGATCTTGTTTACATCACCCTCTATCAAATATCAACGGTACCTCAGGCTGGGAATGGCCACCCCAAGGTTGGCCACTGAGATAAACTAAAGAAGCAAAGTCAGGCAAAGAGCAGTAGAAACGTGTGAACGAGAGGTGTGCTGTCAGGCGTGCGCACAGGCAAAAAGGCACATGCAACAAAGCAAAGATCTGTAAAAAAAAAAAAAAAAAACACACACTTTTAGAATTTATAACAAGAACAAGTATTGGCTTAGCCAATACGTCTCGCCTTTGGGACCTTATAAGTGTTTAGCTATGCAGCACACAAGCTGAGAGTTTACAAACATCAGAAAGTAGAGAAGCTGATCACATTTTATGTACAATGGCAGGAACCGAACAGTTCCGCCCTGCATACCCTCTGAGCAGGATTAAGCAAGAGCATGAACAACCGATCTGTGGTGGGTGCGGAGGGAACATGGAATGTTTCCTTTCATCTTTAAAAATGCAAGACTACTTACAAGTGTCAGAATTCAAGGAAAACATGAGGATGTGCATGTGTGACTCACACTTAATATGGGACTCGGTAGGCTCTAAACCGGGAGTGGTTTGCTTTGACTCTGGGTGTCCAAAAAAAGACCAGGAGACCTCCTTGAGCAACACACTACATGGCAGGAGTAAACAGTAAAGGGGCATACAGTGGGCATCACATTGACGGGACAAACGCGGCACAAAGTGACAGGGATGGTATTAGAGCTACAGCAGTAGGAAACAGTGACAGGAAACACAAACCGTGAAAAAGACGATAGTCTGGTACTTAGGGGCGTAAGCAAGACAACACCGCAAGCATGCATTGTGCAAACACTAATGCAGCACTGAAATAAAAAAGGCTCTCACTTTCTCGCACGATGAACATATCAATAGGTTTGTCTGAATTAAAATCACCGAAGGCCATGCGTGGCTTTCGGTCCCAAAGAATTCCTGAGTGACCGGTAATCGCGACAGGTGTGCAGGTAAGGCTTCAGACACAAGCAGCAGGAGGGGCATGATGGACAAACACGGCATCTTCACGCACACTATGCGGAAGTGGTGCACTGCGAGAGGCCAAGGCTGCGTCACAATCTGGACTCCGGGAACTCATGAGACACCAGGGGAGCCTGGGAGTGACAGCACAGACCTCGATCCTGTCATTATTAGCACCACTTCTGAGTTAAACGTTTGCGACACTATCAAGTTTGTTTACGGCAACTCTACTAAGTGTTTGCTGGTGGATTTTCGTGCATCGCAGATAGAGAAAGGACTTCTTATCCCAGGGAACAAGATTCTCCTTACGGAGTAGCCATTTCTGAGGTGCAATTTTGCCCTTTCCGCGCTCGCGATTTCGCATGGTCATCAATGTGTAATAATTAATTTGAAAGGAAAAAAAAAGGTATACAAGGGATTTTATATAGTAAACAAAAAAAATTACATTTTTGATACATGCTTGCACTATTTACAAATTTTGCAATTATATTCAAGCCTTTTATTAATTATTGGCACCTGCTTTTTAATACTTATTCTAAACAGCTGCTTGAATGACGTACACAGCATAAGCGTAAGTTTCACGGACTTGCCTCTTGTTTGTCTCCATATCTGTATATCATGCTCGCGCACTTACCAAAGTAAAACATAGTCTGCTAAAATTTGGTCCTTTGTGAGGTTAGAGTCCAAGCATGCATGGTAAAGCCACTTTGAACCCCGTGTGTTTTCATATATGACACGCGCTGCATAGGCGAGACCAACAAACGCGGCCCGCGCTCTGCTTAATGACTGTTTTGAAGCGTGCTTGTGGCGGCATCCGCCTTGCGGGAGCGAGCAACAGCCAATTAGCATGCGCGCCGCTGCTCGCTCCTGCAAGGTGGATGCCGCCACGAGTGTGTGCTTGAAAATTAACAGAGCGACTGCTAAAGGCCCTCCTATGCAACATATGCGCGCTGCATAGGCAAGACCTAAAAAGCAAAAAAACAAAAAAGGGTCTAGGAGACACAACGGGTGTACACAAACTAGCAAGACGGGTGCAGGGATTTTGAAGGAGTCCCGAGCTCGCACAGCGCTTCTCTCCGTGCGTAGCAAGTCAAACATACAACGAAGTTCAGAATTCTAAATGACTTTGGTCAGATTCAAACCGGAATACAGCAAACTGGAGAAATAGGCGCAAGGGAGTATCAGAGTGCAGAGGAGATGGAGGGCTGGACGGAACTGACTGAAAAAACAGTGCCTAATGACTAATGAAGCCCACTATTTAACGCCACAAGTGAAAGATCCAGTCCGGGTGGGCGGGGCCAAAAGTGGTCAGGGCGGTAACAAGGAGGGACTAAAAAGCCTCCTTCACAATAGAAAGCCAGCGTTTAGCCTAAACTATGCCAATGGGAATAAGGGGACGGCTTTAAGTCCCCTTCGGAAAGCAGATTGATTAAAAAAAGCCCTCGCAGAGCAAGGAGCACCTGTGCGCTCCAGCTTGCTACACCCTGACCCTCTGCACCTTCATCTCCCCCTCCAACCCAAATCGCTGCTCTAAAACATGTACCACTGACAGCATCTGCACAGCTTGGAATCCCCAAGTCGGTCGCAGCCGACAGGGAAGACCAGATTGCACAAGGTCATAACTGCTCTGCGATTGCCTGAATTCTCCATCGCCTTCATTCACTGACCTTCATGTTTCAGACACTTGGTTCGCCTGGTGGATTTAATGTACGATGTAGCATTCCAAGGCGTTTCCCCCCTCCCCCCCCCCCCCCCCCCCCCCCCCAAGGCCCTGCCTCTTTGAATGCTTCTTTGATGCAGATTACTACAGAGAAGCTAAAGGACAAATAAGCAAACAGAAAACTACTTTTTTTGGGGCAGTGTGAGGTGCTTTGCTACTCCAGCTGAACCTAAATGGCTATTGCTAGCTCTCCCTTAAACAAACATCTTTTATTTGGGTGGAGTCTACAGTCTTAGAAGCAGAAGAAACTAGCATAATTGGCA
Organism: Triturus cristatus; assembly: GCF_964204655.1. Taxonomy (NCBI): domain Eukaryota; kingdom Metazoa; phylum Chordata; class Amphibia; order Caudata; family Salamandridae; genus Triturus; species Triturus cristatus. The sequence continues at coordinate 1,069,659,401 of NC_140588.1, read as the reverse complement.
AGGATAATCCAGCAAACTGTATATTCCGATGTGACAGTCTCCGCTCAACTGGCACGAACAGCTTGTGCTACCCTCGGGAGAGAATGTGGCCAAACGGCTAGGGCGGTGGACCTCGGAGCTGGGGAACCGGGTTAGAGTCTCAGCAAGGACGCTCAACATTGTGATTCTGGGCAAATCATGTAATCACCCCGTGCCTAACAAAATGAATGTGTCTGCCTGTAACGTAACTCTGTGCTCATGTACAGCGCTCTGAGGTATCGTTAGCTCTATCTAAAACAAAAATAAAAAAAAAACACATTCACAGGTCACAAGAGGTGGTCGCGGATGTGCATTCTTTTAAGATAAGGTACATTTCATTTTCAATACAACAGCCACAGTCTTAAAATACAATGTAACAAACCAGGCATCTCATCAGCATTAATCAATACAACAATAAATCTAGTACGGGCGTGGTCTGGCCACGAAGGAAGATGGCCGCCTGAACGTGAAGCTCCGCTACAAGACGGACCCTTGACGGAGGCGGCGCACTTCACACCTCAGCCGGGATCACCCTTGTGACAGATATGGTATCCTACAGCAGCGCTTTCACTTGTGGCCGAATTTCGGAACGAAACAACCCTTTTTAGGGTTAATTCAGACTAGAATACTTTCTGCTCCGGCAAGCACATCCTGGGCCTCACACCACAACAAAAAGCCTCGGCTCTTGCGTAACCGGAGCTCCTCTCACTGCATTCCTGAGAGGACTTTATTACCGTGCATAGCGGAAACGGTCTTACTTCATCCAGCGCTTCAGTAATTTTAAGCCGGTAAGAAGTATATTTGCCTTATTCATCTGTGCTCGATTCCTGCGACTAAATGACCCTTTTCAAGGTCAATTCTGACTGAAACAAATGTCATTTTACCAAGTACTTTTGAATATCGGAGCTCAGCTGTTCAACTGAAGCACCTCACACGCTGCCTTTTTGCACTCCAATTAACATAAATCGTCAGAGCTCTGAACAGTGCTTTTATAAATTCTCCAGCTCTCATCTGACATTTACAGAGAGAAAATTAGGGAATGGAGTTTAGGTCAACCAATACTTCCATACTTCTGTGGCATATCCATTTCCAGAATGTCTCCAGATAGACTGATAATGCTCATTAAAAGCTCCTTTTCATAAGGGTACAGCATTATGACTTCAGCAACTGCCACCATGTTGTCTAGTGAAAATGTTTTTCCGCTTTTGAAATATTGTGACGCATTACGCGCGTTCCGCCCAATGCCTTGAATATCCTGTCAGCCTTATACTGTATTTTATAAAGGTTCAATAATTTTATGCACAATGTAGTAAAAGATTGACCTTTCTCTTCTCATAATCTATAACTTACTAGTTACTTATACTGATATTGTTTAAGTGACAAATGCTAAATATTTTGTGCCATGAGATACTGTACATTGTCATTTGCGATAGATTATTCTTGTAATTACTACCGGTACGAGACTAATATACTTATTTTGCAAGAGCCTTCTGGATTAAGTGTGGTAAATATTTTCTATTCTCATATTAAACACTAAGTGCTCTAATTATTCACATCCGATTGACAATCGCTTTATATGTGCCTGGTTTTCACAACACTTTGAATAAAACATTTTACAGAGGTCTAATCACAAAAATGGCAACAAAAATTCCAAATTGGCTCCTTTAGCAGACGCACATAAGCAATCGCGTATTATGCCTACTAAAGGTTCACCTCCATCGCCACCTAATCCATCTTTGGTCACCTCAACTGCAGAGTCAGGAGTAACTATGAACCGTATTTTACAGGAAATCTCAACTATCAGTTGCCGTCTGACAGAAATGGATAATAACATTTCTTCCCTCACGACAGAAACTAAATCCATTAGAGCGGATATTGCGCAATTCCATCAAAAACCAGAAGAGTTGGATCGACGATTAACGGTGGTGGAAAATAGGCTAGACTCAGTCCAAAACAGGGAACAAGATCTTCTACTCCTTCGCAGTAAGCTTGTTGACTTGGAAGATCGCAGAAGGCCAGAATGCTCGGTTATTTCTATGTAAAACTCTTCCCAAGTTACTCGGTATCACTTTTGATCCGCCATTGGAAATTCAACGTGCTCATCGTATTGGACCTCCACGAAAAAACCTGGACTCTCGACCAAGGACCCTAATTGTTTGTTTCTTGAGACACGAGCAAGTCAGACAGATATTCATGTTAGCTCGCACGCAAAGATCCTACATTTAGGATGGTCATCAAATACATTTTTCAGCTGACTTCGAGAGAAACCAACGAAAGAAGGAAATTATTCCTAACTATGAGGCCACAACTACGGAAGCTGGATATCAAGTATGGCTTGTTCGACCCAGCTCATTTACGTATCACTAGCAATGGTGAATCGAAAGATTTCTACAATCCTGAAGAATTACAACATTTCCTAGACAGTCAATTCAGGACATGGATGTACAACGTATTTCTCACGATCAGCCTGATCAAACCTCTCCGCAACCTCAACAGTTGACAGATGGCAGGCGTCGCAACCTTGGTGAAGCTCGCCATCGAAGTAGAGACATGGAAAGATCTCTTCGTGCAAATGAGGATCAAACATCTGCCTTACAGTCTGTAATTACCTTCACACACAATCAACTTAAAGATAAGTCCAGATCACCCTTACAGTCTGCATCAGATGGAGAATAAGTACGGTTGCTCTATACTATCTTCACAGTTACGGCCTCAGTTAATATCTTAATATCCTTTTATCAACTTACTTGGCTTCTTAAGTTAAGCCAATCCATAACTCCTATGCTTTACTTGTACCTTGCTTTTCAGTCAGGGGGGGGTAAAAGGAGTACTACTTTTATTTATTATATGGGATTATAATATCTTACTGAGTGTTTAGCTTTATAACTGTATTTAATATGCATTTTATTTGAGATCTTTTAACAGAAGAATTCCATTCTATATTCTATTTACAATTATATACTACACTGGTCATCTGTTATATATTATGGGATGTGGTTTGAATTTTTTGCTGTTTCACTTTATGAACAGGTTCTTTAGCCATCTCTACATTGCTGATATTCTCTTAGAGACAATACGAATGTTTATGTTTATAGTGATCTATAAATTTATGTTATCAAATGTTGTTTACTATATGAATATTATGAAAAGTGTATTTATGAATGATAACTTTAATAGTTCACTTTAATTTCTGGAACTAATTTTCATTCACTCATTGCCTTTAGGTATGTTTTAATGTTTATGCTTCTTAATGGAATGAACTTCTCCTAACACATGCTACTATATGTATTCGGGCCTCCAGGTTTTTACTCTTACTAGCTTTTCTAATTTACGGTCCTGGCTAACATTCATATTAATTTTCTACCCTCCTCAGGGGGTTCGTACTCGTGGTGGTGCTCCAGTGAGCCCAGACCCGCGGTTAAAAGGTAAGTCGTAGGCAATGAACTTTTGATTCTTCTTTTCTATTTTGACAGTTAGAGGTATACGGATTCAATAGTACAGTTTGATCTACTTAATATATTCCTTTAGGAACTTTCTTTGACTTTTTCTTATATCATCTTCTATTGTTCTATACTATATTTTGTGGATGTTATATTGTTTCTTTGCTTCTCCTTCTCTATCACGTTTCTCATCCACAAGTCTATAATCTTGGTTTCAGATACTAAACTTTTTAACCTATAACACTTCTTTTCTTACACTTTACACTGAGAACTTTTCTATTAGTTCTCAGCCAGAGTACCCCTCCCTTCCCATCCTGCCCTATTCCCTCATTGTATTCCCACTACTTTATCATTTCTTTCACTTTGACTAATACATTGACTACTAATTCCTTCCGACTGTATCCCATCATGGCTAATACTCATCCTCTACCATTACGTGGAATGTCCATGGCCTCACCCATTACATTAAAAGGAAGAAGGTACTTTCTTATTTACAGTCCAAACATGTAGACATAGCTTTACCACAGGAAACACCTTGATGCGATTGAATCTGACAAACTCTGCAGAGATTGGGTGGGGAAGGTCATTCACAGCAGCATTCACAAAAAGGACCCTACAGATGCTAGCCCTGTTCGCAAATGTGGAGTTGCAATCCTTATTCGGAGATCACTTCCAGTCACAATCTCGAAGACCTGGTCGGATCCTGGTGGTCGATATGTATTTGCCAAATTACGTATTGGAAATTCTTACATTTGTCTTGGATCAATCTATGCTCAGATTGGCACCAAAAAGTCTTTTTCTTTTCAACTGAGTAGTCTTCTCACAGAAATTGATGCCTCGCAATACCTCATTGGTGGGGATTGAAATCTAGTACAAGATCCTATTCTAGACAAAACTGGTCCGTTTGATAAAACCAATGCAGCGGATAGAGCTGTCTTAAATGACATGCTCTCGGATAATGGTTTGGTTGACCATTGGAGTCTTAGTCATCCACAAGATAAAGAGTATACATTCTTTTCATCCTCGCAGGGCACGTTTTCCCACTTAGACTACTTTCTGATATCACAGAGAGCGGTCCAATTGGTCACGGAGTCCAATATCCTAGAAGCGGCCTTGTCTGATCATTCTCCTGTCCTTTTAGCTCTAGATGTAGGTCGATCACGACCAGGGCGTAAACCATGGCGTATGAGCATTCAGAGACACAGGACACCCAAGGGTAAACTTCAATTACAATCCCATCTCCAAGATTATCTCGCTAATAATCAGGGCTTTGCCACTTCCAGCAGGACTGTATGGGCAGCAGCTAAGGCCACTATTAAGGGGCAGTTAATGAGTGAGGCAGCACTCGCTAATAAGAATAATATTGCAAAACAAGCAGAATTAGAACGAGACATGCAATCTTATTCTCTTCTATATACATTAGATCCTACCTTGCATAATCGCAAATTATTGGAGCAAGCATGCATGTCCCTTAATGGTCTCTTTAAATCCAAAGCTGAATATGCTTTACAAAGAATGAAGGGGAGACATTACGAGCAAGGGGAGAAGGCCGGGCAGTTGTTAGCTGCACAATTACGTCAAAGAAATGCTGCAATGGCTTTTCCAGCTATCCGATCGACTCGAGGTGACATACTTACAAGGCCCCAAGAGATAGTTAATGAATTTGCCTCCTTTTACCAATTCTTATATACTCCAGGCAACCAAATTGACCTAGATAAGATGTCCTCTTTTCTAGCGAAGGTGAATCTTCTGCGTCTTTCTGGTGATGGTAGAGCTCTACTTGATGGTGAAATCACAAGAGATGAGCTTTCTAAAGCTATTGCTGCTCTGCCTTATCATAAAGCTCCTGGGGAGGATGGTTTCCCTGCTGAATTTTACAGATGGGCAGGTCATAGTACGATTGATACTTTGCATGCTGCATTTCTTGAGGCTGAGAGAGAATCATCATTGGGACCTCTTTTTAATAAGGCAATTATAGCTGTATTACCTAAACTTGGCAAAGACCCTCTATTATGCAGTAGCTATCGTCCCATTTCCTTTTTGAATTGTGATATTAAAATCCTGGCCAGCATTTTGGCGTCTCGACTCCGCAAAGTACTGCCCTCTTTAATACATTATACTCAAGTGGGTTTTGTTCCGGGGCGTTACTCTCGGAATCATCTCCGCACACTGGCCCATACATTGTGGTCTGCTAAACATCTTTCAGAAGATGCCTTGGCCCTTTCGCTTGATGCAGAAAAAGCGTTTGACCGCATTGAGTGGGAATACCTTTTTACTATAATGCATAGATTTGGTTTGGGTGATCAATTAATCATTAAAGTGTGTTTATTATAGGACTGCCCCTCAGCTCAGGTAAATTGTGGTGGTTTTTGGTCTAATGCATTCCCAATTCGGAGAGGAACGCGCCAGGGTTGCCCGTTGTCCACCCCCCTTTTTTCTTTTAGCAATGGAACCACTGGCTGCTGCAATCAGTGAATCTGATATTATAGGTGTCCCCCTCCCAATTGGACATTCTAAAATCTACTTGTATGCAGATGATATCCTTCTTACTCTTACTAATCTTCCCCAATCTCTCCCGTCCCTCCTTCAAATTATTAATGATTTCACCTCCTTTTCGGGTTATAAAATAAATTGGGACAAAAGTAAAGCATTACCCATTTCTGATGGCACTACAAAGGCAGCGATTCACGGATTTCCTTTTCATTGGCAGTCTTCACATCAGAGGGATTTAGATAAATGGAAAGCTCTAGGACTATCTCTTTGGGGTAGAGTTCAAGCTATCAAAATGGTCACCCTTCCGTTTTTCATTAATATTCTAGGTATGCTCCCCCTCCAGATTCCTTTGGCTACCCTTCGATCAATAGATTCCAAGATTAAGATTTTCATATGGGGCTCAGCTAAGCTACATCTTGCTATAGCAAAATTAAAAGCCCACCAGTTATAAGGAGGTATGGGTCTTCCATCCATCGAACACTATTCCCTTGCTTTACACATCTCCCAATTCTCGTATTTTCTGCCAGGAACTAAAGATCTTCCGCAATGGGTTTCCATCGAGCGACATCTTTTATCCAAGGATCCAGATCTTTCTCTTTTATATGGTAGTGGCACTAGTTCTTCTGACCCCAAAAATCCGATCTTATCAGTCATGCACAAATCTTGGCAGAGGGGACATCGTATACTAGGATCAACGCGCGTATTCATGTTCAGGCTCCCCTATGGAATAATTCAGCTATCCATATTAATGGTCGCACTTTATCCTGGCCTTTATGGAAAGCAGCTGGCATTTACTCCCCAGATCAACTTCATGATGGAAATTTCAAAATCTTCTCTCAACTATGCGAGGAATTTAATCTTCCTATACAAACACTCCTCTAAATATTCTTAACTTCAACAATGTTTGAAGAAACACTTGGGATCTCCCCCTTGGTTGCTCCAGGTGTCTCCAATACTATCTTACCTAAATTTGTGGGGGAAGCTTAAGGGAGTGACATCTGGTCTTTGTTAAAATAGAGGAAGCATAAAGGTTTTATAGTCTCTCCCATGCTCTTCAAAATAAATGGCAATCCCGTTTATCTATTTCATATACGGCTTCTGAATGGGACCAGATATTGGAGGGATTACATAAAGGAGTTTGTGAAGCAAGGCTTAAGTTTTGTATATTTAAATCCTCCATGACTGCATTGGTCACAGACTAAATTACATAAAGCTGGACTACTCTCACACTAATTGCTGGAGATGTTCCAACTCTGGTTGTGACATAGCTCATATCATTTGCGAATGTCCAGAAAACAGGTCTTTGACTTTCGTTGGCAGAACTTTGCATTCCACAAGGTCATTATCTTTACCATTTACATCTGCCACCATCCTTTTGCATGATTTACGCAACTGTCCAAACCACAAATTCGTCTCCTACATACTGCGCTAGCTACAGCAAAAATGTGTATTTTGCGCCATTGGAAGTTTCCATCTCCACCTTCTCAGGAAGAATGGCTGGTGGCAATGATGCAGACGGCCTTACATGAGCGTACAATCTATAACCTCCAGGACCAAGTTGATATTTTCCTCCAAACTTGGTCTCCTTTTTTAAAAGCTAAAATTGACGATGTTACCAACCCCACCCTCTCCCCTAATGGAAAGAATTGAATTCATTATTTTACATCCTTGTGTATTTTCTCTTTTCCTTCTCCCTTTACCATTTCATTTCCTTTCTCCCGTCTTCCTTCCCTCCCTTACTCTGGCTCTACTCTCTCACTGTTCCTTCATTCTATTCTTTAAAAAAAGGTCTCCTTTCTCTTATTTTCTTCTTCCTTCCACATCAACTTTCTACTCATCTTTAAACTTTGACGCTCTGATCTTAATATAATTATCTCGTAAAAAGTGGTTTCTTATTTACAGTTAGATTTATTCATATTTTATTATAATATATGCAATATCAACTTCTTATTCATGTTACTTCTATTTATCTATTCACTTATTTATATATGTATACATAGTATGATTCCTTACTCTATTTGTCCATATTTATCAAAATATGTATGTAATATTTATCAGTAATCCATTGTTTCACTAATCCTGCGTTACCATGTATTTTATTGTAAAATTCAATAAAAAATTGAAACAAAAAAAAATAATCAATACAACAATGTAGATGTGCCCATTGTGCTGATCCTGAAGCCACTGCTGTAAGGGACAGTACCTGTGGACGTCACTGCTACAAAAATGCTTAAATCCATAAACCAAAATAATTGCACATTACAAAAAAAACACAAACCTATTCGCTTCTTAAAGCTGCAGCATACAAAGAGCTGACTCTGCTCGACCAGCTTCGAAAGGCAATTCTAGAAAGTTTTATGATCGAGGGACGGAGGAGACAGGGCAACTTGGTAAAAAACACGAAACAGGTGAAGCTCGATACCTTAAAGTTTACTTCACTTGCAACTTCTGAAGACTTGGAACAAGGGACAAACATCTTAGTATTAATTTTCCTAAAAAGTACAACATTTTTGAAAGCTGAGTGCTACACATTCAGAAAGTCGCGCGACAAAGTATGAATCGTGACAAGAAACTATTGTTCCAAAGAACAACTAAGATATTTTGTAATGCAAGGGAAGAGGGGATGGAGGAACACTCATACTATAACAGCCAAGCTTCCACTAAGACACGGTCGTGCAAACCAACCACTGCCAAGCAGTGTTAAAATGTACATATTTACTACTCTGAGACTTAGGGAAAGAGAAGGATCCAGTTACTGTCAGCAAAAGGTATACAAAATAAAAAAAACACGCATGAGCAACAGTGGCAATCACACATTAAACTGACAGTAACGGACATGCCACTGCAATCTCAAAGATCAGAGGATAAATCAAACCAATGCATAACAAGCATATTTGTGGTTAACCTGCTAAATAAAAACTTGAGTAAATCTAGTACCAATCAAAAACAGGTGCATGCATGGTCAAGTTTGAGTTGATAGACCAACTAAAGTTCATGGCACCAAGACAATCAGGATTCAAGCAAAGGCTAATAGTAAGAGACCTATTATCAGGTCACATGCCTCAAATATGATAAGCATGTCTAGTTTACAATCGACCTGGCCTAATGTTTGCGCCAAGTCATGTAACAGAGTAGCTATTGCTACAGAAATTGCCAGATGGGTCACAGCAGCTACTTCATGAGGAACAAAGAAAGAGGTTTTGTTTTTAGAAACGGGACCAGAAAATGTGGATAGTGTATTGCATGGATCTAGTAGCTCCTCTTAAAAATTTTATTCAAAATAGTTTCAAGATCCACCAGCCACTTGCCTATTAACTAGATCGGAATCTGGAGACAACACGAGCAGGCTACTTTATAAACTTGCCAATACAGAGCAAGAAGCTAAAATAAACCCATGAGTCCAGGACGGATAGTGGAAATCGATGGTTAACTGCTGAAACAGCGAAAGCATTCACCAATTACTAAAGGAACAGATGTCTGACCGCAGCCCTCTGTGGAAAAATGTGCCATCATAGGTCAAACTATCTCCCCACGATGTTGATTCCACGTGCACTCCTCTCTCCTTTTCCTGAGGAGAAGGGCACCCCAGTTGTTGCTACCTCTATTTGCCCTGGTTATGGAAAAAATTGTTGAGTGGACCAGGGAAGATACGGAGGTGAAGGGGGTTACAGTGGGTAAAGTGTGTGGAAGGAGGCATTAGGACATGGCGCCCCTTCACACCCATGAAATTTTGCTTTCTGTTCAGCAGCCAAACTCACCACCCCAAGACTGATCTAAATATCACACAGAGGCATCAAGATTTAAAGGAAACTAGAGGAAATAGACATAAGCCCGGGAGCAGAGAGAACCATAGTCCTTTTGGGAACAGCTTTAACTGCATATTGTAGGTAACAATTTCATGTACCCCCAGGTGCAGGTTACAAGAGGCCTATGTAGATGTTGGGACTTAAATACCGGAATCGTACGCCAAGAGGCAGTATCTGGAGAGGCGGGGGGGAGACCCGATATTCACAGTGGGAAGAAGTACACGCTTCAAAATTATTTCACTACCTATGCATCCTCCCAAAACAACCATACTAGATCTCCCACACCCCCAGTCTGTCGGAGGTGAAATCCTTAGTCAGTAAACTCCTTTGGGTGGACAGCATACATTCTTTACAAAAACAGGAACGGGCTCCAAACAACGGTGGTTAGGAGAGATTTCTTCTACTGACAACTCTAGAATTAACTGTTCAGGCAAGATACCATGTACAGTTTACTACAATTAAAGTGGACACTTTGAACCCAAACGTCTTATATAAAGTTAACTCCAGCAAAGAGACTTCTGTAGTTCACATATCTTATAGTTTCAAGCTTTCTTGGGAACTACATACAGCATCGCCTCTACCCTACATTAATCTATGCGCATGCAGTCAGGAACAAAGTAAAAACAAGTGGACTTGCAGAACAATGGTCAAATCAATATCATCTGTGAAGCATACAAATGAACAATACGCAAAGGCCGAGGGGGCGCTAGGTGGCACACGACCAGGATGGCCGCACGCCTGTGAAGCCCTAGCAACCTGGCTCCAATATCCTTCACTGATCCTCCGCTGTGCTTTCTGCAGGCGGACACTGGGAATCTGCAAAATATAACTCCCGCGAGCTTCGGTGCCCCCGTGTCCTGCCCCGGAGGCCGGCAGCGCTGCGGACTAGTGCCGCGGCTGCCCACGTGGGTGGTAGGCCACGAGACACCCATTTGCGGGTCAGCAGGGGAAAAGAAAAAATACACCCGCGCTGAGCCTTTCATCCGTAAGTGACTGCGGCCGGCGGTGAGAGCTGAAGGTGCAGGCGGGTGTCTCCTGCGTGGCCCGCACTTTAAAGACTTTAAGACCCACCGTTGGCATGTCGTTGAGAGGATCGGCCTTCGAGCCAAGACAGCTTTGCTTTGGTGATCTGACTTCAGAAGGAGGGCGGTAGGTGTGAACCGCGCGCTGCAGCCCCGGGGTCTCCGCAGCCCTGGAGTGTAGCTGACTCGTGGTGCTGCGAGGACGGGCTGGGACATACTGCGGCCCCCCTTGGACTGCTGGCACCATCATCTGCTCGCCTCGTCTCCCTCTCCTGGCGGACTGGTCTTTATTGAGCCCGGTGAGCGCACGGACAACAGGCGTTTATGGGAACACTGTTTGCTACCCCCCCCCCCAGAGATGGCACGATTGGGCAATTTTCACACACACTGCGTGAACGGCTCTCGTGCAGAAACTGACAAGACCCTGGCTAAAGCTATCCTCTATAAGGAGAACCAGGCTCTAACTTCCCACATCGGAGTTGAGAGGGGGCGGCGGTGCATTCCTTGGCGCCCTTCTTCGAGGCTGGATGCCGTAGAAGCGACGGAAGACCCCAGTGGATAGTGGGATTCTGCGACTGCCTGCACTGCGTTGCGTCCCGCTCTCCCTCCGCCATCTTTCAGCCCGACAGGGTGCAGCCCTGGACACCTGACTGGGGTTATTCCTACGACTCCAGCGTCTGACATGGGCAAGCCAAATGGTCGGCAGACGCGGCTGGTGTTCGATGCAAAGAGCGGCCACGCGCTCCAATTCAGAAGACTCAAACTCAGCTACAGGAGATATGGCGCAGGCACAGCCTCCATTGCAGGGAGAGGAGGTCAAGTCGTTGCTCCTAGCCCTACAACACAGCATGACAGATCTGTCCGGGAAAATGGACACCATGAATACGCGTCTGGACTTCCTGGTCCAGAAGGTTGACAAACACGATGGGCAGCTGAAAGAACCGGAGAGGCGCATATCGGATAACGAAGATTCCACCTTTAAGCTATAGCAACATACCTCACACATGGACAAGCTGCTCAAAGTCATCATGGTGAAGAATGACGATTTGGAGGCCCGCAGTCGCTGCAACATCAGAATCATGGGAATTCCGGAGAGCACAAACACGGGCCGTATGGAGGAATATGTGGAGCACTTATTACTTGGTGTGAGTGAAGGAAATCCGTTCTCCCCACAATTCAGCATTGAGCGAGTGCATCGCTCCCTGGGACCCCAGCCTCCCCCTGGAGGTCTCCCCAGACCAATTGTGGCCAGTCTCCTCAATTATCGAGACCGGGACACCGCTCTGAGGCTGGCTAGGGAGCACAAGAACCTGCAATATAAAGGGGTGGAATTCACCATCTTTCCAGACTTCACTGTGGCAGTGCAGGAGGCGATGCGCAAGTTCATGTGAGTTAAACAGAAGCTCCATAAAGCTCAGATCCTGTACCCGGCGCGCCTACGGGTCTCATCGAGGGAGGAGCAACATCTACACCAATCCGCAACAGGTGAAGAGTTCCTAAAATCTATTCAACGTCGCTCTCCCGGAGGATCGAGTATCTAGGTCTCCCTCCCCTTAAACTGGTCGCCGACTCTGGAGAGGGGACTGTGGAGAGCTCTGAGGGACCCCTCTCGAACTGGTGCCCTCGGCAGATCTCGCTATACATGATCCGTATGAGCGGGAGCTGGGGGCCTGACAGACGGCATGCTGAACGAGAGGTGATGAGTGGTTCACTGGTGGCGGTATCCAGATAAGTGACTGTAGATCAGCGTTTCCCGAACTGTGGTCCGCGGACCCCCAGGGGTCCGTGACACATTCCCAGGGGGTCCGCGAACTGGAATGCCTTCGAGTCAGCTATTTTTAAATATTTAGAAGCATTGAAGCGCATACAAGCACTGTGAATGACAGCGCAGGGGCGGCGGGACCAAAAAAAAGCGGGCCAATCACCATTTCAGCTTAGGCCGGGGAAGCTGAAGGGTGATTGGCTTATTTTTTATAGACGCGCACGCTCCCAGTCCCACGGCAGTGCGTCTTCCCTCGCGTCTGCAGCCAGCCCAGGAGCATTTTGCCGCCCAATACCCTGTCCCGCCCAATACCCTGTCTCCGCTTCGCCTCGCTAAATACCTGCATTCCGGCACCACTACTACAGCACGTGAGTGTTTATTTATAGTTAATTTAATTTTTTTTACATTTAATCCTGTTGGGCAAGGCCAGGGGAATTAGGACGCCGTGTGTAGGCCGGGTGTACCAGTCGCGCAACACCGATTGTACTCCCGTTGTGTGTGTCGGCCCTCAGCCCGGAATGAGACTTCACCCGAGCACTTCAGAGGTATGTAAAAGCCCATTTGTACGTTATTGAGGCCTTACTGTTTCACCCCTTCTAAGAGCCCCGCGCAGCTGCGGGGCTCTTAGAAGGGGTGAAACAGTAAGGCCTCAATAACGTACAAATGGGCTTTTACATACCTCTGAAGTGCTCGGGTGAAGTCTCATTCCGGGCTGAGGGCCGACACACACAACGGGAGTACAATGGGTGTTACGCGACATTTATGTGAGACCTAGTAATTGCCGGCGGAAAGAAACACTGCAGCAGGTGCTTCTAATGTCTAAAAAGCATAAAAAAACTTTCAAAAACGGACCCAGGAAGCCAGCGGCCGGTGGGCTTTAGGGCGGTGCGACCGGTGCCATCGCACCGGCCGCTGGCTTCCTGGGTCCGTGTTTGAAAGTTTATTATGCTTTTTAGATTAGAAGCACCTGCTGCAGCGTTTATTTCTGCCGGCAATTACCAGGCCTCACATAAATGTCAAGAAAACTCCTGTGATTAATTATCTTCCTGGAGAGAGATGAGCATTTTGTATAGTTGAGGTTTTGTCTTCTGTGAAGTTAGTGCAGACGAGGGTTAATATGCCTGCTGCAAAGAACGTGTGCCAAGTAGATTACAGAGTGGGTATGATAAACAGATCAAATATTACTGCTTTCAAAAGAGACATCCTTTTGTTACTTGCAATTTATAACTTAAATTCCCAACATAGAATAGTGAGCTTTTAACTTTCACCCTGCACTGCATACACACTGCAAAGTATACAATATTAGAACATTGATTAATGTTGCAAAAAGGGTTAATTTGGCTAGAAATCGATTCTTATTATTAAAGAAAACTCCCAACTATGCTGTTTCATTTTCGCCTCGGAGTTTGTGCTTCTCCACACCAAGCACTCTTAAACTATACTGCCTACCAGTATGGATGACATGTGACTCCTACACTTTCAGTCCTTTGGCTCTTATGTAATATTTCCTATACACTGATTTACACACGTATGATTGATTGTCTCTGTGTAATGTGTGTGTGATGGAAAGTGCTCGGACACCCGGGCCTACACTCGTATTAATTCAATGCATCTGAGTGTGTGTGGTAATGGAGACTTGGTCACTGTTAAAGGGTGCTGGTGAGAGAATCCGTGGTGGAGGTGGTCATTGGGGGGGCGTCAACAAACATTGTCGCACAGGGCGCCACCAGCACTAAAGCCGGCCCTGTGCAGCTCCACTCTGCCGTTTGCTTAAACTAGATTCAGCCACCCCCCCCCACCCCGAAATCAGCCCCACTCTGCCTATGTCGTGTGTGTCAGCCCTCAGCCCGGGATGAGACCGCAGCCGAGCACTTCACAGGTCTTTAAAAGACCATTTGCACGTTAATGAGGCCTTACTGTTGTTTCACCCCTTCTAAGAGCCCCTGCAGCTCCACTCTGACTTTTGCTTAAACTAGATTCAGCCACCCCCAAATCAGCTCCACTCTGCCTATGTCGTGTGTGTGTCAGCCTGGGATGCGACCGCACCTGAGCACTTGACAGGTCTTTAAAAGACTATTTGCACGTTAATGAGGCCTTACTGTTGTTTCACCCCTTCTAATAGACCCTGCAGCTCCACTCTGCCTTTTGCTTAACATTCAGCCCCCCCCCGAAATGTTTTCTTAGCCCCCTGCCCCCCACAAAATTTGGCTCCAGTTGCGCCTCTGGTACTTACTAAATACATTACAATTTGGCTGGAATTGTCCCACCTCTGGGTAAGCCCTGTTTGCGCAGTGATTGGGTGGTATTCACTGAGTATGTCATTACCAGGTATGTTAAATATTGCACCCTTCTTAAAATTTAGGACGGTCAAACCGGCCGTAAACTTACAGGGGAAAAGTGTGCTATTTATAGTACCAAAGTACCACAGTCTGCATGTTAGCCTCCAAAAACTCAAAACAGATGCTATTTATCGTGCCCCATTTTTCTTGCTTGATTTAAATTTCGTCTCAGATTGAGGATAGTAACAAATAAGGTTTTATTCAGGACAGATTTGGAAAAAAGGGCTCTCAGACGTTCCTGCAGGTCAAGCTGCTGGCGGATTCTGCCCTCTCTCATTAGATCTGTTTGAGAGGGTTCTGTTTCTAGCTTATGATCACTCAGTCTGGGTTTGGTGACCATTTGCGTATGCCTGGTAACTTGTACCTATTCGCACTTTATGACTGGTCTGCTTGCTCCTCAGTCAGTGCAATGTGTACAGACTGCTATTGTGCTGCTGCTCTCAAAGTCTGTTTACTTTAAATATACATGCAAATGGGTTCAGCACTATTTAAAGAGAGTCCATAGTATTTAAAGGAATTTCCAAGAAGTCACTTTGATTTTCTAAATAATTCTTCTCTTTATTACATCATATCACAGGTATGGAATGTCACAGTCTTGATAGCACAAGAAAGCCATAGCCGACGCGTTTCGTCTCCTACAAGGAAACTTCTTCAGGGCGAAAAAGAACTATTGCATAGAGTTACATCAATTAAAGGAAACGCTATGTAGAGACCTTCAGTAAATATAGGACAATACCCAATAGATATATGTATCTCTGAGTGTAACGGAAACACTCGTGAAATAGTTAAATACTAGGGCGAAAGCTGCTTAAAGTCTTCCACTCAACTCAGTACCAGAGCGGCATGGTAACCCGTACTCTTCTCGTGGCGGTCTACTTTAATGTTGGCATATTCATGCACTCCTTTTGTAGAATGTTGAGAGTGATATTATCATGATCTGAATATTTCAAACACAGTAAATCTGCAGGCGCAGGGCAGCTCAGTGTTTTAGTGTTACAAGTGAAATGACTAACTGCTAGCATGAAAATGTAATATGCATTTGGTTAAAACGCTATTCTGGCTGGAAAAGTAAAACGCGACAGAAAAAAGTTGGGAATTAATGTGGTCTGATAAATGAATTGTTTCTTATGCTTTGAAGCAGTTAACTTAGCCTGTCTTGTTGCTCAAATTAGTGTATTTTCTGGTATTTATGTTTCCCTCATCTTCATTGCTTTATTTTGCTTGTGAGCAAGTGTCACTCATAGTCACTGAAATGTCACTCATAATTACACTGTATTTATGACAATATCACACACCGCAATCTGAAACCTTGGCAGCTATGATTTAGCAGCAGCCTTTCTATAATTCTTCTCGTGTGTGACGAGTGATCAGCTTGTGTGCTAGTAGCAGTGACATTATGGTTTATTCCCGCCGTCAGGGTTGGTTTCATGAAAAGTGTGGCTGCAAGTGTAGTCCACTCCAAATTATTGCATTGATTTTAAAATGGTTTATTTTAAAATGGTTTCTGCATGGCACATTATGCAATCGATGCGTGTAATGATGTTGATAATCCTCATTCTGAAAACTGTATTTACCCGAAGCAGGTGCAGCGTGATTGTCATCACAATGTCACATCATACACTGAGTACTTTCCCCCGCAGGTGACACAGCCCTGCCTTGATGGAATATGCATATGTTAAAAGCGTATGCACGCATTTAAAAAGTGTTTCCTTTTTTATTTAAATTGTAAAAATTGCTTGGGGGTCCCCGGACTCCAGTAGTGATTCAGTGGGGGTCCTCAGGAGTCAAGAGTTTGGGAACCACTGCTGTAGATGATATACGCATCTTGTTCACCCCCTTTTATGTACTTTGTTGGTAACCCTTCTGCAGCTTGGCAAATGGTAAAAACTCTGTTTGTTTGAGCCAGGGGACCCTCTCCCCCCCCCCCCCCCCTCCCCCCCGGTCGATTCTTTCCAGCTAGGACTCTGTATACAACTCGGCCCGGGTGGTAAGAGGAGTGGTTTCTGTGCTCCCCTAGTGACCCCCACCATAGGAAATCCCCCTCGCAAATGGTTGGTTCTATTTGTTTTACCTGTTCAACATGTCTTCAATTGCTTTGCAAGCTTCTTGCTAACTCGGGATGTGGGTGGGCAGGCTATTCCCGGCACGTTTGGGGTGCCGCAGGGGGTGGGGCTGGGGAGAGGTTTGGTATTGTACTTCAACGGTTCCAATATGATGCATCACCAACTGCATCTCCTGACACATAGGACATGGCTTCCAGGCAGATCGCATAGGGCATCAACTATCGCCTTTTCACATGACCATGGCATCCAACACTGACCCCTGGCGGATCAATCTACTCACGTGGAATGTTAGAGGCCTGGGAGACCCCCGAAAATGCAGACAACTCTTGGCCTACCTAAAGGGACACCAAATACACAGCCGTATTTCAGGAGAAACACCACCCCCCACAAATTGCCGTGCTTTGGGAGTAGGTGGGCACCGATTAGGGTATTCTCTTCATACTAGTCTTACTCCAGAGGCACTACTACTGATCAAAAAAGGCATTCCCTTTGTCTTGGGTGGCTCGGCAGGTGACCCCTCGGGCAGGCATTGTCTGCTGTGGGGTAGTCTAGTAGGGCAATCAATCACCTAGGTCTGTTGCTACGGCCCTAACAGATGACCCCAATTATTATACTTCGCTTTGGGGACAAATCCTGGGAGTGGGCTCCACACATGCATGTTGGGGAGGGGATTTCAACACGACGCTTTGCCCCACACTAGACCGTTCTCACCCTCAGCCCACAACTACACACGAACAAAGGAAACGGTCACAGCTCCTCCAAACTCATGGTCTGGTGGATACCTGGCGTCAGGTCACCCGGGGCAGAAAAGAAGGTACATATTACACCACCGCTCGGGCCGCCTGGACTATTGGTTTGTCTCCTGGGGGGTGCTCCCTTGGATAACCTCCGTGACCCATATGGCCATAAGGTTCGCCAACCACTCGCCTGTGCTTTTGCGGTTGACACTTCCCTGCTCTGTTGCTCCTCCTTTCAGCTGGAGGCTGGTGCTGAGGCACTCCTGGACACGGTCTTTCAGGCTGAACTGGGAATGGAGATCTCAGATTTTTTTAGCCGGAACAGGGGATCTGTTTCTAGCATTGGCACTTTCTGGGAGGCTTTTAAGGTTACTATTCATGGCTTCTGTATTGCTAAAAGCTTCGGAGTGCTTCGGGACATTCGGCGTAGCTTGCGCAGACTGGAGGGAGAACTCAAACTTTTAGAAACTGATATTTGGTGTGATCCAACAGGCAGCCGGAGAGCTGACATTAGGACCAAACTCACCAAATACATGGATACTGCAGAGCAGGAGACTCGCTTTAGAGGGAAACATTTCACTGCCCGTCGCTATGGGGAAGGTGAGAGGCCAGGTAGAGCGCTCGCCATGACCCTACAAAAGCCAAGATTTTCAAATTATATTTTAGAGGTGCAAGATGCATCCGGCACATGGCACAGGGATGGTCGTGCAATTCTGGATACGTTTACCACCTTCTATGAGACACTGTGCCACCCGGCGCTCCACGCCCCCAGATTTCAATCCCTTCCTGAAAGATATTACTTTGGGGGTGGTTGGGAGATCACCACCGAGAATTTCTAGCCACAACCTTTGAGACAGACGAATTTAAAGAAGAGATTATGAAAAATCGGGCAAGGCCCCGGGGCTCTGACGGCCTGCCAGTCGACTTCTATAAAACCTACATCGAACAGTTGATCCCCATAATAAGGGAATTTTATGATGAATCGCTGGAATCTCAGGTCTTGCCGGCATCTAAGGGAGGCCTTCATTGTATCCCTACTAAAACCAGACAAGCCTGCGGATCGATGAGATTCATACAGGCCGCTCTCCCTGATCAACACGGACGCGAAGATCCTGGCCAGACCAGGCGGGCTTCATTCCGGGGAGGGCGACTTCTCACAATTTGTGTACCCAATTTGTGTACCCGGTTCTCAGTTATGCACAGCGTTGACCTGCAAATAGCACTTGTGGCAGTCATTCTGGATGCCACGAAAGTCTTTGATTCAGTAGAATGGTATTACCCGATTACCATACTACAATGCATGGGCCTCCCAGGTGGGTTTATCTTGTGGATCCATCTTCTTTAGGCCTCCCCCACAGCTCGTGTACGTATAAATGTCTAGGTTTCGTCCCCCATCATGCTTACAAGGGGTACTCGGCAGGGATGTCCGCTCTCCCCTTTATTGTTTGCCCTTGCAATTGAACCCCTCGCGGCAAAACTCCGGCAAGTTCATCCGGAAAAGGGCCTTCGGTGTTTCCAGCGTCCCATATTGGTCTCACTATATGCAGACGATGTTACTTTATATGTAAAAATCCCGATCCAAAATCTCAACCCACTGTTGCGGGAATTCATACGCTTCGGCGGCCTGTCGGGCATCACCATTAACTGGACTAAGTCACAGATTAACGCAGCACACCTTAAGACTGAAGTCGGACCTTTAATCAAAACAAGAATTCTAAAGCATTGAGACTCGGAAAGCATGGTACTAAACCACCTAAGCGACATATACAATCCACTAAAGCTGCATCTTCAAACAGGTTCCACCCCGATCTGCCAAGAGCAAAAACGCAGCACACCAAAGCTCTTGCTGCTTCTTAAAATCATGAAAGTGCTTTTATCCTTTATAGAATGGCACCATCTGGGGCCAAAAAAACTTGCATATAAAGCAGTGTACTCAGCAAACCTTGTAAGCTAATCCAAGAAAAGCATCTTGAAACGTTTCACTGAAACAGATCCCCAAACTCCTACTCAAAATAACAATTTATTTGCCATAATTGCACAGCTAAAAGGAGATGACGCAAGTTAGCCCAGCAGCCCTTCAATAACTAATCAACATTTAGACAGCATCTTCCCTTCTTCCTCTCCATTCAGACTGAAGCACATGGAACACTAAGACGTTTACAGACTCCAGTCCACGCTCCACACCACAATACATAACTGTAAGAATGTGCACATTTATGCCAGCCACTAGCTATTGGGTGGGAATGACTCCTAGGAGTAAATCTACCTATTTTGCAGCAGGCCTGTCTTGTATTATTGCACTCGGGTCCAAAATGCAGTGAGTCTAGGCTTTTTCAAGATGGCAAAAAAGAGAAAATAAAAACAACCAACCATACTAAACTTTGGCTCTGTGGCCCCAGTGTCCTCCTACATCCAACACTAAAATCCAATTAGAAGCAGGCACCAAACCCCCAACAAACCCAGAAACAGAAGTCTGGTAGGACCAATGCAGGGCCCTCCAGCAAACGGACAGTGGATTTGAAAGATTTGTCACATGGTCTCTCCCTTTAAAGTGTGCCCAGAGTGTTTTATATGGCTCAGACTGTCAAGCAGAATTTGACACTGCATTCAATAGGAGGCCCATACCCCCACCCAGCATATTGTGAATTTGGGAGTTCTCTGCCCATTGAGGTCAGCACATTGTTTTCTCCCGACCGGCATTTCAGGCCTTATTCAAGGCTAATCACAGCAGGAGAGCTAGCCTTCTGACAGTATAGGCATGTAATGGGTAACTTGCTAAAACTGGATTTTTCTTTGGTTTTATCAAATATCCAACTAAGCTATTGAATTGGATTTGTAATAACTTAAAAAAGCAGTGATTTATTTGATTTGTTCTTTTAGCTTGTCCCTTTCCCAAGGTACAGTATTAGCATTTAATATTGCTTCCCACGGTTTGTCTGTAAGCCAGCAGCCTTCCTACAATAAAAATAGATTTTTGGGGTAGTCACAGTAACATGTCAACTTTACATTTCCACATGTTCTGCTTTTAAATACCATGCGCCCTGCCTTGTGGACTTTTTGGCCTACATAGGGTTGACTTAGTATTTAAAAGTAAGGTTGTTATTGACAGATCATGGTGCATGCTCTCCACTGATTGTCAGGCTACAATGGTAGGTCTGAAGCCATGTTTGAACTGCCACTTTGGTGGATGGCACAGCAGTCCAAAATAGCCATGTAACTTCCAGGCCCATGTAAAATGTTGGATCATACAAAATAACATAAAGGCAAGTTAAATACACCAACCAGAATATGCCAATTTCAAACATATTAAAATAGGGAGGAAAGGCATTTTACTACTTATCATGATTAAGTGCACCGAGTTCTAAAGTCGGCAAAGATATAGGTCCATGTAGGAAGCTGGCTCTGTATATATTATACCAAAGTATAGTGTGAACAGAGTCCAGTGAATCCCCAAAGGTAGGCAGAGGTAAAAGTAGATAATACCTTACTCTATTTGTGGTAGTGTGGGTGAGCAGTAATGCTTTAACAGAGGGTAGTGTTACGCATTTATTGTACAAACTCTGGCAAGAAATTATGTCACACTCAAAGACTGAACTCAGACTAATTTGTTTGTATAAAAATATTAATTCGTTATTTTATTTCTAGAACCAAGCCAGGCCTGCTGCAGGTAAGTGTAAATGGTACTTTTCAAGACAGGTTGAACAATACAAGCAAGCTGAATGAAAAATGACTGTTAAAGGTTTGTAAATACTTTGAATACAGTTGAAATTACTGTTAGATTAATTTAAGTTCGTTTTTCTACTCAGTGAGATATGCCTAGGTATTTCACTGGGACACTTCCTAGACAAATTCTATATTTGCAGTTTAAGAGTTCCATACAAACCAACTTCACACTTAAAACAATTTTCAAAGAAAAGCAGTCAATGCAATCCTACGGGAGGAAAAGGAGTTATCGGTTTACAGGAAGGAACTTGGTTGTAGGAGTTGGGTTTCTGGGGTTAGAACCAGGGTTCCCTCTGGGTCAATGATGCACTGTCAAAGAACCCTCAGCGGCACTAGGGCAGCCGGGTGCTGAGGCCCTATGTTATCCAATGAGGGATAGGGTGCCTCTGGTTGGTGGCTGCCAACGAGCAGGCCACAAGGTTGTGGGAGCAAAGCTCATGGTGTTTGGTTCAGGACAAAGGGGATCAGAGTTAGCACACAAAGTGCACCTATAGCGGCGGCTGGGTGCAGGGTGCTGTTTTGGCATCGGGTGCTCTGTTTTCAATGGGGATTGCCGGTTTTGGTTTTCAGCTGCAAGCTCGGTCCAGTCAGTCTTCCAGGAGGAACCAACAGCTGGGCAGGTAAGTTGGAGGGCTCAGATATGTAGTGCCACCCGGATTCGGGCTGTAGTCGTCTGGTGCAGTAGTGGTTCCAGGCTTCGGGTTTTTTTTGTCCTCACCAGGCTCAGTGTCTGTCTTGGGAGTTTCTTTTGAACCTTTCTGCTGTAAACAGGAAGTCTTGTCTTTGTTGAAGGCAGTCAGTCCTCCCAGGGTTCTGGATGTCACTGACAGCAGGACACAGCGACTGATGGCACAGGATCTCTGGAAACTGCAGACAGGCTGATAGGGCCGGGACCAGGTCAGTTCTCTGCAGTCTCCTCTGGTAGGTGTTTTTCGTCTTTCTTCGTAGGTTGCGGGAATTTGTCTTCTTGGTTCAGGGCTGCCCCCTAAATACTGTATTTAGGGGGTGTTTTAGGGGTCTCGAGGCAAGTAACCAATGGTCTATTGACCTTCGTGTGCTCACTGCACATGGGGGAGTTGGCACAATCCGTAATCCTGATTGGAGAGTGCAGCCCTAAAGAGTGGGCTTCACCTCGCCTTCCCCACCTCATGGGTGGGTTTGGCAGAGGTGGGCACACCTTCTGGGCTGGCTAATTTTTCGCCCCCATCTTCCTACTGTAAAGGAGTAGAGACTGGGAGGGGATGTTTGCCCTTGATAGCAAGAGAGGATGGGGGTCGTGTTACAAAGGCGGCAAGGCCTTTGAAGCTCCCCTGCCACAGATAGCTCTTACTGGCCTGAGGGAGGTGTGACCCCCTCTGCCCAGGAAAGGCTTTGTTCCTAGGCTCAGGGAGCTATGGCTCCCACCCCAGGGATCCTGAAACAGGTCTTGCGGTGGCAGGCTGGTGTGTACCAGTCAGGGAAACCACCAGAGGCTGGCTGTTTTTCAGGGGGCATCTCTAAGATGCCTTCTGAGTGCATTTTTCATTAAATCCCACACTAGCATCAGTGGGGGTTTAATGTGCAGGGAAGTTTGATACCAAACTTCCCAGAGTTTCTAATGACAAACTCCCAGCACCATATACTTTTAATGGAATTACTGCACTTACTAGGTCTAATAACTGGTCTAGACACTGTAGTGGTACAGGGCTCATGCACCCGTACCCTCACCACTGGTATAGTGCACCCAGCTAGAGGGGTGGCTGACCTATGCGAGGCAATGGGTTGTAGGCATGGTACAGGGATGTGTGCCTTGTCGACTCTTCACTTTGTTCTGCACCAAAACACAGCCTGCAGTGTGTGTGTAAAGGTTCAGGGCCTTTAACAGTGGCACAATAAGTGCTGCAGCCCCTAGAGGCCTTCCCTGGCCACGGTACCCTTGTCACCCATGGTACCTTATACAAAGGACTGACATGTGGCCAGAGGTGCCAATTTGGGTAAAAGGTACAGTTTTGGGAAAGAACACAGACCCTGGAAACCTGATTGGCTTCATGTGCCCTCGGTCCCTGCCAAAGTGCAGTAGTAGTCTAGCAAAAAGTGGGGGCGGTTACTGCAAAAGAAACCCAGCTATCTACATTCCAGCAACAGGTGACAAATCCAGGGCAAGCAAGCAGAAAAGACATTCCTACACTATCCAATGTCCCCATATGTTTATCATGCAGCAGTGCCACATTGTGCCACGCCCACATCGTTAAAGCAAGCAATCCTTGCACAAAACCTCTACAAAAAAAGCCTTTTGGTCAAGCCAACTTAGAACCACTGGCTAAGCAAAGATCACTTTTTATAAACATGAAATGGCAAAGCTAAATGGTCTGGTTTATTAAAATCACTAAAGATAGTCTTATAACATCTACAGTTCTTAAAAACTGACTGAAACACATACATAGATGCACACACACACACGTACAATTTCAAACATCTGCCACAGACCGCGTTAACCCATGGAAACCCCGACCGTGCAAATCCGGTTGTCACTCTTCTACGCATTGTATAGGATCCCACTGATGAAGTCGTAACCAATATGCCTTCCGATCCCACCCTAAGACAGATTGAGAACTGTGGGTCACAAATAACTGAGAAGAGGCATCTCAATGCATTCCATCTTGATGCTTTTCTAACCGCCTCTTTCAATGCATTTCTAGCAAAACATGGTCAGCGACCCATAACACTCAAACTCTCCAATTAAAAGTGTTGTTTCAACTCAGACAAGTCAGAACGTTGCTACCTGCACTAGCACCCCAATAAATGCAAATAACCTTATTCTGGCATCCAATGGTATCAGCTACCCAACTCCTGAACAGCTCTGCCAGACACTCTCCCAGATACAGAGAATGAAATATAGAAATGTAGTGATCCAATGGGGGCTCTTTGCTACTGGACTCAAGCTACACCCTACTGATGAGGCCCAAATAAGCAGAATCCAGTTTGTGGTTGCTTGTGTCCCTTCAGAGAAGACATGGTCTTGAAGTTTTGTGCTCGACAGTTCCTATTGCAGCAGAACCAAGTCCGATTTGGCTGGCTGCTGGTAATCTAGAAGATAATGGGCACTAATCCAAGCTTGTTTTAAGGGGTCGAGATTAGATTACTGGTATTACCGGTAGCACTGGGTGATTCACTGAATAATAAGATCTTATTACAAAAATGTAAGTGAATTACAACAATATTACCCCAAGCTATGTTAGGGGAGACCGAAAAGGCACCAGACAACCAGTTATTAAATGCTAATCACACATGCAATAACCTTCATAGTCAAAGTCGAGGTTAAAAGGTAGTTGTAGCTTAACAGCGCATACGTTCATAGTGGACACGACACAAGTCACTAAGAAAATACATTTAGTGAACAAAGTTCATATGGGCTGAAATTGAAAAAGTCGACAGCAGATGTCAACATTCTTATGCTTACCCAATGAAGATTTGAATTATGGCAGCAAAAACAGCTCAAACGCCACCAAAAACATGATGAGCAACAAATCAACACCAATAATGATAGGCGGATAGCAGGAATGCAGTCCGGGCGACAACATGACATGTACAGGCCTCCTTTGCCACCACGTAAATCAGATTTAAATTTGCGAGATTAGTGAGGTGCAGGTTTGATCTGTTCCCAAATCACAAATAAGGCCCACTTTTAAGACAATCTAACAGTACTACAGCCCTCTGACGACCAGTCAGCTCACGGTTACCATGGCATCATCCACCCGCCGTTAGACAACGGGCCAAAAGAATAATGCCGACATATTGCACTTGCTCGTCAGTGGCTCCCCACACCAAGCGCAGAGCCCTGTATGCAGGAGACAATATAAATCTTCACTTTTTGTCTGGTCACGAGCTAGTCAAAGATGCGACTTCAGACTCTTATTAAGACTACATACTAATCAATAACAAGTGTCAATAACTTATTGATAAAGCAGAGTACTGCTGACATGCCACAGGCCTATGAGAGGATTAGTCCTGCAGGCTTTTTTCTCAGGGAGGCATACTCTAGTGATCAGACTGCACCGCTGGAACATCCTTCTTAAGCACCTGGAGGAGATCCAACAGTCAATGACAAGCTCTACGATCACAAAGAGTGAACGCATGCAACAAAGCAGCAGACTGGTGGGATTCAAGCGACTGGCGCGATAGGTACGAACGACTTTAGGACGCAACATAGACTGCACGGTCAGATCAACAGTCCTAAACCCGAAAAGTAATTCATCTAGTGGCAAGTGAAGAAATGTCCCGACCACTGACGAAGTAGACTAGAAAGGTCCAAAGGTTGGATCTCGAATGAACCAATAAAATGACAGCCTAAGAGGGATCACAGAAACTCATTTGTAGCAGAGCTCTGAACCAATCACCTGAAAGGAGCCCTCCAGGGATTAAAGGGGGAAGTGCTGAGGGCTGTACTGCAAGTAAACTAGCAACCATACAAGCACAAATCGTACTATATCTCAATGTAATGGTTGGAGCGATGACAGTGCTCAGTGACATCACAAGCTGGGCGTGTTCCAAAAGGTTAGAGGCACCACATGGAGTAAACGAACTCAGCACCTCTATTTTCTTATCAGATGCCCCGCTAACCTGCAGGACAGCCACTCAGGCTACAGGTCAGCCACACTTCCCTACTCCCCAAGACAGCCCCTCCTTTCAGCAACACACTGCTGCCTCTACCACCTGGCCCAGTTCCCACATTCTCCACCCCAAGTGCAGTCAGTTTCTACCTTCGATGCAATCACTCCTTTCTCCACCATCAGTGCAGCTCCTCCCACGGTCAACACTTCAGCAAGACAGCCACTACTGCCCCTATGCTGTCCCTTCAATCCTACATCCCTGGAGTGGTGACTCTAGCTTCCACCCAGTCCTTCCTACTGGGCCATCTACAAAGAACCCCATACTTTATCCGGCCATCATGCCACCACTTACTCAGGACAATCACCCTAGTCCCCTACACTGCAAGGTCGTACATCTCTCCCTCCCTCCTCCAGAACACCCTGTTTTCTCCAGGCTCCAAGACAATCCTCCTGGCATACAAACATCATGGTAGAGATAGAGACTTCTGTCTCCCCTCCCCCGCCCCTTACAGATCGGTACACAGGTACATACCTTTTATCTAATGATGACACCCCCGCCTCCCCAGCGCAGTTGTAGTCCCCAGGGTGACAGTATGCAGAGGACTGCACCGACCCTTTCACTTCATGCTTCTTGCCTCGATCTCGGGTCACCCCGGCACAGACTGCCAGCCTCGCCCAAAGGCCACTGGCACCACCCCAGGCTCAGTACCTCCTCCGTGTGCTGCGGGTCTCCTTCCACTGGTAGGCGCCTCCCCTCAGTCCTCCGGCGGGACAGCGCCTTAGTCCCCGGTTGGTTTCTCTCTGTCCCCCGGAATCAGCACGAATTTTCCAGCCTCCTCCTCTCTCTGATATGTGCTAAGTCTTCTTACAGCGGAGACGACTCATATTAACCGCCAACTTTCAAAACTGACACAGAGCGCTGAACCAATCATGTCCCTGCCGAGCTGCACGCTGCGTCAAGACGCAAGCGCGCCACGCGTGGAACAAGGCGTAGAAAAGAGAGTTATATGACGTCACATAAAAAGAACTGCTCTGCAGCTACAAGCATTCTCATGGAAAGCGTAGAGGGTGAACATTACCGAAAGTCTACTGATCGAAAGCGCTGTGGCTTTTTTTAGGATCAATCAGCAACAGCAACATAATCTAGTAGCATGTTCAGTATAATTTTTCATTAAGCACTACTGTAAATATTTAAAAAGTACTTTTTTATATGTTGTCTACATTTCTGTTTTATAGCGCTATTATTGAAGCCATGTTTTATTCTTGGTCTGTTACAAAACAATATATAGTAAGTAATTTCCAAATGGAACAACCCGCGTTTAATTGCCCCGTCTTTTCTGGGATCAGTGAGCGTCCAAGATGGCGCCCTCCGGAGTAAACAGCGCTCGGCACTGGCTTGAGGTTACCGTTTACATTGACGGCTGGCTTGAAAGAAGCAGCATAGTTAGTGTAATGACCGGTATTCCTTCTGAGGCACAGGTGGTAAGACTCCAGGTGTGCCGCTTACAAGTTCAGCGTCTCTCACTTCTCACTGCTATCGACTCCTCAGTGTATTTAATTGCAGCTTAATGCACTGTTTATTCATTTATTTATTTTAGCGATTTAATATAGCGCGGGCATAGCCGAAGGCATCAGAGCGCTTTACAACACACAGGATACATGATTATATCGGGTTATAGTAGTAGTATTTCAATCTGACGTTTACATCGGTGATATGTACAGTAGTTTAGTTACCGCAAGAGACAGTTACACCAAGCATTGGTAAATGCATTCGGTTTCACCTATGTGATTAATAACAAGCTGTTTTTTGTTGTAAATTGTAGTTTATTCAGTAGTTGAACAATTCAAGTTACAGAAAGTCTGTTAGTGTTGTAACGTATTTACCCACTATGAGGCAATATATTGTGCTGTTCTTAATGGTATAGTGCAGCCTTAGGGCTGAAGGGGTCTACCTTGAAGCTGGGGAACAAGGTTCAAGTCTCGGCAACGATGCTTAACATCCTGTGATTCTCGGAAAATCACTTAATCTCCCCGTGCCTAACAAAAATGAATGTGTCCATCTGTAACGAAACTGGTGCTCATGTAAAGCGCTCTGATACCCGATGTCTCGGGTCTAGTTCGCGCTAAATAAAACTAAAAAAAAAAAAAAAAGTAATAGCAACATTTTGAAAAATGAAAGAGGGAACTAATAGAATGTATTGATGTACTAGCAATATTATGGTTTAGAGGAGTTCGGACAACATTTGGGCCCGGTGTCAATGCACCTGCTGCCCCATTCTAATAATGCCCCTATTGCCTGTAAGGTAACTGCACATGTGACTGCCTGTGTAGTAGTAAAATATAGCATTATTTGATGTTTAGAGGGGTTATGACAGCTTTTGGCCCCAGTGCTACTGCACCTGCTGCACTATTCAAATCATGACCCTATTGCCTGTAAGGTAACTGCACTTGTGACTGCCTGTTTAGTAGTAAAATATTTCAATATTTGGTGATTAGAGGGGTTCCTAGAGCTTTGGGGCCCGGTGTCACTTCATCTGCTGCACCATTGAAATCAAAAACCTAGTGCCTGCACAGTAACTGCACTTGTGACTGCTTATTTACTAGTTAAATATAGGAATATTTGGTGTTTAGAGGAGTTCTAACAACTTTTCACACCGGTGCCACTGCACCTGCAGCAACATCGAAATCATGGCCCTAGTGCCTGCTAGATAACTGCACTTGTGATTGACTGTTTAGTGGTAACATTTAGCAACATTCTGCATTTAGTGGGGTGCCCAGAGCTTTTGTTCCTGGTGCTACTGCACCTGCTGCACCATTCAAATCATGACCCTATTGCCTGATAGATAAATGCACTTGTGACTGTCATGTTCAGTAGTGAAATTTAGCAATAATCTGGGTTTAGTGGGGTCCATAAAGCTTTTGGCCCCAGTGCCACTGCACCTGCTGCACCATTCAAATCAAGTCCATTTTATCTGCAATTGTGACTGCCTGTTTAGTAGTCAAATATAGCAATATTATATGTTTTAGAGGAGTTCTGACAACTTTTGTGCCTGGTGCTACTGCACCATTCAAATCATGACTGTTGTCTGCAAGGTAACTGTACTTGTGGTTACCTGTTTAGGAATAAAATATAGCAATATTAGGTGTTGAGTGGAGTGCCTTGAGCATTTGGTTCAGGTGCGACTGCACCTGCTGCACTATTGAAATCATGACCCTAGTGTTTGTTCGATAACTGCACTTGTGACTGCCTGTTTAGTAGTAAAATATAGAAATATTCGGAGTTTAGTGGAGTTCTGTCAACGTTTTGGCCTGGTGCCACTGTACCTGGTGCACCATTCAAATCATGACCCTAGTACCTGAAAAATAACTGCATTTGCGACTGCCTGTTTAAATGTAAAATATAGCAATAATCGGTGATTAGTGGGGTGCCTGGAGCTTTTAGTCTCAGTGCTACTGCACCTTCCTGCACTATTGAAACCATGACCCTAGCGCTTGCTAGAGGACTGTACTTATGACTACCTGTTTAGTAGTAAAATATGGCAATATTAGTTGTTTAGAGGAGTTCTGACAACTTTTGGCCTTGGTGCCACTGCATCTGCTAAACAATTCAAATCAAGTCCCTTTTAACTGCAAGGTAACTAATTGTGACTGCCTTTTTTAGTAGTCAAATATATAAATATGTGTGTAGAGGAGTTCCGATAACTTTTGGGCCCAGTGCCACTGCACCTGCTGCACCATTCAAATCATGAACCAGTGTCTGCAAGGTAACTGCACTTGTGGCTGTCTGTGTAGTAGTAAAATATAGCATAGCTCTTGTATATTAACTTTATTTTTAACATGTAATGTTTATTGCAACATTTAGAATTTGATCATAATAACCAAATATATTAAGTTGAAAACAATCAATCTGATAATGCCTACAAAGTGCAAAGAAAAGTACAGAGGCATGAATAGGAAATGTCACAAATGTTCTAAAGCTAAAACAACTGCTTTACAAGACCAAGTAATAAAAAGCAAGCATTCCAGCATACTGTTAGAAGCTGTCTGCCTTTTCCCTGGGAAGAGATCTTATCTCGACAGTGAATGGGGCTTAAAAAGTGTGAACAGCTTTAGTAGAAGTATCATAAATGCATTCAGCCAGAGGAAGTTAACAAAAAAAAGTCCCACACAAAAGCAAATGAATATAGTAATTCAGCATTGGAACTGATAAGATATATTAAATACAAGAAATTTCACAGGCAAAAACTAAAAATTAGGCAGAGGACATACACAGTTGCAGCATCGATTTAAATGGTTGGATCATATAATGAAAGCAGATCAGGGTGCAGTGGAGAGAGGACTTAATTCTGGTTGAGGGTGAATTAATTAAGATGTCAAGGAGGAGCTTGAGGTCTTTTTAGAAGGTTGCGAGGCAGGTGGTTAGATGGAGTGAGGGAGGCAGAGAGTTCCAGATTCTAGTAGCACTACCACAGAAAGACTGGTTCGATTTCCATGGCACTCAGATCTTCCTGGGAGATTTCAACCTTCACTGGAAAGATGTGAATGATGGGGCGGTCAATAGCCGTAAATCCTTCCTGCTAGACCTCAACCTAATCCAAATTTGTGACATCCCCACGCATATTCAAGGTTCTACCTTAGATCTTGTCATTGCCATCCTTCTGGAATCGATCCTCCTGTGTGATTTGACAGACCACTATTGCATCACCCTCCTCACCCTGGATTCGGTAAGAGCTAGTAGAGTCCAGCCTAAGAACCCCAAACACTTGAAAAGATGTCTACGAAACATCAACTCGCACGATCTGACGGCTCTCTGCTATAACATCCTGTCCCCTCCTATGAACATATCTGATGTCCGTGACCTTACAGCCCATTATAACCGCTCCATGACAAATGTTTTAGACTCGGTGGCGCCGCTACCTCTAAAAAGATTGTCCTCCAAAGTCTCTGAACTATAGTTAAATGATAGTCTTAATACCGAAAGAAGGAATATAAGACTTGTGGAAAGACTGTGGAGATCCTATCCCTCCCTTGAACATCTCTACCATCTGAGATCCCTAAGAAGTATCTACAACAAACGCATCAGATGTTTGAAAGCTACCTTCTTCAGAAACCAACTAGAGCAAGCAAAAAACCGTCCAAAAAAACAGTTCGAATTCATCGAGTCTCAAGCTAGCAGTCATCCTAATCTCTCTGCATTGGGTCGTGGGACATCGTTGAACTGCAAAGAATTTGCTGATTTCTTCATGGATAAGACTACTAAGATCAAAGCTGAACTACACTCAGCCCTTGAGCACCTGTCGATCAGTCAGCCAAACACCCTCTTTCCTCCAAGGTTGGATGTCACCGTCCCTGCGCAGCCTTGCCCCCCCCAAAAACAACGCATCCTGGAGCCTTTTCAAAACCTTGGATGATAGCACTATACGCAAAACGCTGGTTACTCTGAAACCTTCTAATCATTACAACGACCCCCTGCCATCAAACCTCTTCCCTGAAATAAGACCCTCCTTACTCCCACTTTGGACTAAGATCATCAATGCTTCTATTCGGCAAGGTGCTATTCCGTATTGCCTAAAATCGGGGCAAGTGTAAGGAGGAGAGCGGGGCAGACCGGAAGTGGACTCTGACTGTGCCGCTTCAGTCCAATCCAGCAGCAGGCTAGTTTCGGACCCGGCAAGAGGGGAGGAGTCAAGGACGGAAGCAGACGCGGGACGCATAAAGCTTCCAGAGGAGGAGCTGGGTGTGTGCGAGATCGGAGGACGGAGAGCGGTGCACCCCGAGGACGGCGAGAGCGGAGCAGGAGAAGGCGGGAGACGAACAGGAGAAAGCGAGGACGGAGAAGAGGAGAACGGAACGGAGGAGGATGAAAGCGGAGCGGAGTGGAAGACGGTGGAATCAGGGTGGAGCCAACAAGACTGAGCCAGGAGAGCGTTATCCTTAAGGCGACCAATTCCGGTGGGCTGAAGGGAGGAGAAGACGCCCGGGTCCCAGCGCCACGGTCCGAGGGACG
The DNA here is from genome assembly GCF_964204655.1 of Triturus cristatus. Lineage (NCBI taxonomy): Eukaryota > Metazoa > Chordata > Amphibia > Caudata > Salamandridae > Triturus > Triturus cristatus. Next base: position 1,069,627,402 of record NC_140588.1, on the reverse strand, counting down.
GGCCGTGGCTTAAGGCAAGTGCCTCTACGGGAACCATTCGAGTGGGGGTGGTGGGGTGGCAATGCAGGGAGGTAGGGCACTGATAGTGGTGATACACTGCAAAATTCCCCCCAGACCCATCCCACACTATTGTCTTCGGTGGTGGTAGCACAGACTGAACAAAATCCGTACCGGTACTGACCCCGCTCTATTTTTGTTTACTTTCCTCCCTTCCCTCACCCGTCGAGCATACTCATTGAAGACCAAGAGCACGGAGGTCCAAGCTCCCTCAACCTCAAGGAAGGCCCGACACAGGAAGACGCTGGATCCTGACTGTTTGTGTTTTGTTTTGTTTTATTGTTTCGGCCTGAGCCACATTCAAGAACAATCCCAGAACAACCCCTACCCTACCTGTAAGAAGTATAATAAAATAAGAGTAGTTACGCCTTCCTGAACCCAGCATCTTGTGGTCCATCTTTACATCGGACACTCTCATATCCTACAGCAAGTTACCCCTATTCTAAAGAAACCATCTGCTGATCCCACGGACCTACTTAACCACCGCCCAATCTCTAACATCCCCACGTTGGCAAAGCTCCTGGAGAAATGTGTGCTCACCCAACTGTGTAACCACATAGATTATTTCCAACTCCTAGACCAATTTCAATCTGGTGTCCGCCCGGGTCATAGTACAGAATCTGCGCTCACTCACATTAGATGATGCGCTAAGAATGCTGGATCAAAATGGATCTTGCTAATTGATCCTTCTCGACCTTTCGTCAGCATTTGACACTGTCAAACACGATAACCTAATTGACCTCCTGGAACACAGGATGGGGTTGTCTGGGCCTGTACTAAACTGGTTCTCCTCATTCCTTCACAACAGAACACAAAGCTTCAAGGTGAACCAGTCCCTTTCTCATCCTTCCTCGGTCATGCTGGGCGTTCCACAGGGTTCTGCGCTCTCACCCACGCTCTTCAACCTGTTGATGGAGCTTCTGAGAGAAATTCTGAAATCATCCAGCATTCACTATCACATGTACGCTGATGATACCCAACTATACCTGAAGATCTCCTCCCCTGAGGACATCAGGTCCCTTAACTCAGTCCTACTGAAACCCAAAGCTGGCTGACACTTAACCACTAGAAGCTAAATACTCTCAAAACGGAATTCCTCCTAATGGCACCACACAAGCAATCTCCGGTCATAGAAGAATGGATGAATCAGCTTACTGCTCTGAACTGAACGCCGCACCTCGTTGATTCTGCAACATCTCTGGGAATAATGCTAGACAAATGTCTGAACATGCAGAAGCACATCAGTGCCCTCACCAAAGGAGCGAACGTCTAACTCAGCATCTTAAGAAAAATTAAACATTTCTCCCTCCTCATGATCTGAAGGTTGCGGTGCAAGCCTTATTGATCTCAAAGCTGGACTATGGCAGCGCAACCCTTTGCGGCCTTCCTAGAGCGAAGACGGCTCCTCTTAGGGCTGCCCTCAACTCTGCTGCTAGGCTGTTAACAGGCGCTAAAAGATACAAACATATATCGCCAGATCTGCTATCCCTGAACTGGCTTCCATATGGAGCACGGAAACAGTAAGAAATTGCATGCATGGCTCACAAATCCATTCATGTCAATACACCGCTGTACCTCGCTCAAAACCTGGAGCTCTCACGTGGATCGAGAGCCTCCAGAAGCGCCAGCACTCTACTGCTCAAACCACAAAAATTCAAGAAAAGAAAAACCTACAATCAAGCCTTCTCAGGTATTGCCCCAAGGATTTGGAACTCCCTACCCCCCGAAGTCAGGCTGAATCCTTCCACTGTCCTCTTCAAAAAGGAAGTCAAAGATTTTTTGATGAATACATTTTTGCCTTAGATAGGCTGCTCAAAATGAGATTGAGTCCACCGTCGTAGATTTGTGTCCTAGCTTCCAGGGCTCCCGAGGATGCCTGGCTCTACAAGACTGTGAATGTTCATCCTTGTTTGCTATGTTTTGACTGCCTGTATCCTTCTTGATGTATAAACTGTAAAGCACTCTGATACCCTTGGTGGTCATGTTCGCGCTATATAAAACTTTCTAAATAAATAAAAAAAATGTATCATTCTCGAATGAAGGTGGGTTTTCCAGGAGCAGGGATTGAGCTTTTCTGGAACCCCTAATGGCTCCAGAGATTTTCAGCTTCTTGTTTATATAGTAGGGTGAGAAGGAGGGCAGCGCTCCGTGGATAATGCAAGCAATTTTGAATTGGGCCGACGCTTCAATGGGAAGTTATTGGAGGGTTGGCAGGGGAAATGTGGTCAAATTTCTTGAGACCTAAGACCAAGCGTGCTGCAGCATGAAGTGCTGTTCTCATGCAGGAGATTTACTTGTCGGTAGCCTCGTTAATGTCAAGATGAGGTGTAATTGAAATTAGGGTGGGAAAGGTCATGATGACCATGGTTTCTGTGTCCAGGTTCAATGTGTCTCTGAGCCAAATTTACTCTTTTTTGGGTTGCCTATATGTTTTGGTATAAGAACCAGATAGAGAGAACAGGATCTGTATGTGACCAGATGAGTCGACTGGGATGGGGTCATATGTCTGTAGATGGGGGAATTGGAGATTATCAGATCCAGAATTGCGCCTTTGTGGTGTGTAGGTTTATTGCAGAATTGTTGGAGATCGTAGGTATTGAGAAAGGAGGTAAAAGTGTCCACATAACTGTTGCCCACGTCTCCCCAGTGGATGACGAAGCCTCCAAGGAAAATATTGTCAGAGCTGATAAGTTGAGAGGTGAAGGAATCCATGCATTCCTCTATAAAGGTGTTGTTTTGATCCAGTGGGTGGTAAATCACATTCAGTCGGAGTTTGGAGGTAGTGGATATGGACAGTTCCACAGACCTGCACTAGAAGGATCAAAAGTGAGTCGATGGGAGGGTCAGACATCTCAGAGAGTTTCAGTGAATGAGTGCGAGGCCTTCACCATGTCTATCTTCTGGGCCGCGATGCAAAATGGAGTATTTGGGAGGAAGAAGAAGGTCTAGAGCGTGGTTAGATGAGACAATGAGCCACGTTTCCATGAGGATTAGGATGTCAAGGTTATGAGTCTGGATTGCGTCTGATATCTCTGGACAGTATTTGCAGATCGACAATTGTGTAGCAAGCAGTTCAGGGAGATCTGTTGTCTTTCTGACTAGGCTGTTCCAGGAGGGTAGTTGGGATTTGTATCAAGTTTAGAAGGGAAGGGCATGCACTGGGATGGTGTGTGTGAGTTTGAATGCAGTCAGAGATGATTTTGGAAATCATGCAGTCCCCTGCTGGAAGATAGGAGGAGTGGGTAGTGGATTTAGAAGCTGCATAACTCTTTAGAAGATGGAGTAGGTCAGCATTGTCTAGGGGTAGTTGTGTCCATTTGAGTATGGGTAGGCGGTAGTCTGTCGGTAAGCTGGAAGGATTTGGGGGGAGGGTCCGCAGGAGGTGATAAGGCAGGAGCGACAAGAAGACAGAGAGTCACTGTTGCAAGGTGGAAGTATTATGTTATCTGGCTGGAGGGCCTTATCATGTAATACTAACACAATACACAAAAGTGGATCGGATTCACCCTTAGAAGCCTTAGCTCGGTCCTGGTAGTGCGGCTTAGAGCAGTGAGGCATACTCAGAGTAACATGTGTTAAGCATTTCACAGTGCCAGCACTGACAGTAAGTAAATGAAAGGACTGAAAAGAAATCCGGACACCAATTTATAAAAATAGATTGCATTTTTATATCAATACAGGCACCAAAACAAACTTGATATGTTGCATACAACCGGAGTTATCGATTTTCAAAGTATTCACAATAAATGCATTGAAAGCTGTCAAATATTCGCTATTGAAGTCAATGGGGGAAAACACACTTAGCAAAACAATAGTTGCAGGGCGAGTTCGAATGACCCCTCTTGTGGATAAGGTTCTGCAGGTCCCTAGACCAAGACTCAACAGTCTTTATTTATTACCTTGCCCAAGGAGTCCAGGTGAAGAGATTACTTGGCTGTCCTTGGTGCTGACAGGATCTGTGGGAGCTGTCAAAAATGCAGCACTAGGCAAAACCACACTTATCGATGGAGTTACACTCTACCCTCAGAGAGTAGAGGCCATTGGGGTCCCAGGACCCAGGTGCAACAGCTGGATTTTTTCTACCCTGCTTGGCGGCTCCAGGTGCAGTGGTAGCTGGCAGCTGTCAATCACCTGGGCAGGTTGCGCCAAAGATACTTTGCCTCACAGTCAATGACACCATCTTCAGGATGCCGAAACCCAGCAGCGGGGATATCAGTTACAAGGTTGAAAGTCCTATGTAAAAGGGAAAAGTATATTAAAATAGACTTAGTGATCCTCAGAGACAAGGCTTTTTAATGAAAGGGTTCACTCGTCTGATTAAAATGGTGATTGCTATCGAAGGATATAATTGTCCTGGATAGCTTAGTGGGTGTTAATGGGTTGACCCACTTAGTCTATTTTAATACACTTTTCCCTTTTTCACACCACTTTCAATCAATGTACACATTCAGCCCACACACCCTCACTTCATCTAACAGTAGTTTTATATAAAGATCTCCGATAAAGTGCCCCCTCGTGGGTGCTCGTTGGGCATTGCAGCGCCGGCCCGATGAGGCGCTCGCCCGATGATAAAGCATGACACTCATTTGGGTATGTGAGGGCACTTGCTCCTATTGGAGCACATTCCCCCTCTGATTACTGTACCTATACACGCTTATTCTACCGCCTTGAAAAGAACAGCATACTCTTGTTGGATTATTACATATAGTGAAGAGCTCGTGTGCTGGACTTAATCGCTCCTACCCTCCCCCCCCCCCCGCCCCCTCTTTGATTTAAATACTTTTACTTGGGTCACCCAGGGTGAAACAATATATTGATGCAGCCCTGGTAACCCGTTTACCACACTTGCCCTGGGTACCACTGGTACCATCTACAAGGGACTTATAAGGGTGAAAGTACTTTGCTAATTGGGTTTACCAATTCACATCACTTTTTAAGGAGAAAGCTCGGGCCCTGGGGCTGGTTAGCCCCAGTGCACTATCAGAGTCAAAAACCAGCATCTAGCATTTCCAATGAGGGCAAGAAGAGAGGGGGCACCTGTAAAGGAGGCCAGTTTCTAACAGTCACAAATCTGGAATAGAGCCGATGTGAAGATGTCCATTCTTCAAGACAGGTGTGAGAACGAGGAAAGGAGCTTGTTGAACAGAGTCCAGTTACATTCAGTAATTGTGGGAGTATTGGGGTGGACTGTCTGGAACGGACCCTGAGGGTTGAGGTGTTGGTGGGAGAGGTGCTGGTTGTTGGTGTCGGTGTTGAGTGATGTTAGAGCAGGGGACAAAAAAGGTAGGGTGGACGGCGGAGACATATGGACCGACTTTGGGGATAAAAGAAGGGTGGCAGCTGCAACTGGAGTGTAAGATAATGGTTTATGGGAGGTTGGAGAGGAATGGTGTGGAGATGGTCTGTGGGAGCGATGTTAATGGTTTGCTAATGGCAGTGAACTATGGGTTGTGGGGGGCATAACAGATTGTAGAAGAGTCCAGAGTGAAAGATGTTGCCTGGGTGGATCGGAAGGGGGGGGAATGGGCTGGGGGGTGATATGGGTGGATGGAGAGGGGGATCATGGAGGATCATGGGAGGGCGAGATAAATGAAGTTGATCGTGTCCAGGATTGTGTCCTTGGTTTGGAACATTATTTTCTGATTGTTGTAAATTGATATAGAAAGATTGCCTTAGAGGCCAAAGGGGGAGAGAGCAGCATTTGAAATTGTGTCCAAAGGGGAAGTTAGAGAGAGAGGAGGATGGGAGGAAACTGGTAAGGATCTGATCCATAGGTCAAGAGGATAAGGTTGGTTTTGATGCAACTTTTGCGTTGGCAGTGGTATTGGTCTGCAAAGAGGGTTTCCGGGAAGTCTCTCAAGGTCCTGGGTTTCAATGATTTTCAATGCATGTTAGGAAAGGTTTGGGGGTATTTGATCTTGAAAGCATTGGCGCCAGATCTTGAAAGGGCGAAGGGGGGAGCTGGTAGCAGCAGGTGTCATCGACATGTTGGAAGCTGATACCAGTTGAAAAGTTATAGGTATTGACCTAAATAACCATTGCTAGGGTAAAGATGGTCGTCCCAAGGTCATCCACAGTCTTGCGAAGCGCACTGTGATCTTAGGGTTCGAAGAAGACCTCATTTGATAGACTTAGGAAGAGAGGTAGATGGGACTAGGATCCCGAAGTCATTGATATGAAGAGCTGGGTAGTTGGGGGGAATAAAGTCTATGTAGTCACCCAGGGGAAGGTGCCTTGGGTATGTGGACACAGTGACCAAAAAGCAAGGTGTTTTAAGCAGGGGTTAAGGACTAGGCGTAGCCTTGGTTCGAGTGTGGTGGCTGATGGCTTGTTTTTCCCACAGCCCCCTCCAGATGCGACTCTGGCGGGGTTGGCCATAGAGATGCTTGGAAGCCATCAGGCAGGGACTGACGTTTCCAAAGGAGGGCAGGTGTCGGCCCTACAGTGACTTCATCAACACTCAAGATATCTCCTTGTTGTAACAAGGCCTAAAATTAAACTGTAATACAAGAAGTTTAGGGGAGAGGTTGTGGCCTAACGGCTAGAGCAGTCAACCTCAAAGCTGGGAACACGGTTCGAGTCTCGGCAGGGACGCTGAACATCCTGTGATTCTGGACAAGTGGAAGAGGTGTGGGGCAGCGGCCAGGGTTCCTGACTCAAGACCACAGGGTTCACGGTTCGATCCCCAGCTCCGGCGACAGGTTAGCCCAGCACCATGTGACTCTGGGCAATAGCTTGCTTAATCTTCCAGACGGCCCGAGCGCCGGGACACCTCTCCGGAGGTAGCTGTGCACTTTACAAAGGTTGGCATTTACTTAATCTCCCCGTGCCTAACAAAAATGAACGTGTCCATCTGTAATGTATCTTGTGCTCATGCAAACCGCTCTGATACCTTCGGGTTAAGTTTGCACTATATAAAACTCTAAAAAAAAAAGTTACAAGAAAAAATACTAATACTTAAAAGAGAAAGAAAACACAAATATTAATAATATGGTAAATATAAGAGCATAGCAAAAGGATCTGAAACAGATACCTTGTACTAAGACACCATAATCCTATAATAAAATCTTCAAATCTTTTTGGTAGCTGCACAATACTACCCTTCCTCGTTGTACATTTATCAACTTTCTGCATGTTACCACAATAAGTACTGGGGAAAGAAGAAGTACCGGAATGACCCCTCTATGCAACCTGCCACATTCCCTTGGCCCATGCGCGATGTGTTAATCCAGTGCAGATTCATTTTCTTTGGATTCTGGGACTTGTAGTATTGTAAATTCCATTACAAGCCCCAGGATTCATAGAAGATAAACTTGGACAAAAGCAGCTCATCACGCATGGAGATGCCAAACTTAGCAAATATTGATATGATCCACTTCTGGACTGCACTAAACAAACTCTGTAATCCACACTCAATCCGTCAGTGTTACATGTTCCTTCATCCATCAACCACCCTGTAGTTTTACTATCGTTGATCTCAGTGTGGGTACAATTCAACATTTTATTACATTTCACAATCTTTCCAAAATGCCACATCTTAGCATCACTCAATCCAGGAGAATTGGTGAATAAAATCAACACTTCTAAAAGCTCTGAAAATTGGCTGCTGTCATTCCGCCTCCATCCTTGGTTTTGTATTTTTAACTCTGACCCAATCACCAACCTCTAACTTTACATCACACACTCCATGTTTTCGATCATAATATCCTTTTTAGTAGTCTTGAAGTTTCTTAATCATCTCAAATAAAAACTTACTTTGTCTCTGATCCCTCAATCACACAAGGCTGTCCTTGGTAAAAGATTCTCTTCTTGTTAAGATTTTAAAGATACTGAACCCTGCCATGGTAGGTGTGATCTGGTATGGCCACATCTACTTTTTGATCTGTAACTCACACATTTCACTACTTATATTAGCCATTTAGCTATTCCGATCAAAAACTCTAACGATCCACCGCACCATTTATAGCTGGATGGTAAAGGGATGTGGGTTAGCTCATATTGCCATTTCTGGCACAAAAAAGAGATATGAACCACATCTGATGCACATTGAGGCCCATTGTCACTGACGATTAACTTGGGTATGTCTTCACGTTGAAATATGTCATCCAAAATATAACAACCACATTGGCATCTGCTTTATCTACTAGACACCATTGCAGCCACTTGGAAAATAGATCTAACAAGACTATTACATATTGTCCTACTCCATTCTGATCGAAAAAATGGCCTAAAATATCAATTAAAAAAGCTTCCTACAGCCTTTCAGGGCTTTCTGTTAGAGATAGAAGTCGAAAAGTAATTTGTGTTGTTCAGCATTCCACACAATTTCTCACAGTTTCTTCTGTCTAATCTTGGCCACCAATGTTGCAATTTAAGCCCCTTTTTGTTTTCAACTATCCCTAGATTTATTTATTTAAACAACTTTAAAAGCGCACAAATACCCATAGGTGTCTCGGTGCTATGTGCTGCTGAAAGTAAGGCTTAAAATGGAAAATAACCTGTTACTTTGTTTCCTGAATGACAGCAGAGTAGGGCTAATCTTAATCTGCAAGTGCAGAGAGTTCCACAGTTTAACAGTGGCAACTGCGAAACTTCTGTCACCCCAATTGGTTCTCTTGGTTCTAGCGATGACAAGAAGATTGGCACCTGCTGATCGAAGGGATCTGATGGGGGTGAATACCTGAAATGATTTCTTCAAAAATTCCAGCCCTTTATTGTGAATGGCCTTAAGGGCAAGACAGAGAGCTTTAAATGTTGATCTGCTTCTTATGGGCAGCCAGTGGAGCCGTTGCACCACATTAGAGATGAACTTGAATTTTGGAGTACCTGACAGTAACCTGGCAGTCACATTCTGCACCAACTGCAGCTTATTAATAACCATTTCCTGGGCATTAATTAGAAGGCTATTGCAGTAATCAACTTTGGACATAGCCAGGGCGGAGATTAGCTTTCTCCGGGCCCCAACCGGAATTAACGCCAGCAATTTCTTCATCATTCTTAAAACATAAAAGGATGAGGAGACCACTGCGTTAGCATGATGTTTAAAAGACAGTTTATCGTCAAGAATGACACCCAAGTTCCTGGCTTTAGTGACCGGAATTAGGGGTGATCCCAATTTATCCGGCCACCAGCCTACAGACCACCCCATGGATAGGTTTCCAAAGACCACTACTTCTGTCTTGGATGAGTTTAATTTAACGCAATTGTTAGACCTGGCACCTTGGCGTGGGTCTCCCTTTTATTTGCTGCTGTTGCCTCATGTGTTTTTGCTGGTGTTAGATGCTTTGGGCACTGTGCCACTGTTGTCCAGTGCCACAGTGCAAGTGCTTCCTATTGTAAAGTGATGTATGGATTACTGATTCCATGATTGGCTGGTTTGGGTTACCTGTCATACCCTAGTACAGTGCACCAGGAGTGCCCAGGGCTGGTAATCCAAATGCTGCTGGTGGGCTTGCAGCACTGGTTGTGCCACCCACAGAAGCAGCCTGTAAAAGTGTGTCTAAGGCTTGCCATTGTAGAGCCTGGGTGCAGTCTGGTGCTGCCATGCTGACGGGGCAAGTACACCCACTTGCCAGTCCCTAAACCTTACCTTTTCTTCATATCAGACACCCCTATGGTAGCCCCAAGGGCAGGGTGCATTGTAAGTATAAGGCAGGACATGTCCTGGTGTGTATGGCATGTCCTAATAGTGAATTACATCCATTTTCGTTTTTCATTATTGCAAGGCTACCTGTTCCCCATAGGCCAGAATGGGCAGTTTGATTATTACACCTTATAATCCTAACTGATTCAGGGAATATGGTAGAAATTCGAGTTTAGTATGCCTGAACTCAGAATGATAAAATACATCTTTTAGTGAAGTTGGTTTTAACATTCTGTGTTTGAAAATAACACTTTTAGAAAGTAGGTATTTTCTTGTCTAACCATCCAAACCTGCCTCTGCTAGGCTGTGTATTCCTTGTCTGGAGTTTGAGTGACAGGGGCTGGAGAAATTCCAGGAGACAGGGTGAGTCAGCACAGGGCTGAATAGAGAGATCTCCATGTAGATGGGTGGGAGGAGTTGCACCTGGGACCTGAATAGGGCTGTGCCTTCCCTCCACAATGCTGGCTCCACCTCCTGTGGTGCGTCTGATGTCTCTGCCCTGCACTCTGAAAGGAAAGAAGGAGTCTTGTCAACAAAGTGCTCCAGGACTAACCAGAACTGGTTTGGACTAGGCATAGGCCTCTCTGCCTCCAGAGAACAAAGACAAATTGAGTATAAATATTGGGACCCAAACCCAAGAACTTTAGATCACTTTGGGAAACAAGAAGAAACCTTTGCTGAGGAGTGGAACCAGAGAGACTGAGGAGAGACTATCCCTAAGCTTGAGGGATTGGCCTGCAGTGGTTGCCTGACTGCCAAAGAGAGGAGAGAAGGAACGTTGTGTACTTTATTCAACTGGTGAAGGATCTCCAAGGGCTTGGGAAAAGAGCTTGCCTCCTGCTGAAGTCTCAGGGACAACAGACTTCACCCACCAGCTCCCCAAGAGTTCTTTGGAAGTGCCTGCTGTTTTGCAAGGCTTTCTGTGTCGCAAGGGGCTGGAAGCGCGACTCAAGAGTAAGAAGGGTGTCGCCGAACTGTCGCTGCCGCTTCACAACACGAAGCACCTCGCATCGCCAGAGAAGAGGATCGACGTTGCAGCAGATGCCGCCGCATCACCGGAAGGCATATCGCAGAAGAATCGTTGAGTCAACGCAGGTCCACCGAAGCGCCTCGCAATGCCTGGGGAGAGGATCGACATCGCAGTAGACGCCGCTGCATCACTGGGAAACGGGTCGCAGGGACTGTCGCGGCTCATCTCCAGAGAAGAGGATCGACGTCGCAGCAGATGCCGCCGCATCACCGGGAAGAGTGTTGCAGGGCCTGTTGTGGCTCGCATCGTGTGGAAACATCTCGCATCGCCGGAGAAGAGGATCGACGTCAGAGCAGATGCTGCCGCATCACCGGGAAGCGTGTCGCATCAAGAAGAAAGCGCCATCTTTGTTTCTTTGCACCAGATCTTCAACGCATCACCGTCCTTGCAACACTTTTGTTGTCTTGCGTTACGCATCTTAAGGTACATTGAACTCTGAGTGTCGCATTTACCATCTTAAGAGAACTAAGCTAATTCTACTATTTTAAGTACAGTATTGTGGATTTTTGTTGTTTGTGGTCTTGTGATAAGTCTATATAAAGAATACTTATTTTTTATATAAAACTTGTGTGGCATCCATCTGTAGTGTTTTCACTTGGTTACTGTATGTGTTCACAAATGCTTTACACACTGCCTCTGAGATAAGCCTGTCTGCTCGTGCCAAGCTACCAAGGGGCTGAGCAGGGGTTATTTTAGGAGTGTACCCCTTTATCCTGACTAGACGCAAGGGCCCCCTACTTGGACAAAGGTACCTACCTCTGCCAACTAGAGACCCCCAAATCTAACAGCAATGCCTTGACATCCAGGTACTGATGGCCAACATGCCATCGTGAAAGCGAGTCGATACTGCGTCCCTGTTTTTATGAACGGCGAGCACCAGTTGGGTGTCGTCTGCATATGACGTGAGAGCTAGTCCAAACAATTTGATTACTCGTGCTAAGTCGGTGACATAAATATTGAACAATGTCGGAATTAACGAGGACCCCTGCGGGACACCACATGGGAGTGAAAAGACTGGGGAACTGAAATCACCCAGACTAACTAGCTGGGTACGATTAGATAGAAATGATGACAAAAAGGCTTTTGCCTTATTGCCAATGCCTAGAGCAGAGACTCGATTGATTAGCGTGGTGTGATCAACCGTGCCAAAAGCTGCTGATAGGTCAAGTAGCACAAGTACTGCTGCACCTCCTTTGTCCAACACAAACCTGATTTCGTCAGTAGCTTTGATGAGTGCGGTTTCTGTGCTATGGCCTTTCCGAAAGCCAAACTGTGTTTCATCCAATAGCTTATTCTCCTCAATAAATTGAGCCAATTAAATGTTCATAATTTTTTCAACAAGTTTGGCTGCCAAAGGGAGATGCGCAATAGGTCGATAATGGTTTGTTTCCCCTAGATCCATATTAGGTTTTTTAACAACGGGAGAATAGAGGCCTTCTTCCATTTGGGAAGGGTAGGTGTCAGCACTAAACATCGAGTTGAAGATGTTGGTCAAGTTTGTGCCTATTAGGTCTGGGATCAATTTCAAAACTGAAGGGGGGCAAGGGTCAAACGGTGAACCTGATTTGACTGTATTTACCAAATCGATTATCAGTTCCTCTGAGACTGGCCTAAATTCCCTGAAGGCAGAACTGACCTGTCCCTCGCTATTTAAGTCCAGCTGACTCCTGTCCTCAGCAGAGGCATTAAAGTTCAAACAGATTTGCCCCACCTTAACCTGAAAGCTTAGGGCTAACGAGTCGCAAAGCGCTTGGGATGCTACCTTATCAGAGCTGTTTGCTGGCACTGCCAGTTTAGAAACCACCTGGAACAACTGTTCGGAGGAATCTTGTGCGGTTTCTATTTCTCTAGTATAATAGTTGCTCTTTTCTGTTAGTATAAGGCGTTTATAATTTGCCAGCTTATAGAGAAATCTTTCCTTGCTATCATATTCTAGGCACCAACGCCTTTCTTGTTTCCTACACCATTGTTTCTCCAGCCTCAATGCCTAAAATAATCATGGGGCAGAGGGAGTCCTCCTGTTTTTGGAAACTGTTTTATACGGAACCAGCTCAGCAAAAGCGTTCTGGAGCCAGTCCGTATAGTTTGTACTGGTCAGTTCTAAGTCCAAAACAGCTTCTGGCTGAGTATTCAAAAGACACTGTTTGAGGTGAGCCTGATCTATACAACTCCAAGCCTTAAACCGTTTAGGAGGGATTGACGAAGCGTGTGGGGGCATAGGGTCCAAAATACTAATGTCGAATAATACTGCATGGTGATCGGACCACATCAGAGGGAGGATCTCATTTACAGAGATCCCTTCATTATTCGTAAAAAGACCATCCAGCGTATGACCAGCCAAATGGGTAGGGCCACTGACTCTTTACAGGAGTCCTATCACCTCTAGCTCCGAGGTAAGGGATAAATAATCCTTATCTTCAGTGGCTTCCAAATGAAAATTTAAATCCCCTAGAATCGTAAAACTAGATTCACCGACGGCAGGTTCCAGTAGGATTCCTATCATTGATAAGAAGTCTCCCCTAGGGCCCTGTGGGCGGTAAAGGAGGATCCCCTTAAAAGACTGATGATTGGAAAGTGTTACGTTGAAATTTAATGCCTCGCATACTGTGGAGGGATCCATTTCTATCTTTACCAGTAAATCATTTCGGTGTATGAGAGCAAACCCTCCCCCTCTTTTCTTTAGTCTATCGCATCTGTGTGCCGAGATGCCGTCAGGTGTGACGATGCAGAAGTCTAGGCCGCTGAGGGGTTGGCCCAAGTTTCCGTAATAAATAAGAGATAAAGCAGATGGTTGTGCTTAACGAGAGAACCTGCACTGATAAGGGCCGAGTGAACCTTGACATTTTCTTCTTTATGCTATGTGGGCTGTGATTTGCTGAACGCCGTTTCTACCAGATTTGACTGTACCAAATCTTGGGCCTCCAGTACGAACCCACAGGTGGAGCAAAGAGCTTTGGCCCTATCGGGTAGATTCGCAGGATTTAGGCAGGTACAAATGTGCTTGCACAGTTTATCATGTTTATGGAAGGCACTCACTTCCTTACTGGTATAGGAAACTACAGCTTTCCCCATCCCTGAAATGAGTGGACCAGGGCGTGGTCCAGGCGCGGACGGGCGTAGATGGGCTCGCCTTTTGGCGTGCCAGTGGCACGCCCGCTGCGGCCGACGCACAATGATTGATTTGTAAGATCTTTGCTCTCAATATTTGATGAGGAATTTGTCACGGTTGGTCACGTTGGTTCAGCCCTCGGGATCGGATTGTTGCTAATAGGGTTCCACCTCTTGATATACCCAAGCCTGGATGCCGTAATGGCACAGGTCATTAGGAGGATCAAGTGAGGGAAGGAAAGGATGGGGACAGCAGGGAGGGAGACCTGTAAAACATAAGGAACATGATCAGTACCCTATCTAGCTTCCCTAACGTTCAGTCCCTTAACCATCCCTGATACATAGGAACATCTCTGTACCTGTAAAGAAAATAGAACAATCGGCTTCTCTGGCGTACTCTATATGGTGGTTCTAACAGTGAGTCTCCGTGGTCTGACTACATAAATGGATACATAAACATAAAAGCTTCATAGGACAATACCACAGCGTCAGCACTGAGCACAGCTACATATATAGACTTCCAATGCAACTGCGTACTTCCCCCCCTTCCACACCTACCCCCAATTAGGGCACCACCTTGCTTCACAGGGAGAGCGCGTAACCGCTACCTTGGGAAGAATCCCTGTTCAGAATGGAGTCAAGAACATACATACATCAAGACTGGTACAGACGTGTAGACACATAGAGTTATCGCTAGAGCCCTTCCTCTAATTGAGGCTGGTGAAACTGATGGAGGACTTGCGCAAAGAAGATCAAACAAGCAAAGGAAAACGCTGGGTGTCCCAGATGATAATCTGAGAATATATGAGCTTGGGTTCCTCTCGTTACCACTAGAAAGTTTGTGGCTATTCTCTGAGGGTGGTGAGTCTGAGGAGGACGGGAACTGAGCCTGAATGTCTCCGTCCAATTTCTATAACTGAGGTTGCTAAGATTGTAGCGGAAGAAGTAACCGCTACTTAGGAGACGATGGCTCTCCCTCCCCTACCTCCGCACGAGCTAGCTCGGAGCTCACCAACGGAGTAGGGGCTCTGTATCACTACTATGGGTTTTCACCGGGTTGGTGCACCGCACCCTTACCAGACCTTCGGGTCGATACTAGGCCCCCTCGGCAAAGGGGCGAACTTTAGGCACAACGTGGAACTCCGGAACAGCAGGAATCTCCACAGGATGCGCCTGTCGATGCTGCGGTCGTTGGAAAGAATTTCCGACGCGTTGTGGTCCGGCGCTGGCGTCTAAGTAGCAGACGCGTTCCGGTGACGTTGCTGTTTCGCGCACATCGTGTACGCTCCTAGGGCTTCTGGGATACGTAGTCTTGGGGAGGGGTTTCTGACCGTAAGTTCTCGAGCGCGCTCGCGTACGGCCCATAACAGTACATCCCTCCTTTCAGCGAGAGCGCGCTAGAGGACTGGGCTTCTGTGGGTTTTTCTTATGGAACGCGTTCACCAGTCGGTTGGCGTGCACGTTGTCTGCGGGTTCCCATGAGTCTTCTTCGGGTCCGTACCCCTTCCATGCAACTAGATACCATAGTTTTCTTCGATAGAACTTGGAATCCTTGATTCCCTTTACCTCGTATTCCGGAACGTCTCCCACCATGACCGGGTGGGGGCGTACCACACCAGCCGAACCTGCAGGTTTTAATAGAGAAATATGAAACACCGGGTGGATCCGTAGGTGTGAGGGTAAACGCAACTTCATGGTTACTGGACTGATACATTTCTCTATCTTGTATGGGCCTATATATTTAGGATTGAACACGCTATGCTTCTTGAAGTGAAAGTTCCGTGTTGATACCCAAACGGCGTCTCCTTTCTGGTATATAGGCCCGGGTCTTCGGTGTCGATCCGCAACTATTTTGTACTTAGATTTCGTGATCTGTAGATTCTTTTGTGTAGTCTCTAGGATTTCTCGAATGTGTTTCACTCTTTTTGAAACTTCAGGTACACTGGCTGTGTCATTCGGGTGAATAAAGGGTAAGAACCTGGGATGGTGTCCATATGAGCAGTAGAATGGTGAGGTCTTCGTGGAACTGTGGGTGGCGTTGTTGTACGCGATTTCCGCTATCCACAAGTGTTCGACCCACTTCTCGGTGCCTTGGTTCACATAACACCGCAGATATTGTTTGATGGTCTGATTGAGGCGTTCGGTTTGCCCATCCGTTTGCGGATGATAACTCGTGGATAGGGCGGTGTTAATATGGAGAGCGGAGCACCATTGTTTCCAGAACCTTGCTGTAAACTGGGATCCCCTGTCCGACACAATGACCCGGGGTATTCCATGTAATCTCACAATGTTTTTCATCATCAGGATGGCCAGTTGTCCAGCCGTGGGAACTGCCTTGCAAGCCACAAAATGCCCCATCTTGGTTAGGAAATCTATGACCACCAGGATCACGGTGTAACCAATTCCAATTCCAATTCCAAAAATTCTTTATTTCGGTCATATAGACCATAAAAGATGCAATAAAAAGAATACAGACAATAGAACATTAATAAAATACATTTGAATAAAAACAACTGTCCCAGCAAGGAATAAGTTAAAATCGCGTTTAGAAGGTTCTTTAAAAAGTTCAAGGGGCTTCAGACAATTTTTTCCTTCTGATCAACCATATAGCCATAAGAAATTTGGAAACAGCAAACACAATGTGGTCCAGGGTGCAAGTTTTCAAGATCCTATATGCTTGTGCATACTCTCTGAACCCCAGGTTCTTACAGAGTGGCGCTATCCAATATTTCCTAGGCCTTTGGTATGCAGGACACACAAACAAGATATGGGGGTCATCTTCCACGTAGTTGTTACAACAGGGGCATATTTTGTCGCCCCCATTAGTCCACTTCGAGGTATATGAATTAATAGGTAGTGTGCTATACCTCCATTGAACATACAATTTCCTTGCCAGGATAGGAAAGATAAAATCCATAAAAGGTTCAAAAGCATAAGAATTTTTGGATTCTAAAAATTTCAGGGTTAGGGTACCACTATTTTGAGCAGCCGTCAAGTGTGCGAGGGACCTGTCCTTATAAATTAGAGCCAAAGCCTTGCGCGAGATTGCGCGGCAACCTCGTGCAGGGTCCTCCCACAGATGACGAAGATTAAGGGCAGACAGTTCGTTTTCCACAAAGGTGAGCCAGGGTATTTTGCCACTTGAATTTAAGCTCATGACATGGGTAAGGTCCTCCCTATAGTGATAAAGTTCGTCCGTAGACCAGAGCCTGTGCCAGAATTTCACTGGCTTTGACACAAGCTCCTCTGCAATAGGGGGGAGGCCCATGTCCATTCTCAGAGGCTGGAGTGGCGTGGCACTTGGAAGGGCTAAAAGGCGCCTCAAAAAACTGTTTTCCACTATTGATAAGCCCTTCACCGTTTTATGTCCCCATAGCTCACTGCCATACATGGCCGCAGCCTTGGCCTGGGTCTTATAGGTTTCAAGGGCCGGGCTTATGGGCTTGAAAGAAGAAGTATTGGCCACTTTCAGGATTGCACCCGAGAGTTGGGATAATTTGGCCTTGGAACGTACTATCTGCCGATCCCATGCCAGGTTTTCCTGCAGTGTGACCCCCAGATATATGAAGGTAGACACCCTCTCAAGGCTCTCGGTCCCCAGGGTAGGATTGGGCCTAGTTTTAGTTGGTGGGTTAAAGATCATAAACTTGGTCTTTTCTGTATTCACCTCCAATCCATGCTCACTGCAGAATAGACCAAACCCATCCAGGATCCTCTGAATCCCCATTGGAGATTTTGAGAGGAGGAGGGTGTCATCGGCAAACATGATTGCCGGAACCCTCCTACCTGCCAAATAGGGGGCGTCATTATCCTTAACATTTTCCAGGTGTGATATGACATTGTTAATGAATAGACAAAACAGGGTCGGTGCCAGGACACAACCCTGCCTCACACCTCGGCGCACAGGGAACCTGGATGAAAGTCTGCCATCCCTCCCACACCTGACTTGCGCATAGTTGTTCTCGTGCAGGCGGGCCAGGATGTTAAGTAGCTGGGAGGGAATTCCTAGCTTTTCCAATACCTCCCAGAGTTTCCTGCGCGGGACTAGGTCAAAGGCTGACCTCAGATCCACAAAGACCATGTACAGTCTCCCGCCCTCAATCCTCACCGTCTTCCAGTAGAGGAGAACTAGGCGGAAGATCTGGTCCATGGTCGATGTGTTTCTCCTGAAGCCAGCCTGAAGGGGACTCAAGATGTCATTTTCCTCCACCCAGTCTAATAGATGATTCAAGATAAGGCGCGCAAAAAGCTTTTGGGGAACATCTATCAGGCTGATAGGCCTATAGTTTGCAGGGCTCAAAGGGGACCCTTTCTTGTAGATCGGAACTATTTCAGCCCCTAACCAGGAGGAAGGGATCGCCATACCTCCCAAAATGGCATTAAAAAGGACAAGAAAGTACGGGGCCCAAATATCCGGGTGATATCTAAACAAATCACCTGGTAGCTTGTCCAGCCCCGGTGCCTTCCCCAGAGCTAAGCCCTCCAGTGCCAGCTTCACCTCCCCCAGAGAAAATTCCAGGGCAATCTCTTGCAGGCAGGGGGACTCTAACACCATCCCCTCCGGCCAGAGAGTGGAATCTTGGTATAATAACCCAAAATGAGCCTCCCAAACAGAGGGGGCAATGTTGGGTTCTACTGCAGACAGCAGATCCCCTGTTCCATTGTTTACCAGAGCCCAAAATTTTCTATAATCTTTGGATTTCAGGGCTCCGGTCAGGTCATGCCAGTGGTTCCAATCCCACTCAGCCCTTGCATTGGCCAGTGCAACCTTATACCCCCTCCTAAGGGCAGCTATCTTCACCTTATCACTACCCTCTTTGATTGCAGAAAGAAGCTCAGACTTAGTTTTCCTGCAAGTGGAAGTATACCAAGTCGGAGCACGAGTCTTTTTCCTTCTAGTAGGCACGGCCGGATTGAAAACATCTGCAAGGTCCTTTACTAAGGCCAGATGAATACCAGAGAGTCTCTCATTGTAATCTGAGGGTCTAGATTGGCTGATAAGGGCATCCACCTCCTGGAACCTGGGGAGTGCTATGTCATAGAGGTTTTTTAATGCTTCTTCTTTCTCAAGTAGTTTCCCCCATTTCACTCGGCGCCTGCTTGTAGTGAGTAATATATCTCCCTGGTCGGCTAGAAAACCGGTAGTTGGCGTCCCTAAGACAGGGGCTGGGTGCTGGATCATCAGGGAAAGGGCATTGTGGTCACTATCTAACCTCGAGATCACTCTAAAATCAATAACTTTGGGCCAGAGGGAAATATCTATAAAAATGTAGTCCAGCCTTGACTCATGGTCCTTTTTATTAAAAGTACAGACCGAAGGGGTGTCAGAAGGAGTGCGCCCATTGCACGCCCTCAAGGCGAAATTCAAGGTGAGAGAGGTAAGTTGTACTGCCAACGGGGACCAAGCTTTAGGGTGAGGTGATGAAGAGGGAGGAACTCCCCAATGGTCATCTTCGGCACTAGAAACACCCTCCATTAGGCCCTCCAGGGGTTCAAAGTGGCAGTTAAAATCTCCTCCCATCACTATTTTCAAGTCCCCCGTCAATTGCCCTAAAAAGGATGAGAGGTCAGCTAGGGTGGGGGATTCTTTACCCACAGCGACTGGTCGAGAGTATACATTGACAATAGCCCACGTACTTTTGTCAGGCCATCTGAGGAGCACACACTGAATGTCCGGTGAAAGTGTGTCCATACCAACTGCCTGACACCCAATATGGCTTGCTACCCAGATTGCCAAACCTCCCGAAGGTCTCCCTCTCCCATTCGATTTTGCTGAGATTTCGAAGATGTCGTATCCCCTCCTGGCCAGTGGTGCCCTGGCCCAAGTCTCTTGAAAAAGGAGTAGATCACACTTACTAACCAAAGTTTCCCACTCCGGGGTATCCACCTTGTTAGAGATGCCAGCTACATTCCAGGACAGGATAGTCATACCAAGACCTTGGGGTTTGGGACCACCCTCACTTGGTGCAGACGGGATGTCATATACAGGGTCGCCCAAATCACCCAGGCCAGAGGTGATGGGCGACCGAGTGGGTAATTCAGCAAGCTCCACCAACTGCATTGCGGGAACAGTTAATGCATCTGGTGGATCCTCGTTAAAGACTTGAGTGCATCCCAGTATGGGCCCTTCGGCTTTTACAGGGGTCAGGGACCTTTTTTTGTAAGTGGGAACAAATGTACCTCCCCCCCTAAGTATAAAGCCATAGGCAGATTTTATCTGACCATGCGGAATGGCCCCTCTTATTGGTCAATCTACCAGTTCCAGACAGGAAAATCTGTTCTGATGGACAAAATTACCATGGGCAGGCAATGGATTGTACTTGGGTCTGTACCGAGAACCATCTACTGCAAAGCCCACTCTAGTCCAACTCTGTTCCCTCCCCACTCCTAAGTTGGAAGCTTTTGGATAGAATTGCGAGAGGGACACTACATCTATGTTGGATTTGTCCGGCCTTACCAGCCAGTTGCAAATATAAGGGGCAACCAGTGGGTTTTTAAAACTGATTATGATACAGTCCCCTACCCTATTTTTGGGAGTGATTCCAATCCATGGGATCCTTCTAACCATCAACACATCACCTTTTATATTAGGAGGGAGGGGCCTATTGGTATTAAGCCAACTAATTACTTTATTACGAAGTGAGTCCTGTGGCTCTCTGAAATCACTAGTGAGCTCAGGGACTCCTACCATAATCGCTGTGTAGGGCACAGCCTCCGGGGGCAAATTAACCACCCTACGCCTACTGTTAGGACTCATGGGGCGATTAGTGAATTCATCGTTGGCTCGCCCCCCGCTCATTAGAAGTGGTGATGTTGGTTGTTTAGATCTTCTAGGTACCGGGACAGGGGGCCTAAGTATTTGTGAGGGGGGCAATGGGGGAGAATGGCTACCTATACCACTATCTTGAACCCCTGCCGGGACCTGTATACTTGTTCCCGCAGAAGGCGCTCTGAGCCCAGCAGGATCCTGGGGAGTCGTCCGTGCACCTGGACCCAACCCCCCACTAGAACTATTCCTACTCTGTGCCTCTTCCATAGCCTTAAGTCTAGCAGCTATAGAATCCAATTTGACGGTCAGAGGCTCCAACAGGCTCCTAAGGATATCCCTAAAAGAGCCAATCAGAGCTTCGGCTGTATTTAGAGAATTTCCACCAAATACAAACGGGCCAGAAGACCCAGGTACCACTGTTGCTAACGGCGAATCTAAATGATCAAAACCGATTCCCGGGGAACTATCTACGGGAGAAGCTAGGACGCCAGAACTAGCAACTAGTGATGGGTTGATTTTATCCACTTTGGCCCTTTTTGCCCCTCTTAATTTCCTTATCCTTTTCCTTTTCGAAGGGTGGTAGACTTTCCTGCCTACAGGATCTGTTGGCGCTACAACCTGCCCTTCAACCTGTACTTTGGATGTTTCTGCACAAATAATATGCGGAGTGGACTCCACCACCCCCGAGGGGCACAGGGACTCGCTATCCCTCAAAAGGTTTGACGGGGTCCTAAGTTGTTGGAGGACAGTCTCTATTGTCTGGTCGATGCTATCCATGAGAGATAAGTGAGTGGCGTCAAATGGTGTTGGAGTGCTAATATCAATGGATGAAGAGTCCGAGGGGACCATTGAGACGGACACATTTTCAACATTTACCTCTGGGATAGTGTCTGATGCTATGCGACCTTTAGTAGCCGCAGCACTAGACTTACAAAAGAATTTATCCAGCGTGCTGGAGCACTGTTGGGCAGCCTTACTTCTAGATACTCTAGTGGCCATAGCGGGCGGGATAGTTAAAACCACTAATTGTATAGAAAAAGGAGGGGTTTGGGACAAAGACAACGATAGAGAGGGGGCCCGGTCCGGTCTCTGCCGGCCTCTAACGGCCTAAAACGGCCCGCTCTTTGCCCGGTCTTAGCCCGGGCTGCGTCCCGCGCTGCGGGAGTAGGATGTTGTGTTAAAGCCTCAGGAGGGCGGGGGGCGGGGCAGCAGGGAGAGCGGACCGGAAGCTCGTCGACGGTCTAGCAGGGACTTCTGGGAAATGAAGTCCCCGCACGCTCGCAGCCCCGCTACAGCCACACGCTTGATGCCGGTTTCCCTCCTCTGGGCTCTTCCCGGCGTGGATTGTGGTCCGCTCCTCGATATGGGCGAAGGGGCACCCGCGAAGCGGGTGCGCCGAGTGGAGTTTGGGCGCCAAGTAGGAACAGGTAAGCTCCTCCGTGAAGATCCCCTGTAAAAATCAGCAAGATGTCCCGCTAAATCCACGAAAAACAGGTGTTTTTAAGCCTCAGGAGGGCGGGGGGCGGGGCAGCAGGGAGAGCGGACCGGAAGCTCGTCGACGGTCTAGCAGGGACTTCTGGGAAATGAAGTCCCCGCACGCTCGCAGCCCCGCTACAGCCACACGCTTGATGCCGGTTTCCCTCCTCTGGGCTCTTCCCGGCGTGGATTGTGGTCCGCTCCTCGATATGGGCGAAGGGGCACCCGCGAAGCGGGTGCGCCGAGTGGAGTTTGGGCGCCAAGTAGGAACAGGTAAGCTCCTCCGTGAAGATCCCCTGTAAAAATCAGCAAGATGTCCCGCTAAATCCACGAAAAACAGGTGTTTTTAAGCCTCAGGAGGGCGGGGGGCGGGGCAGCAGGGAGAGCGGACCGGAAGCTCGTCGACGGTCTAGCAGGGACTTCTGGGAAATGAAGTCCCCGCACGCTCGCAGCCCCGCTACAGCCACACGCTTGATGCCGGTTTCCCTCCTCTGGGCTCTTCCCGGCGTGGATTGTGGTCCGCTCCTCGATATGGGCGAAGGGGCACCCGCGAAGCGGGTGCGCCGAGTGGAGTTTGGGCGCCAAGTAGGAACAGGTAAGCTCCTCCGTGAAGATCCCCTGTAAAAATCAGCAAGATGTCCCGGTGTAACCGTTATCTGCGGGTAATCCTACTATAAAGTCCACTGAGATGTTCTCCCACGGATAGCTAGGAGTGGGGAGAGGCTGTAATAGACCTTGTGGGCGTTGATGGTCTGCTTTCATTGTGGTACATATCTCACAGTCCTTGACCCATGATTTCGTATCAGGCCTCATGGACGGCCACCAAAACTGTCGGTTGAGAAGGCTAAGGGTTTTCTCTGTTCCCAGGTGCCCTTGATTCATCGGGAAGCCTTTCTTGATTTGCCATTCTCTATGACTTTTCAGCCATGTCCTCCAGACTCCTGTAGATACTCCCTTGAGCACCCCTTTAAGAAAGATGTCCGGTTGTATGACCCCTATTATTTTTGAGGGGTGAATGATAGACTGTTCGTGTGTCTCTTCTTCCAAGGGGGTCGTCTGTCGGGTTAGCGCATCTGCTTTGCGGTTTTCCACTCCTGGTCTGTACGTGATAATGAAATTATATTCCGAAAAGAATAGCATCCACCGTAGTTGTCTTGGGGTTAGGTGTCGTGCAGCCGTCATGAACTGCAGATTTCTGTGGTCAGTGTATACGATAATGACGTGCCTAGCCCCCATCAGGAAGTGTCTCCATTCCATGAAGGCGACTTTTATGGCCAACAGTTCCTTTTCTGAGATATTGTAGTTCTTCTCCGCATCATTTAGTTTCTTCGACATAAATGCCACTGGGTGTAGCTGCCCAGTGGTGGAGTGTCTTTGTGATAATACCGCCCCTAAGGCGACGGCTGATGCGTCGGCCTCAACAATGTAAGGTTTTTCAGGGTCGGGATGGGCCAGGACTGGGGCTGTCACGAATGCGTTTTTTAACTCGTCAAAGGCCGCTTGTGCTTCTTTCGTCCACAGGTACTTGTGGTTTTTCCGTAGCAATTGTGTTATTGGCGCTACAAGGTTAGAAAATTGATAAATGAAGCGCCGGTAGAAATTGGCGAACCCTATGAAGCATTGTACTTCCCTTACGTTCAAGGGGGTAGGCCAGTCCTTAATGGCTGCTATCTTTCTTTCTGCCATCTCTTGTCCGTGCGGGGTGAGCATCACCCCCAAGAACTCCACTGTGGTTACGTGGAATTCACATTTGGTCAATTTGCAGAAGAGGTGGTGCTGTCGTAGGATCTGCAATACCTTTTTCACGTGTTTCACGTGACTTTCTGGATCTTCAGAATAGACGAGAATGTCATCTATATATACAACCACGTAGTGGTCCAAGATTTCCCTTAGTACATCGTTCAAAAAATATTGAAACGCGGCTGGGGCGTTGCATAGCCCAAACGGCATGACCAGGTATTCATAAAGGCCATAGCGGGTCTTGAACGCCGTTTTCCATTCGTCGCCCTCCCTCATTCTTACCAGGTGATAGGCCCCCTTGAGGTCGAGCTTCGTGTAAATCGTGGCCTTCTTTACCTGTTCAAGCAATACGGGGATCAGAGGTAAGGGGTACCGATTCTTCACTGTGACGGCGTTTAGCGCCCTGAAGTCTATACAGGCACGTAGCTCGCCGTTAGCCTTGGGTATGAAGAAGATCGGCGAAGCAGCTGGGGATTTGGAAGGCCGAATGAATCCTAAGCTCACATATTTCTCCAGGTATTGCCGAAGATGCTTGTTCTCAGGTTCTGTTAAAGCGTAGATTCGACCACTTGGCACTATGGCTCCCGGCACCAGATCTATTTGGCAGTCATACTGTCTGTGAGGTGGAAGTTCTTCCGAGTGTCCCTCGTTGAATACCTCACGGTACTCGTGATACTCTCTGGGCAATTGAACGTCTTTCTCCGCTGCCGTGGCGATAATTAATCTGGAGGCTAGGGCGGTAGCAGGACCTTCCCATCGATTGCGGCAGAACGCCTGGCAATAGGGCGAGTTCATGAGCACGGTACGGGCTTCCCAGTTGATAGCGGGGTTGTGGCGCCTCAGCCAGGGTAGTCCTAGAATGATTCCATACTGCGGGGCATGAATCAGGTTAAAGGACAAGAGTTCGCGGTGAGATGAGCCATATTGTACCTGAATCTCTTCGGTGTTATACCCTACTGGTCCTGTGGTCAGTTCCCTACCATCCACTGCATATATTGGTTCGTGCCTGGTTTTCGGTATTAGCCGCATATTTCTGCGTCTTGCTTCTTCAATATCCATAAAGACCCCTGTGGCTCCGGAGTCGATCATGGCTGTCATTCCAACCCATTCTGTCTTTATACACAGTACCAAGGAAATGAACAAGTGTCCTTGTTCCACCATCGTCGGACTGCACAATGAAGGGATATACTTTGCTCCCCAAGAAGCCCCTTCCTCCCTTCTTGGTTCCTTTAGTTTTCCGGGGCCTTGTCCCCCACGGCCATTGCTACCTTGCCCTTGAACCTATTGGTCTTTGGTTTCACCGGACATTCTTTAACGAAATGCCCCTTTTTGCCGCAGTAAAGGCACAAGCCTTGTTTGCGTCTGGTTTCTTTTTCCTCCATGGTGAGAGCAGCCCTTATTGACCCTATGTCCATTGGTTCTCCTGAAGGCACCACACGAGCATCTGGATATCTAGGCCGCTCTAACTGGGACACCTTTCTCTCTTTCCTCTTGTGATCGCCGTGGCGTTCACTCAACCGATGGTCCAGTCTTAAGACCAGATTGATCAAATCCTCACAAGTAACTGGCTGAGGGTCTATCTGCGCGATTATATCTTTCATGTCTTCTCTCAGTCCCTGATGGAATATGGCTGCTTGTTTCGCTTCTGGCCACTTGGTTTCTGTTACTAGTCTTCGAAAGGCATTAAGGTACGTTATTAAATCCTTATTACCTTGCCTCAACTCTAAGAGTTCTCTGTCAGCTGCGTACGACTCAGTTCTCCTGTCAAACACCCTTAGGAACTCGGCCCTGAACTCTTCCCAATCATATAGGAGTGGATCGTCGCGTGTTACCAATGGTACAGCCCACTGAGCGGCATCCCCTGCCAAGTAGGAAATAAGAAAGGCGACTCTCGCTTGGTTAGTAGGGAAAGATTTTTGTTTACAGGAGAAATGAAGCATGACCTGTGTTAAAAATACCTGGACTCTGCTTGATTCCCCATGAAATCTCTCAGGTGTGGCGAGGGGTACTGAAACAGGCATTTCCACCACTACAGCGCTTGTTGGTACCGCTGCGGTTGTAGACATGCCTCCCGCATTGAAGGGGTTACGTTGCATACTTTCTACTCTAGCTCTGAGATCTGCTGTTTCTCGTCTGGACGCGGTTAGTTCTACCTGCATACTAGCAAGAGCCGTCAAAACATCCTCTAGCGTAGCCATCCTCACAATCCGACCAGGAGGGCTCAATTCGTAGGTCGGAAATTCTGTCACGGTTGGTCACGTTGGTTCAGCCCTCGGGATCGGATTGTTGCTAATAGGGTTCCACCTCTTGATATACCCAAGCCTGGATGCCGTAATGGCACAGGTCATTAGGAGGATCAAGTGAGGGAAGGAAAGGATGGGGACAGCAGGGAGGGAGACCTGTAAAACATAAGGAACATGATCAGTACCCTATCTAGCTTCCCTAACGTTCAGTCCCTTAACCATCCCTGATACATAGGAACATCTCTGTACCTGTAAAGAAAATAGAACAATCGGCTTCTCTGGCGTACTCTATATGGTGGTTCTAACAGTGAGTCTCCGTGGTCTGACTACATAAATGGATACATAAACATAAAAGCTTCATAGGACAATACCACAGCGTCAGCACTGAGCACAGCTACATATATAGACTTCCAATGCAACTGCGTACTTCCCCCCCTTCCACACCTACCCCCAATTAGGGCACCACCTTGCTTCACAGGGAGAGCGCGTAACCGCTACCTTGGGAAGAATCCCTGTTCAGAATGGAGTCAAGAACATACATACATCAAGACTGGTACAGACGTGTAGACACATAGAGTTATCGCTAGAGCCCTTCCTCTAATTGAGGCTGGTGAAACTGATGGAGGACTTGCGCAAAGAAGATCAAACAAGCAAAGGAAAACGCTGGGTGTCCCAGATGATAATCTGAGAATATATGAGCTCGGGTTCCTCTCGTTACCACTAGAAAGTTTGTGGCTATTCTCTGAGGGTGGTGAGTCTGAGGAGGACGGGAACTGAGCCTGAATGTCTCCGTCCAATTTCTATAACTGAGGTTGCTAAGATTGTAGCGGAAGAAGTAACCGCTACTTAGGAGACGATGGCTCTCCCTCCCCTACCTCCGCACGAGCTAGCTCGGAGCTCACCAACGGAGTAGGGGCTCTGTATCACTACTATGGGTTTTCACCGGGTTGGTGCACCGCACCCTTACCAGACCTTCGGGTCGATACTAGGCCCCCTTGGCAAAGGGGCGAACTTTAGGCACAACGTGGAACTCCGGAACAGCAGGAATCTCCACAGGATGCGCCCGTCGATGCTGCGGTCGTTGGAAAGAATTTCCGACGCGTTGTGGTCCGGCGCTGGCGTCTAAGTAGCAGACGCGTTCCGGTGACGTTGCTGTTTCGCGCACATCGTGTACGCTCCTAGGGCTTCTGGGATACGTAGTCTTGGGGAGGGGTTTCTGACCGTAAGTTCTCGAGCGCGCTCGCGTACGGCCCATAACAGAATTACTCTGGTCCCTCTCATTAGAAATCTCTCAACTTTCAGAGATAACTCTTCTTTCACCTCCCAAAAATACTTCTCTACACAGATTTGTTTTGGAGGCAAACTACCTGTCACATACTTCTGAACTTCACACAACACTGGGTCCCCTTCTTCCAACTGTTCTTTAGTTATAGCCTCAATTGCATCTTTGCCCACTAAAACCAAAGTGTAACCTTCCCATACTTCTGGAGTTTTATATTTAACAAGTAGGGAAGCTCCGCTGATAAAATCTTGAACTTTATTTTTGGTTCCAGGTAAGTATTGTACTTTATAATTCTAATCTGGCATCCTCAATGACATTCTTGCCTACAGTGGAGTAACTGTATCCATGTTTCCATCCTCCAGACACACACCCTAACACCACTCTTTCTGGCGAGTGGAGAGCGAGTAGCAAAAAATACAGTAGTTTCTTGACTGTTCTTTTCAATTTCAGATAGTGCCACACCTAGGCTTTTGCCACTAGCATCCGTAATAATGAGAGTTTAAATACTGGGATCAAAACTCATACAGGGAATTAATTGCCTTATAGTAGACATTTTTTATACTCTCAAAACAATTTTGAAGAACCTCTATCATGAACTATTCACTAAGCCAAGCACACTGAGGGTCATGAACTAATCAAGTATGCAAAAGAGTGAAAATAAAAGAGAGCTTCTTCTGTTATGTCTTTCCGAGCAAGCCTATGAGTAACACGTCAATCATCGATACGCGTCAGGCGACAGTTTACCGCGATGCCAAAGAGAGCCAGTAACGAAGTCCACATGGTCTACTGCTTGCCGAGTGTCCTGCCAAACTTTCGGCATTTGTTTAGAATCTATTGATACAGCGGGCCTGCTGTAGGGAGGAGCACCACCTCGTTGAAACACAAGAGGGGCTGCAGCAGGAAGTGTTCCTGAAGCCGAACCGCGCAG
This sequence comes from Triturus cristatus, assembly GCF_964204655.1. Lineage (NCBI taxonomy): Eukaryota > Metazoa > Chordata > Amphibia > Caudata > Salamandridae > Triturus > Triturus cristatus. Next base: position 1,069,599,126 of record NC_140588.1, on the reverse strand, counting down.
GCAGTTTTGAAACTAAGTGACTCTCCTGCAACATCACAGATCCTACTAAGGAAAGAAACAAACCTTTTAAACAAAATGATAACACAAACCTACTGAAGGAAAATAATTTGCTGGAAGAGGGACTACGTGTCCCAACATGCTCTATCATGAACTATTCACTAAGCCGAGCCCACTGAGGGTAATGAACTAATCAAGTATGCAAACGAGTGAAAATAAAAGAGAGCTTCTTCTGTTAGGTCTTTCAGAGCAAGCCTATGAGTAAGATGTCAATCATCGAAACGCGTCAGGCGATAGTTTACCGCGATGCCAAAGAGAGCCAGTAATGCCCTGCCAAGCTTTCGGGAATTTGTTTTGAATATATATATATTTTTTTTACTTGGCGAAAATTCTTCACCAGCATCTTGTTCAATAGCAGAAATATAATTTAAAAAATATGCCTTCCATTCAGGTAATTTTATAACTGGTTCGCCTGCAACCGGTAAAAATGCATGAAGTGGTGTGAGTGAAAATGTTTGTGATGCACACATATTTGAATTAATATGGACACTTGTTTATAACAGTTAGGAGAAGATGAGCCATTGAACACAAGAAATGTGAATACATAGAAACTGTAAATATTTAAGACCACTTAATGGCTGTGAGAAGTTGGCCTGGTATATGCTGTCCTCTAGTTATAGTGGGCACCTTGTACCAGTCCAAACAAACCCCTTATGGTGATAGGTTAAAGACAACCTTTATTGAAAGCTATCCTAGTGGTAGCTATGGAGAGCAGCCTTCAGCTAAGTCTTGAAGGAATGTAAAGCAGCTTGTTTTACCAGTCTATAATCTCTTGAATGACCAAATGAAAGGACAACCACACCAGGTATATATTTAAAATATATGTATTTAAGATAAAACACACCCCTCTAGTCTCTTTATGAGGCTGGAGTTCGAAGTACTTAATTTAGAAGTCAGTATTCAACAGTAAAAGCACAAATACACGTTTGGGCCCTAGGGGCGTACCAAACCATATACCAATAAAGTGGTATAAGAACCACAACTGAACTAGACACAAGGCCTAGAGCCTGTAGAAGTGCTTGGACCACAAGGAACCACCCAAGGTAGTGATACAGGGGACCCACGGGGGAAGCGTGCAGTGTGAAAACACAGCCGCGAAACGCCGTTAACTTCTATGGGAAATGTCGCGGTTGGAAATTAAGAGTTTAAGGACACTTAGAGGATGACTACAAGCGAACCCTTTTGGACATAGAGGTGTCTAGGGTTAACAACCACAGGAGCACCGGAGTACTCGAGTTACCTCATCCAGGGAAGCCGGGTGCATAGGTGTCTTTTGGTGTCGGGTCGCGTCGCTTTTTTCAATCGAAGCTGGCAAAGAAGTGCTGCTGCCGTGAAGAGGAGAAGTGTCCGAAGAGATTCAAGCCTGGATCGAGGATGGAAGGAACCTGAAAGCAGAGGGGACAGAGTCTGGGTCACTTACCAGTGACCAGGGGCACGATAGTCCAATGCCCACAGATGTCGGGTGTCTTGACTCTTCAGCCACGAGGTCCAGGAGGCGTCGACGATTACCAGGAGCTGGATTCGAACTGTCCCACAAAGTCTGTCGAGTGCTGCAGTGTCGGCGACCAGGATGGACCCAACAAGCCTTGGCAACGGCAAGTCACGTGGAAATAGAAGAAGGACGTCGGTGCAGACCAGCAAGGTCTGGGGGACTCACCCAGCGAGGGTAAGTCGGGGCACATCTGGAGCAACCAGGAAAGCCCAATCAGAAGAGGAGTTGCCTTTGGGGACCCACTAGCCAACGGGTTAGCGATCGCGAAGGAGCCTCGAGCAGTCGCGCTGGAAACTGGCCCACAGGTCACTCGTGGAGTGGAGGCCTGAGATCTTCGGTGCTGTAGATGCCCAAGGCTGGGGCTACTCTGAGCCAAAAGCACAACTTCAAAGAAGACTAGGAAGATGATGGACCGGCAAAAGATCACGGTGTCCAGGGGTCACGGTTCCACGTCACCCACGATAGCCACAGGCCTCAGCTTTGCTGTGGACTCAGGGTAGCCTCAGGGAAGTCTGGAAATCCACCTCTGGTAATGCAAAGACTTCGCCGTCCGGCGGGAGCTTCAGAGTTGCAGACCGGACAGTTGCTTCTTTGGTGCCTACCACTCCTTGACCCCAAGGGAGATTTCTTCAGTCTTCTAGCGAAAATAGAAAGTTGAAGGTCCAGGATATATGTTGCAGAGTTTCGCTCAGGGTAATCTAAAGTCTCAAGGACTGGGTTCCCATACTTATACTAAGTTTGGTGGTTGGACATACTATAGGGACCCACCTATGGGAGGGTTTGGAAAGAGGGGTGGTTACACCCATTTCCTTTGTCCAGTTTCGCACCAGAGCAGGGGCAGGTAGCCCCTGCAACCGGATTGAACTGGACTAGGCACAGGGACACCAAGTGTGCCCCCAGTGCAGGACTTCAAAGCACTAGAGAGTGCTCCCGCCCAGCCCCAATACACATCTGCCTGAATGGGGAGGTGGTTACAACTCCCTGGGACAGGAAACCTATTGTCCAGGCCTCCCCTGCCGGAGTTTTGGTCAGCAGCAGGAGGCCAGACCCGTGTCTGTGGCGGTGGCATCCATTTTGTGATGCCAGGGCTTTAGAAAGTCTTTACCGGGTAGACCAGTGTGAACATGTCTGCCCCTCTAGAAGGATGGAATGCTACCCCTGCCACCAGAATTGGCAGGGGGTAGTATTCCAAAGTGTTTGACACCAAACACGACATGTTTCCGTACAGCCAGTCCACAGTTAGCATTTACCACAAGGTTATAATGCACTTAAGAGTATATGGTCAGGCTGCACCACAAACAGCATCAGAGAAGGCACTCCGAACGCTGCAGAGGGGCTCTGCTCATGCAGGGGCACCCTCTCACATAAAAACCAAGCACTCTGCCTTCAGGATTGTTAAGGCCTGCCATAGGAGTGACTTATAGGTTTTATATGTGTGGTAGTGATATAGTTAGCCTATACCACAGTAAGAGGTGCATGCACCACCTTACCCAGGCTGCAGTAGCAGACCTGTGGTGTCATTTTGGAGTGCTTCCCAGGGGTGGCATAATACATGCTGCAGCCCCTGCTAGGCCTCTGACGTACCTAGACCCTGTGTACATAGTATACCATATACTAGGTACTTATAAGGCACTCCAGAATCCAATTAGAGATGTACCTAATGTACATGGAAACCATTTTAGTGAGGAAGCAGCTAGGCTGGGGTCCTGATTAGCAGGGCCACGGTCAGACTAAGGTCGAAAAACAGTGAAACACCAGCAAAAAGTGGGGGTACCCATGTGAAGCAGATCCTAATCTCCTACAATGACGCTATAGCATGCAGCCGTAATGTCAAACTCACGGATGTGGAGTTGTTATGTAGTCAGGTAAATGAGATGCAGTATGATTGTTTTCTCTGTGTAGACTGGGGCCCAGAAAAGGTTGCATACACGTGATGCATTTGTACATAAATCGAAATAAATATGGCTGCCAAGTTGCGCGAGCCAACGTTGTACATTGCACGTTGATCCTCATACTGAGCATTGCACATGGATCACTGGGAGTTCTGTAAGACTGATTCTCAATTTACTGCGCACGAGCCAGTTTTAAGCATGATGCAGTACTCACATTTTGCACAGTGCTCATCAAAAGGTATCAATGAGCCAACAAATACTAAGACCCTCAAAGTTGAAGTAAACAGTACGTTTTGTATTATCCCACACTTGCTTCCTTGGAAAAGAACTCACAACAGTACAGACTGCCAGCCCTTGCTTTAGCATTGGCCTCAATCTGGACCCGAGGCATGGGGTGTTCGGCTGGGGTCAACTGTTGACAAGTCCAGCTTCTCTTCTAACTGCTTTCAACTCATCAGTGCATTCCATAGAGATGAATGAATGTAATGACTTCATGAACACACAACAGTGAGGAGATTTCTCCCCCCCCCACTCCTATGAGCTCACTCATGACCGTTTATGCAAAAACAACAATTGATGGACAGAATGCAGAACAATGTCATACATTCACCCCAGTACAGAGATCTGGGCCTAAATCCATCGTTTTTTTGCTCGCCATGCCGTTCTAGTTTGAACCCAGCCATATGCAAATAAGTCTTGACCCTGTGCCTCAGGGTAACTGTCCAGCCCGAACTGCCAAGCCAGGTCCTCCCTGGACTGGAAACAAGCATCCTAGGACCGGTTTCGGGGTTTCACCCCTCTTCAGCCAGGATAGCTTGATTCCAGTGGCATGAAGAGCACTGGACCCACGTCTGGGCTGTTCGCCCTATGTGGGAAGGGTATGCCCGGACGTGGGTGAAACCCCGAATCCTTTCCTAGGATGCTTGATTTCTGTCCAGGGAAGAAATGGCTAGGCAGTTCAGGCTGGACTGTTCCCATGAGGCACAGGGTCAAGACTGATTTGCATATGGCCATGTCAGAACTGGGGTGGCGTGGTGAGCAAAATAAACGATGGATTAAACCCAGATCTGTGAATGAGGGTGAATGGTTTGCCAATGTGCAACATTCCGTCCATCATCTTGTGTGTTTCACAAGTACATTTATAACAATCCCGCTAGAGAGTCTCCCCAAGTTTTCTCTTGTGCACCACAGACCCAATGCCCAGGCGATCCTTTGACGTGCTAAGTCCTTTATGGCGCCTTAGCACTAACCTAGACGGGAACCTTTCAGAAGATGCAGTGTTTTCAGCCTCCTGAGGTATTGTAGTTCCCAGAAGTCTTTCCAAAAGCATTCAAGCAACTGGCCTATGCGTTGTTTCCTAATGTTTGTTCCCCTATTTGGGGTGTTTTTGCTAATTTCTCTATTCCCAAAAGGCACTACACCTTGTTGCCCCCATAACTTTTGTTGGGATCATTCCCAACCCCTACAATGTTAGAACTGGTTGTTTTGCAGCCAACAGCACGTGCGAGATGAGCTTCCCCTCCTCCCCCTGGAGTGTATGTACATCTTCAGAGGGCCTGTCCTAGAGGATCTCTGCCCACGCTTCTGTTCTATCAAGAAGGGTCCCAGGACCAGTGGACTCAGAAACTCTGCCATGGAGAAGTTCACCAAAGGCGCTCACCTGGTCTTTTCATAATATTGGATTCATTCACCAAATCTAATTAACATTACAGTTATGACAAAAACTGTGTCCATAAATTATTAAAATAATATCTTATGGCACAGAAATTGTCTACAGAAACTATATGGAAGCCAAATTAAAAAAGCACAATCCAATAGCCAAATCATTAGCCAGACAAACAGAGTTCAAAGTGTGCTCAGTGCCTGTAAAATGTGCTTCTTCAAAATTTGCCCAAATGTGCTGCGTGTCAATAAATTAAAGTCTTCTTATAGTCTTTTGAACAATATGAACAATTCATGCACACAAACTAAAAATGATTCTGACAAATTTACATGATTAACAATCTATCAACACAGGACTGATATGTTACACTAAAAATAAAAACATTTTCTCTTGCTTTCAGTCAGGACTTGTATCTTTAAAATACAATTTTACTATAAATGCCTTTGCAAGCATTCATTACATTTACATAATCATTCCATCCGAAGTAAAATAACTTTGAAATATAATGCATTCATTTGTTACTTTGCAGAATGTTTTCCTGCGTGCATTTTCATGCTGAAAGGAAGCATCGCAGAAATAAAACAACTTGAGAATATTTGCACTTCTGCCAAAACACGCTGCAGATTTTGTCCTTGTAATTTTGTATCTGTTCTCTATGGAAAGATTCGGCAGACCCGCCAGCGAGCCAGTTTAAAACCAAGCCCGATATTTTTCTATTTTACAGATTGTTGGGCCTGGCCCTTTCTTCAGGGTTATCCCCAAACCTTTTGCCTTCTTCCTCCTGTTTTTCTGGCTTCCAGACTCAAGGTACTTTACCACTGCTAACCACTGCTAACCAGTGCTAAAGTGCTTGTGCTCTCTCCCTAAAATGTAATGGTGTTTGGTTTCTCCATGATTGACATATTTGATTTACTCGTAAGGCCCTAGTACAGGGCTCCAGGTGCGCCCGGGCCTGTAAATCAAATGCTACTAGTGGGCCCGCTATATATATGTACAGAGTGCAGTGGGCATCATTCAGCAGGTAGGAAAGACACCCTCAGTGAGTGATGCCCTCACCTAATGTAGTTACTACTACAATATAGAGAACATTTCTTAATTACAACAGAAACAAGAAGGTCTGACAAGGGTTCTTTTGCCGATACATATTCTCTCAGCAGATCTCATTAATCATCAGTGTACTTATTATATACACAGTGCAAACGAACATTAGAAAAAGCATGTCACATTTCCTCCTTTGTAAGTGGCTCAGAAAGTCAGAAAAACTTTATTCGATTGTAAGCAAAAACAATCATAAAAGTGTACATAAATAAAATACAGCAAATACATGAAAGTCATAAAAACTTGGATAAAGAAGAGCGTAATGCCCAGAGGCTCATTCAGCTCATCTTTGACGTAGGTGGGACTCATCAAGGTACATTTGCCTTTTTTCACATAAACAGAAGCCTACTCATCTTTCAGTTCAATAATATAGCTTTTTGTTTGGCGCACCGCCAGTAGGTTTGCCATTACTCTGCCCGGCCAACTCATAAAACCATTGGTCGAGTTTGGCCAGTAAGTAGTTTGCTTTGTCTGTTGCCAGAGTCCTAATATGCCATCTTAGCATTTTAATTTTCCTTTATATCTTATGGGATTGTGTGCATTTATGGGTGTCTTCTAAGTTAAGGTATGAGGGCGTCTTTCATTTTCTTGAGGTGAGTTGCCTCCTCTATAAAGCTGCCCCTCACGTCTACCTTCTGTTTATTGAATAAAGAACATACAACACAAGCCAAACAAGTTGAAGACTCATGTCCTTGTAAAAGGAGCATCCGGTAAGCCCACATTCCACTGTACAAAATGCAACAGCTTAATGAGAACATTCATGTCAGGATCAACCCCATGTAAAATGCAATCAGGCCTTTCATAGCAAACTGTAGCTCAATATGGGGGAACAGCATTCCTATGAGGCTCGCCGCCATTTATCAGAACAAGCAACCCATTTTAAGGAAGGCGGAAAGAAACAAGCCTAGATGCGGGAGGGAGGGAATGAATAAAACAAGGTTCCCCTCATCTCAAACAGTGAACATGAGTCCATCTTTGATACTGCAGAGGAAGCTTTGAAGAGGTCCTGTGGATGCCTGCACAAAATATGAATACTTCCCCTGCTCTATGGGGGGCCCCTCTGAATAGAAAAGCCACAGGGAACTGTCATCACTTACACATTAAAAAAAATAACCATTAGAGAGAAACCAGAGATTAAAGACTCACAAAACAAAAAGAAGAAAAAAATAAAGAAAGAGAGACAAAAGGATGTGCTGGAAGGAAACCGCCCCTCGGGCAGCAATTGGGGAGACATCATGCCAGATCGTCGGGCCTAAGTGAGTCACTCAGGAGAATCCGGCTTCTGGCCTCTAGAATATGGCTCAAGAGAGTCCTCAAACAACTGCAAGGCCCGAAGTCTGGGAGGAAGCAAATAGGAATGCCTGATCGCAGTGAGGTAGTGTATAACAGGCTACCAAATGCGAGTGAAGCGTATGTCTGTGATTAATGCGGGCGGTGAGCAATTCAAGAGCTAAAACATTCCACAGCCGAAGGAACCAGGTGGCAATAGGAGGAGGATGCGGCTTCTTCCAAAATAGGGCTATCGACTGGGGAGCCGCTCCTAACAGATGGAGGATCAAGTGCCAGTCCGTGTATGACATAGCCGTGAGTGTTGAGGGTTTAATGCCTAAGAGCGTGACTACCGGGAAGGAGGAATAGGAAAACCCACTATCTCTTTAATGTGGCTGAGGACTTCCTTCCAAAAGACCGTGATAACTGGGCATGACCACCAGATGTAAAGGAAATCACCTCTATCCCCATGGCATCTCCAGCAAGTCGGGGGAGAGTTTGGAAACATTTGGTGCAAGCAGGTTGGGGTGTAATACCATCTCATCATTAACTTGTAGGCCGATTCACGTTGTGGCGTGCTTTGGAAAGTCTTTTGGATATCCCGCCATAACCGGGCCCATCCTTCGGGAGATATGTCTTCTTCTAGATCCGAAGCTCACCGCATCTGATATCCGTGTGGGGCGCTGAGAGCGTTGTAAAACAGTATACGTATTAGAAATCAAACCCTACGACCTCTCAAATTTGCGAAACAGGGACTCAAAGCGGTGAGTTGTCTAGTAGCTCCCTCAACATAGATCTGGTAACTAAGCCAGTGGCGTAGCTGATAATATTGCATATGTGCCCCCTCTGTGAGATGAAACTTTTGCCTGCATTGTTCGAATGTGAGAAAGTCCTTATTTTGAAAGAGGGCCTGAATGACCCGGCATTCGCCCTCTGTCCATGCACCAAATGCCTGGGTTTGCATTGCCGGGGGGAACATGGGGTTACGGGTTTGGGGATGGAAAGAATGTCAGGCCTCAGAGGACTGCCAGCTTGTTCCAATTCTCCAATACCGTCTTCGTAGAGGTGGCTATATAGGCACTGCGGGGGCGCGCTCCATGTGGGAGACACCCTTAAGAGGGCAGATGATTTAGTATAGGTACAAAGACTCATATGGGAGAATGATACTTAATATAGAGAAAGGGGACAAGAGAGGTCAATATATGACACTTATTTATTATACACAAGATGAATTCAAGTGCTCACATATTTAGTGACAACAAGCGTGACGTGCAGGTGAGAGTGAACTTTAAAAAAGAGCATCGCATTGGCAACAATAGTGAACCATTTTCTTTGTTAAATCAGTACAAAAGGTTCAAGTTGCGTGAGGTCGACGACGTTTCGAACTCAATTATTCGAGTTCATCTTCAGGACAAATGTGAGCATATGAACTTTAGCATATGGGAAGGTAAGTAATAGAAGGTGTCGACAATTGAGAGTGTAGCACCGGTGGTGTCACCACAGCGGTGAATGCCTCGAGGAAGAACGATGGCTTGAAATCAAAACTGTATCCAACCTGATCAAGTTAGGAAGGAGGGGTTCCGGTGCCGGGAATTTAATTCATTTCAGGCGGCACACGGTTCACTCAATGGGGGTCTCACGGAGGGGTGGAGCTGGTCCTGTGCGCGTGCAAGTACTTGCACGCGCACAGGACCTGCTCCACCCCCCCCTTTCTCGAGGCATTCACCGCTGTGGTGACACCACCGGTGCTACACTCTCAATTGTCGACACTTACTCAGGGCAAGTAGGGAAGTAGATTTGGATAGAGGTTGCACTCCCAGGGGCACTCAGGCAGCTGGGTGCAGGGTGCTTTTGAACCGTCGGACGCTCAATGGTTTTCTATGGAGAAGCTACAAGACGAACTAAGGCTGCAAGCTCGGGGACGAAGATTCTTCAGAAGCGACCACCACATCGAGATGTAAGTTGGGAAGCTGTAGGTTACATTTACGCTGCTAAGGAACTTGAAAGCTTACCATGATCGACCATGGGAGCAAGAAGCATTGGCTGCATTGTCAGGCGGCATGTTCCTAGATGCCACACCTGGCATGTGACTAAGCACCACCTGTGCTGCCAGAATTGCCAAATTTCTCCATGCTTGTGGCTGCCTGGAGGCGTGTCCTGTCAGCTGTTTGGAGTTCGCTTGCCAAGTAAAAATGATTTCCATGAAGAATGTGTCATTAAACCTTGTAACAGACTCTTTCCAAGATTGTGGTCAGTGCATCAGGTATTGTCAGAGGATCCCACGCTTAACTGAAGTAAGGCATTTTGTCTGTGATGTTATAGTGCTAGATGCACTCTTGTGGTCTGACACCCTGTGATGACCTTTGACTACCATTATTTTAATTGACTTTGGTGTGTAATTTTATCCTAGCCTGAATGTACGATGTCCTGCATATGCCTTGCTTCTCTTAAAGGTTTATTTCTTGTAATCTTGCAGTCTTTCAGTGAGAGCTGTCACAGAGTAGAACAGCCTTGCCAAGAACTGAACGTGTGGGATGTGCATTTGAAAGCATGATAGAGAGAGTGAGGTGTGGAATGTACATTTTGGTCTCGAAGTGCAGTGTTATGAGCAGTGGTGCTCAAATGCGCTCTGTGTTGTACATTGAGAGATGAAGTATGCTATAAGCAGTGGTGCACAAACGTGTACTGTGTTGTACATCGGTACAATTATGAAGTTCTTACTATTGGCTTTGATATGGCCTCATGTCATCCTGAATTCTGACTCTGCCTGGCTTGAGCTTTAGCTGCACGCACAACCACGCTTGCAAGTTGTTTGGGTTAATCACGTTCAAGGATTGTTTTTGTGAGAGATTGTTTAATGTACCCTGGAAGGCTTTCGTGAGCTTCGTCAATATAAAGGCTGGAACATGCGAGAATCTAGAGGGAACATGGGAACTCCTTCCTGCCATGGAATGCTTGCTTGGAAGCTGGCCAGTCCTAGTATAACTCCTTTGGCACAGGGGGAAGGTTTCTCAAACATTCTAGTGCGAGTTTTGAGACTATAAAGCTGGGGTTTATTGACAGTTGAGTTGGGTGCTCACTTACAGAGCAGACGTACTGCTGTAAGACAAAGGGAACTTGAGTCCGGGTAGAGAGTCCAAGCCAGCTGTGAACGGGCCCCCCAGGCAAGAATTGGCAAGATGTCGAGTGAACGATCGGGTGAGGTGATTTGTTTCTGACTAGTGCCATTGTGATGCGTGGTTGCAGTGGCTGTGGTCATTTGAGGTGTTTGAGGTTTTGATTATTGCCATTGTGAGGTGTGGCCAGTGGCTTTGATAATTTGAGGTGTTTTCTTTGTGATGTGTGTCTGAGTGAGGTGCACATCCAAAGTAATCATTTGATGTATTTAGTGTATATATAGCTTTCTGATCTCTTGCAGGACGTCCCATTATATCTGCTTGAGTCTTATCTCATAATATTTGCTGCTTGTTTATTCGTGGTATTATTCATGCATTTAACTGTTGCATTTGCCAAGTGTGTTATTATTGCTTACATATAAACATATATATCTCTCTAAATGTATTTGAATGTTGTTATTTTGGCATCTGGGAATACCTTTCTGTTAGAGAGCATTGTGTAAAATAAAACCCCAAGCCTTATTCTAAAAAGAGAGTCTTTGCATTTTGTAAAATAAAACCCTTTTCTAAAGGTGCTATTGTATTGTGTTATGTCTCCTGCTTCGCCGTGGGTTTAAGCCACTGTGTAGGAGATTCTGTATTATTGTATTATCTGAAAGGGGAAGCAAGTCAGATGTAATTTCCTGTTAGACCATATAGAAGGAAGCAGTTCTAATGGAAGAATGCATCATCGCCCATTTTTGTGACCTTACCGCTCACTACGTCCAATCCATGACTAACATATTTGACACCATTGCCCGGAAACAGCTAAAAAGAACTCATATCAAACACTTCAAACCCTGGATCGGTAGCAACCTTAATGAAAAAAAGTAATGTAATCTAAGGCTCGCTGAGAGACCTTGGAGAAGCTCCCCCTCCATAGCACACCTGAAGCACCTGAGGTTGGCACGAAGCTCCTACGACAACACATCCATAGATCAAAAGCAGAATACTTTAGGGTACAATTAGACAAGGCCAAAAACAGACCCAAAAAACGTATTTAAATCATCCTTCAACAAGCTATTTGCCAAGCTAACCTCCAACAGGGTGATAATGGGTCACTGTTAAATGGAAAGGATTTTTTCTATTATTTCATGGGAAAGGCAAAGAGGATTGAATCAGAACTACAACTAGCCTCCCAACGTCTACCTTCTCTGGACCAGCCCAGTCTCCTTCTAGTCACACACCTACTGTGAGCCTCTCACTTTGGCCATAGTGCCAAAAATAATGCTACCTGTAGTACTTTCAAATACCTGGATGAAGACTATATTCCCAAAGCAATAACATCAATAAATTCCTACAAAACTTTTGATGATACACTGCCTGCCACACTTATTAAAGAGATGAGTTCTTCCGTACTACCGATTTGGTCCAAAATTATGAATGCTTCCCTCTCACAAGGCATGATTTACCGATTGCCTAAAAATAGGCCAGTTCTCACCAATCCATAAAAAACTTCCGGCCAAACACTAACCTCCCGACTCTAGCAAAGTTCCTTGAAAAATGTGTACATCTTCAACTCAGTGGCCAAATTGAACAATATCTACTTCTTGACCAATGCCAATCAGGCTTCAGAATGGGTCATAGCACCAAATCAGCTATTACTCACATTGTAGATGACCGATGCCCTGAGATCGCTTGATCAGATTGTACCCTGATCGCTCCTTTGCGTTCGGCACAGTAAAACTTGACATCCTAATACACCTTGAAAATAGGATAGGGCTATCTTGTTCTGTTCTAAATTGGTTTGCCTCGTTTCTTCACAACGAGGCCTAAAGAATCAAAGTCAATCAAACACTTTCAGACATCACCCCGGTCTCAACTGGAGTGCCTCAAGGTTTCACACTCTTACCCACACTATTCAACTGAAACGTGGAACCCCTGAGTGAAATCCTGAAACAATCCAACATCCTTTACCAAATGTACGCTGATGACACACAATTGTACCTGAAAATCTCCTCACCCGACGACATCAAATCTCTCAGCTGCACTCTGCTAAAAACCCAACAATAGTTAACTCACTATCACCTCATGCTCGAAACTCTGAAAACTGAATTATTTTTGATCCCCTCCCCCCCCCCATAAACAATCTTCTTTCATAGAAGAATGGCTCAAGTAACTCACAGCTCTTAACTGCACCCCACAAGTTATCGACTCAACAAAATCACTTGGTATCACATTGGACAAACATCTAAATATGCTAGACCTTATCAGTGCAACACCACTGCTAGGCCATGTCTTCCCTGGACTAGAAACAAGCATCCTGGGACCGGTTTCGGGCTAACAGCCCTCATCAGCAAGGCTAGCTTGAATCCAGTGGCAAAGTGAGCAAGAGACCCACGTCTGGGCATACCCTGCCAACTTAGGGCCAAAAAAGCACACACAAGGAGATGATGGATGGAGCTCTGAAACTTTTCAGACACTCACCCCCAGTCACAGATCTGAGTTGAATCCATCATCATTCTTCAGCTAACTTCGCCACCCCAGTTCAGACACAGCTATATGCAAATCACATTTGACCCTGTGCCTCATGGGAACAGTCCAACCCGAACTACTAAGCCATGTCTTCCCTGGACCGGAAACAATCATCCTGGGACCGGTTTTGGGCCAACAACCCTCATCAGCCAGGCTAGCTTGAATCCAGTGGCAAAGTGAGCCCGGGACCCACGTCTGGGCATACTCTGCCAACTTAAGGCCAACAAAGCAAACGCAAGGAGATAATGGATGGAGCGCTGAAACTTTTCAGACACTCACCCCCAGTCACAGATCTGGGTTGAATTCATCAAAGAAACTGGCAATAAGATGTTCATTGTAAAGTACTGTGCTGCTCCTTGGAGTTCTGCTTAGACTCTAAGGGCCTCATCTACAAATAAATGACGCAGCGCCGCAAGCTATTTAACTGCGCCGTGCTACGTCATTTTCATAGCACAGGGATGCTTTGCATTAACAACAATACAACACATCCCTGTGCTTTCCCATGCGCTGGTGCACAATTGGCTGCCATGCACCAGCACAGGCACCCTTGCATCATTTTGCAAGGGTGCCTACACTGCGGGGATGATTGTTTTAGCGCAGGGAGAGACACCTTCCTGCACAAAAACAATCATTAATGCATTCTATGCAGCACACATCGAAAAGGGAAACAAGCATTTGCAATGCAATAGGTCTCGCATTTACGCGAGATTGAGCTATTGGCATTGCAAATGACAATGCCTTTTATTTTTGTTTTCGTTTTTAAAACATAATTAAAAGGCATTGTCATTTACAATGCCAATAGCTTAAACTTGTGTAAATGAGAGACCTATTGCATTGCAAATGCTTGTTTACCATGTCTTGCCAAAACCCTTAAAAAATTTATCTTCAACCAATTCCAGTCCTTCAAAGCCATCAATTTTCTCCATTGTCCACAAGCTGGATTTAGAGCAGGTCATAGCACAGAGTTTGCGGTAACATTGGTTTTCGACGATCTCAGGCGGAGCTTGGACTGATAAGGATGCCCTGGTTTTATTCGATCTAAGAGCTGCGTTCAACACAATTGATTGTGCCATCCTACTTTCCTGACTTAAGAACCGAGATTTTAATCAACGGTCTCTTGATCACTCTGAATCCTTTCTTACATGTCTCTTTCAAACTGTCTTTCTTCCCTTCCTCCTTTACACCAGAGGCAGAGATAGCCTGCTTTTGAGTACGACAGAGTTGTGTACTGTTTTGTTTATCCCTCGGCCCGTCCCCCATCCTCCAACAATAATGCCAATAGTGAACTAAGCGCAAGTCTGTTCTTATGTGCACTCTTTGGGTAGCCTGCATTTATATTATATATTCACAGCATTATGTTTTATTCAATCAAACACAGGAGAAGGTTTTGTACAGCATACATCCTGAAGTGGTGTATTTTGAGATCCTCATATGTGATAATGAAAAAAAGAGAGAAAGTGAAATAAAAAAAATTGCCTAGGATCACACAATTTAGTTAAGTGGAGAAGCCGGGGTTAATTCCACGTTTTTGGTTTCACATTGCGCATTCAGACACTAGGTGTATATGCTTCACTTCCCCTGCACCCACCTTACTGCCAGCCCCTCTGCTCCACCGCCACCCAGCTGGCCTCAATGTGGCTCTCCGTCACTTCACAGACCAAACCTTTTGGCCCCTGGGTACCCAGGCCCTATACCATCCTGCCTTTTCACTCTAAACTAGATAATCCCCTCCTCTAAACTAGATATAGATAATTCTCTCTCTCTCCCCCGTTCTTTAAAAGTGTCCTGAAGTTTTGACTCAATGTAAAGTGTGTGCACTTTACACCCCACACACACCTTCCCATCACCTCACCAGTTATTAAGCACTGTGATCCAGGACACAATAAGAACACCTCTCTGGCTGGTCGCTCACGCACAACAAGGATGGGATGTGGTGTAAAGGTCAGAGCTGCCAACTTTGGAGCTGGTGGAACCAGGTTCCAGTCACAGCTTCGCTCAACAGCCTGTGATTCTGGGTAAATCCCTTAATGTCCCCAAGCCCAAAAAATAATAATAAAGATGTTGTTTCGTATTGTAAAGTGCTCCAATATCTTCGCGTCGAATTCGCGCTAAATGAAACTACAAAGAAACTCACACTAACCACCCCGGTTCCCATCAACACACAACCTCTCCCAAACCGCGACCTAAGTGGGCAAAGCGTTTCCTCGCCCCACACGGGCAGTGCGTTCCTGTATAAATTTGACACTACAGAGCCGATCCGGTCTAAGTACTTGCAGGTAGACAGGTTCACTCTACCCTCAAACACGCCGCTCATTAGGGTGGCGCAGTCCGTGAGGAATCTTACAACAGCATTCTGCTCAAAGAGAAAGGGCTCTGAAAAATACCCGAAGGCACGCCATGGCCGAGATGCAACAGCCGCATGAACCACCCAAGGCCCTCCGGGCGCGAAAGAAACACCTGAATGGATGGGTGACCGCTGTCTGTTGCCATGGCAGCCTGACGTAATTACATGATTTATCATGGCAGGAGTAAGTGTGCTGGAAATCTACAACGCTGCCATGTATCGACAAAATGAAAAGGAAGGGGGAGAGGGGAGTGAGTAAGAGGGCTCGGGGGACATATCAGCATTGGAGTTACACACACCCAATCGACTGCCGCCCTGAGTGCCACGGACAGCCGTAAGACTCTCTCAGGTGGAGGACGCTAGCGCCTAAGGGCAAACACCTCACAGCGGAGAGATGTCTCACTTATTTCACTATTTACAATAGCAGCTTCTGTATAGAGTGCTTCGAAGACGAAATGTGTGACATGTTGGCTCTATGCAAATACAACATTATTATCGTGGGTGCTACTGCGCCCTCTGCCTCTCGAGCCGTCACCCTGAGCCCTCTGCTTAAAGCGCCCGCCGAAAACTGAAATGCTTCTTGGAGTCAGGGTTGGCACCTTTCTCAGGGTAGCATCTGCGGCGCAACACAAGATGACACCCCTCCTCTCCCCCTGCAGAATGTGACGCGGTCACAGGTTTACCCATATCTCAAAGATATTCATTCGCCTTGAGCTGAAAGAGGTCCCTCTGAAGTACTGAGGCCCCCTGAAAGGTTGAGGGCCCCCTGCGCCGCACAGACTAGGTGGCTCGCCCGTTTCATCTGCGGCCCCTTGTGTGCTCCTCACCCATAAAAACCACACGCAGAGGCCCCTCTGTCTATCCTCCTGAGCTATCACTGCTGAACGTGCTCATTTTTACACCTGTTCTTTACAGCGGTCAGAAACGAGATCGTGGAATGAAGCACTACAAACAAGTTATGTAAAGGACCCAGTTCAGTTCAGTTCATGAAGCTTTATTCGGTTCATAACATATGATGACCATAAAAGCGCACAGCAAAACACAGAAATACAAAAATACAAGCTAATAAAGAAACACATTTAAAAGATCATACTTTTCCTATAATAAATAGATTTACAAATAAAACTTGCAGTATAAAAACATATATCAGGGGAATTCATATTAAAAAGCAACCTCATTGCATCTTCCGTATTAAAAATACCGTATTTTAAAAACATGGGTTTTAAAAATGTAATCCTTACATTCAGGAAAAGAGTGCAAATAAGCATAAAGTGCATACTGCTTTGTTTGGAATGTCCATCGCACGGGCAACGGCCAACAGGATATCTTTTTTGTTGGGGGAAGGCCACCAAGACATGTGCCATTCCTAGCCTTAATCTGGTTAGGACAAATCTATGCGCTGGGCGGGTTACCATGATCAAGTACTGCTGGAAACCCTCATTTTCAGTGTATTTATTATATTGTTGAACAGTAGTGAGGGGACCAGACTCAACTAAACGTTTTTGGGTTCTAGACAACAAAAAGGATTTTTTCATGTCGTGTTTGACTAGAGCTCGTGGGGAATAAAAATCCAATAACAAGTTCAACCCGAAAATAGCCTGATAACTCTCAACAACATACTTGAGCCATGGGATTTTCATACAGTTATCTAATTTAAGACAGTCCTTGATAACAAGTTGGTTGAACTCAGTCTCTTCCTTGTGCCAAATTGCTTTGTAAAGTGACAAAGGCCTAAGTGAAACAAGGTCACTCAAATAGGCAGCCCCAACCTCTTTGTGAATTAACTCTGTTGAGGCACAAGCAGGAAGACACATTAATTTCTTGAGGAAGATGTTTTCTTCCCTCTGAAGACAACCGACGTTAGAGTAACCCCACAACCCCGCCCCATATAGGGCAATGGAGACACTTTTGGCCTTGTATATCTCCATCATATCTCTTATTCGTCTATCCCCTATCTTTGCGGCAAATTTAAATATGCCATAGGAGCTTTTGGCCATTTTAGTTCTTACACTTATTAAGTCCTGGGCCCTGCTACCGTCGCCCGAGAAAGTGACACCCAAATAGCAAAAATTTCTTACTTGCTGCACTTTCACTCCTTCTATAAAAAAGGCGTGATTCTTACTAGTCTTAGCCCCGCAAATCATAATATGAGTTTTACTTTTATTTATCAGAAGCTTCCTCTCCCCTATAAATTCGGAAAACCGATCCATCAGGCGCTGCAAACCAATAGGTGTCCGAGATAGGAGCACAGCATCATCCGCATAAAGCAGAACCGGCCCACCTATCCCGGCAACCTGAGGAGCATCAGCCTTAACTGTTTTCAGGATGGTTTCCACCCCGTTAATAAATAAAATAAATAACAAAGGGACGAGGACACAGCCCTGTCTAATTCCTCGTTTCACATTAAAATTCGGGGTACACTCCCCATTGACCCCATATCGCTTGCTTGCATCTTGTTATATAATCTAGCAAGGAAAAAAATGATTTCCTTAGGGGCGCCTAATTCTAACAAGACTGACCAGAGAAGCGAATGATTAACTGGGTCAAAAGCGCTACTTAAATCGGCAAAGCAAAGATACAGATTGCCACACATAGCCTTGGTATACTTGCCGATTAATAGTTCTAAGTTCAAGCACTGATCCAAAGTCCCACGGCCCTTTCTAAAACCGTATTGGGAGTTGGCAAGAATCCCATTCTCCTCTGCCCACGCTTCCAATCTAGTCAACAGCACCCTGCTCATAATCTTCACCGATGAGTCCAACAGACTGATCGGCCGATAATTACAAGCTAATGCCTTATCCCCCTTTTTGTAGATAGGGACAATAATTGAATCTCCCCATGTGGGTGGAATCAAAGTGGTTACGGCTGCATTGAGGACCAAGGTAAGTATCGGTCCCCAAATCAGCGGCTCGGCCTTATAAACATCAATAGGGACTCCGTCGGGCCCCTGGGCCTTTCCCCCCTTGCTAGCCTTAATACTGCATTCCACCTCACCGAGGGAGATGTCTAGTGGAAGCATGGGCCAATGCCTTTGCTCGTTACCAGTCGAGACACTATCTTGAAAAATAGATGAGAAATGGGACACCCAAGCCTCACTCCCCACATGAGATGATAGTTGGGGGATTATGTCATTGTGTAGGAAGGGGGAATTAATAGTAGACCAGAATAAGCGGCTGTCCAAGGTTTCTGCCGCCTGTGTTAAATTATCCCAGGCTTCCTGCTGGAGTTCTTTTTTCCTTCTAGTAAGTGCCATTTTGTAATCATATCGTAAAAGTGTGACTTGATTCTTATCCCTTGGGATATGAGCTAACGCTTTTTTAAGTTAGGAAAAAAGGGCTGTACAAGCATGGTCAAACCAACCCTTACCCTTGCCTCTCATACCCGGCTTATTTCCCGTAAATATATTATTAATAATCATATTGATAATAATAAAATTAGTCACAACGGAGGTAGGTGAACACCCTGATGTTAAAATGGTATTAATATCTTCCAAGTTTTTAGATATGATTATAGGTACTACTACTGCAGATTTTTCCCCTTTCCACCTAAGCCTAGTTCCATTTGCTCTGTGCGGCTCAATGTTAGCTAGAATTCTTGGCGCTGTCTGGTCTCTGCATTTCCATGACTCAATTCGCATGGTAATACAATTGTGATCACTCAGGTTGGAGGCGTCCCTTATCTTAATCGAACAATGGGGCACTAGACTGGATGAAACCACAATATGGTCGATGCTAGAACTGGCGTTCCTCCCAGTAAATGTAGGGATAAAATGACCACTGGTCTCTACATCAGGCCTCACCAGCTCTAAATCATAAGTTGCCATTACACTATTAATAGCCTCCCCATAGGTGTTATGTGGGAAATGAGGCGTATACTCGCCACTATTATTTTGTACCCCACAGGCCCTGGAGGAGGACAGGCCACATATTATGGAGTTAAAATCACCTAACCAAATAAGAGTAAGAATGCATTTTGCTTCTGCTACAAGCTTCATGAGGGCACTATCAAGCTCAACTATTACTTTGTGCCGGGAATTATTAAAAATATTGTTATAAAAATTTATTAATAGCGCTTCTATACCTTCTGATAGTTGCACCCAGAGAATTTGGGAATGGGTTCCAACTGATAAATGTTTAACAACCGTCAGCTTAAGGTCTACTGATATAAGAAAAAGCAGTCCCCCCTTTGCTCTTCCATGTCTGGACTCAGTAGCTTCTAAGCTGTAACATATATAACCATCAAAGCAAGGTTTAGCAGTACACCAAGATTCTTGGAGACAAAGAATATCATGTGATCTAATCAAGACCTCCCATCCCAAATTGTTTTCCTTAGAGGCCCAACCGGCTATATTCCAGCTAGCAATAGAGATACCCCTGTGGGAGCAGTTATTGAACTCTTCTTGGGCAGTATTGGAGGTGTCTCCATCACAGCATAGTTCGTTCACAGTCACACCCAAGCTTCTATCTACATCATTGATCAATTCCGAATTACCCCCAGTGACATTTGCTACTATTGATCCACTGTTATTGGTTCCCAGGTTATCATTAATCTGGAGATCCCCATGAGCTACCTTTGACACATTAGATTGTTTAGACGGACCACTA
Source organism: Triturus cristatus (assembly GCF_964204655.1). Taxonomy (NCBI): domain Eukaryota; kingdom Metazoa; phylum Chordata; class Amphibia; order Caudata; family Salamandridae; genus Triturus; species Triturus cristatus. The sequence continues at coordinate 1,069,579,077 of NC_140588.1, read as the reverse complement.
GAAATAATGGGATCTGAATGTCTTCTGATGTCAGTCATTCTGATCTAAGGAGCTCAGGGATTGGTATCTATTCTGAACAGGGATTTCAAAGACTAACCCGTGAATGGGGGGAAATAATCTATTTCAGTCGATGGTATGATTAGAAGGGGAGGCTTTATCCCTGTTAGTAGCATGGGGCGACTTACGAAGATGGTTGTAAAAATAACCCAAAGGTCGTACAATTATGTCAGTCTCATTCTGTGATATAGAGGCTGCTCTTAACAAGACCGTCGCAACATGCTGGGGGTGTTGGAAATTAACAATAACGCAGTCCCCCCAACATGACTTTCTTGTATTTCCAATCCAACTAACCTTTCTTGTAGTTATAATTTGATCAAAGAACTTAACCGGGAACCCACAATGCCTATTTAGCCAGAAAGTTGTTTTATTTTTTAGTGAGTCCTGTGACTCTGAGGAGGTTCTAGTCCGGCCAAGACCTAAGGAGGGGACATAGGATAGGACAACGACATATGGTGCACACTCAGGTGGAAGGTCTACGGATCGGTTGTTGTTAAGTGCAGCTTCCCTAACTGGTATAGCAGTCATTACAGGCTCCTGCACAGTACTGCTTGTATTACAAGCCTGTAATTCACTCCGACTTGCTGGTGCAGGTGCTACTTGGACCTGCATCGCCCGACCACCTGCTCGTGTACCTAGTGTCGCTACTTGCATAGAACAGGCACTATTGTTAATCGGTTTAAGGGCAGATTCAGCTCTAGGGCCATCCTTCACTGAGGGCCCAGGATGATTCATCTTAGTCGTAAGCCTGTCTAGGGCACTCCCCAATCTAGACACTTCGGCTGTAAGTTAGTCTATTTTGGTAGTTAATGGCTTAACAATCAGCTCAAGTTTGCTCTCTATGATACCAACTTACAGATCAAATTGCTCGGTGTTAATAGTAACTGAATTGTCCTTGGCCAGGGTCCCTTTTTCACAGACGGAGTTCTTGGGTGCAGGTTCAGCTTTTCTTCTAATAGTATTTCCTCCCCGTTTGGTGGTTACTTTTCTGCATGCCCTCACTGAACGCGGGGCCAACGGGCATTGCTGTGGAACAACCTCGGGGACTACTAATAGATCTTCAATCAGGGCACAGACAACTGAGGCATCAGAGACTACTGTGGGTAAAACTTCGGGATTACGGTAGGTGACCACAGACTCAACAATGTCAGTTATATCCTCTTCAAGGAGTCCCAGTGGCAGGTCAGACAAATTATCTCGCCCCAAGGATTTTCTTCGGTCACTGTTAATCTTGCTAACAACTTTGACCAGATAGTTATCCATAATAGACTTTTGTTTGGTCATAGTGGCACTAGTGATTATCACAGCTACTACAAAGTAAACGGGCTATGGGTCACAGGGCTGTTGATCAAATGTACGCCAATCCCGTAAACCTGGAGGCACACTCAGCTCGCAAGTTCTATCACACAGTCACGAAACACTAAATTCTGGGAGCAGCAACCAAAGGGGATGGCCCGGCCCGGCCTCGAGCGGTCCTCGGAGGGCCACAGAGGGCCCGCCCTTTGCCCGGGCTTCGTCTGGCGCCGCCCGCGCGCGTCCCGCGACGCGGAGGGAGCCTCTCCTTTTTCTGCGCCTCCGGGTGCGAAGGTAGGCGGAAGTCAGGTGGTGGTGGCGCTAAGCCCGCTGGGAGCTGTAGTCTCCCCCAACTGCGGCCGTAAACTCCGTCAGCGGCAGGGGAGACCAACAGCGTAGGCGACCCAGGTACAACTGCCAAAGCACAGGTAGGTGCAGGCTCCCCGTCTCCACTCGCAAATGCCCCGCTCCACCGAGGGAGCCTCTCCTCTTTCTGCGCCTCCGGGCGCGAAGGTAGGCGGAAGTCAGGTGGTGGTGGCGCTAAGCCCGCTGGGAGCTGTAGTCTCCCCCAACTGCGGCCGTGAACTCAGTCGGCGGCAGGGGAGACCAACAGCGTAGGCGACCCAGGTACAACTGCCAAAGCCCAGGTAGGTGCAGGCTCCCCGTCTCCACTCGCAAATGCCCCCGCTCCACCGAGGGAGCCTCTCCTCTTTCTGCGCCTCCGGGCGCGAAGGTAGGCGGAAGTCAGGTGGTGGTGGCGCTAAGCCCGCTGGGAGCTGTAGTCTCCCCCAACTGCGGCACCACCACAGCATCACTCAGCACCACCACAGCATCACTCAGCACAACAGCATCATTCAGGGCTACCACAGCATCACTCAGGGCCAGCACAGCATCACTCGGGGCCACCACAGCATCACTCAGGGCCAGCACAGCATCACTCGGGGCCAGCACAGCATCACTCGGGGCCACCACAGCATCACTCAGGGCCTGCACAGCATCACTCAGCAACACCACAGCAACACTCAGCGCCACCACAGCATCACTCAGCAACACCACTGCATCTCTCAGCAACACTAAAAGCATCACTCACGGCCAACACAGCATCACTCAGCACCACCATAGCATCACTCAGCACCACCACAGCATCACTCAGCACCACCACAGCATCACTCAGCACCACCAGAGCATCACTCGGCACCACCACAACATCACTCAACACCACATCAGTATCACTCAGCATCGCCTTTGCACTAGTACACCAGCACATCATCACTCAGCAAGACCCAAGTATCATTCAGCATCACCTCAGCATCGTCTCAGCACCAGTCACCACCACCACTACCACCTCAACATCACTCAACACCACCTCAGCCTGCTCTCGGAATCTGCCATCTGTTGATTCTCCCCTAGCGTCTGGCTGCTGCTAGTGTTATAATACAGGTACTAGTTCACAACCTTCAACCTCTAATTGTTTATGCACCCTCAAAAAAAAACTTTAACAACCATTGGAATAGGCAAAAACAAGTTGCCAGCATTGCAAGAACAAAAGAAAAATGAGGAAATTTTTTATTGTACATACATTTTTTAATATGGTCGTTCTGTTGGACATAATGCCTCCTTGGTCATATATAAGGTAACAAAAATGCTTCTGTCACTTTTTTATTACAACTTTTCAGCGTGCTGCACAGCAGCCACACTTCTGTACAGCACAGCTTAGAAACATTGGCAAAGTCAATAGCTCTGCCTAAACACTTCAAAGGCCCCAAAGGCGAGACCTATTGGCTATGCCAATGCTCGTTACTTTTAGTCCTCTACACAAATATGCAGATGTTACTGTACCTTTGCATGTAATAGTATGTTGGAGTACATGCATGATGCGCATAATATACACATGTCTGTATATGTTCACTTTCTTCTTCCAGTTTTCCGCACCCATTGAGATGCAGGATGCCGCACCTCCCCTTTCACCAGCCCGTCGGTCTACATATGGCACTGCACTCCCTGTACCCTCATCTCATGATATAGAAATGCTACAGCACTTGTAGCTGTACATGGCTGTTGATGTGAATATTATTATTATTGAGCGCCTGGTTACTCCAAAGGAGTCCCCCACGCTAGGACATCACAGACCATGACCACAAGCACTACCCCCCCCAAACCCCCCCTCCCCCGGGACCCACAGGCCTAAGACGAGTGAAGGCCCGCCCCCAGAATACTAACACCCATCCCCCGGGGGAGATTGAAAGAACCAGGTTTTACGTTTTTTACGAAACATAGTTTCAGGTGGATAGGTCCTTAATTCCAAAGGAAGATTATTCCAGGCCTTACCTGCGAAAAAACCAAAGGATCTACCTCCTGCCCGTACCTTATGAACCTTAGGCACTACCAACTTAGCGGTGCCCATAGACCTCAGATTCCGGGTAGGTCTACAAGCAGTGAGTAATGGGCGCAGATACCTCGGCCCTTTCTCATTGAGTTCACAGTGTATATCTCCATTTGCCAACATACTTTTCCAAACACAGAGATGAGACAACCAGAATCTCATCAAGTGTACTTTATTTTTTATATTACATACAAAAGAGAGTGGCCTGCCACCGTCATGTCCACCCACTCCTCTCATCGCTCATTGAAGATGCCTGGGTGGTACACGATAAAGTCATACACCAGTTGTGTGCTGTCGGACAAGTCCAGAATGCTGTGGAACAGTGTGGGGGCAAACACCATGGATAGGTTTAGCGCTGGCATGTTGTTCACACTGGACTGGAGGTGGACCCTAGAAGAAGAAAGAAAGATCCATTAGGACTCCCTGAAGGTTAGGGGTCAAGTCCATCAAAGCTGCATACAGAACAGCCAGGGAGCTGTATGCAGCTGTACCTGGTGCTGAGCAAAAACCGGAAGCGGATCAAGAAGAAATGGACTTCGTCGCTATCAGTGACAGTGCATGCGCGGCGACATAGCTCGTTCTAAAGGCCCTTGTACCCAAGAGCAGGTTTGCATATAGGCTCTGTCAGCTATGACCTTGCAGGAAGGTTGAAGGGTGGTATTTTTTTTTTTTAAACACAATTTTATTGACTTTATTACATTTCTTGCAGTATATTCATTACAGTAATTCGTCAGCGGATAAATAGAAACATTACATCAATTAGTGCGTTATATCTGACAATATATCTCTACACATGTAAGTGGGTTGAAGGGTGGTATGATGTATTTTTGCTTTGCTTTTGTCAGACATCATCTTGCTCCTAACTGTTGACACACAGAATAGGACAAGCACGCGTCACCTGCTTCTTGATTGCCATAATCAGACTACAAGTACAGACACCAAGCAAAACAAATGTAACTAGAATAAAGCAGCAATAGAAATGCATGAGGCCCTACTGGTCACACAAGTAGGGCTTGTGAGTGATAGAGGACAGAGATATGTATGAGAAAAACACTCTCCATAAGGTAACATTGGTCCACATAAGGGACTGGTAGTGGGAAAGCTTAGAAACTAGAACTTGGCTGGGCTGAGAAACATCAGCTGTGAAGGGGAATCATTGGACATATCGTATTGGGTATCGAAAAGAACATGGCGTTCAGCTGGTAGGTTGGATTTAGACAGGCAGGGACAAATGACCATAGGCAGCAGGTTCTTGAGGAAGCATTGAAAGAGGGGGTGCTTCTAATGGGGCGGGGGGGCATTACATGCGTTGGCAGAAAAGGCTCTTCACAGAGTGGGTTTATGTCTGGAGCGGCGGCGCCTGCCACTCCCTGTCTGCCCATTCAACCCATCCGTGCCTCCCTGCCCAGGGGCCCTTCATCACTTTCTTACTCCTTTTCTTTTTTCCTTTATTACATTTCCTTCCTCACCACCCCTTCTTCTGTATAGGTTTTTCACTTTTTTTTTAACAATCCTCATAGATGTCAGCCATCTACAGGAGGGTGACTACAAACTAACATAACCTTGGTTGTTTTCCTCTCTCTGTAAGCTTTACTGAGGATTACTAACTTAAAAAATATATATATATTTATTTATCATTTTCAATACATATGTACAGTAGCTCCATAGTTTAACTTATTATCAACTTAATTGTCCATACATTTGGACATTACAATTTCTTTCGCGTTTTCTCAATTTACTCTTGCACCAACATATGCAGCACATGCACTTATTACGAATCCACGGAGTCGCTTATAGCATTTGTTCTCAACAAGTCAACCTTAAGCGCCGCAAACCCCTTGGTCTGGAGGTCGTCGGGAGTTCCTCTGCACGCAGATCCAAATTCGTTTTGCAATATACCATATCTTTAATCCAATGCTGGTGTTCAGGAGCCGCTCTTCTCCCCCCCCCCTCCCCCCAATACATGTGCCCAACAGTTCCTAATACGCTCACAATCCCAGGCCAGAGGCATAACACCCGCTCCTTCCCTCCCACCCCACTTGCATCCATCGGTATCTCTGAGGCCACGCCTGTGCAGTTGAGCTGGTGTATAATACATTTGCTGTATATATTTAAAATGAATAATACGCAAGTTACAATTGGATGTTAATAGCTCTGTTAACACACAGCATCTCTCCCATTCCTCCAGTGTCATCTCGGGGTCTAATGGTTCATTCCAGCGTTCAAGGGCCTTAATGTTGGTGCCTCGGCTCTCCTCTAGCGCTGTCTTATATAATTCAGTGACGTGCTGGCACCGTGTGGGGCCAGCTAGAAATGTCTAATGTTTGGAGCACTGGTGGTTCCTCTGGGAACTCAGAGTATAGTTCCTGGATAGCTGCACGAAGTCGATAACACATTAATTAATAGGGGCGTTTTGTACTGTATATAGTTGAACGTGCGAGATGTTAGAAATGTCCCTTCTGGGTTTACATCTCCCATCTTACCTATACCTGCCCCCTGTTCTTGTGTGACCGATAAGGCTGGGTGGTGTCCTAGAGGGAGTGACGGGGCGGATAACATAAGTTTGTTGGCTTTCGCACCCAAAATCGGCCATGCGAATGTGGTGCAATGTATCATGTTTATTTCTGGGCGCGGTATTTCTCATCTCTTGTGTGGCACAATGCGGTAAAGTGGTGTGGGGCAAGCGTCTGTCTTCTGCCGTCAGATGCAGTGTGTACATGTGGGGGTTATACCAATAGTGCACAAACTGTGCCTGCGCGCAGAGATAGTATAGCTGCAAGTCTGGTTCCCCAAACCCACCCTGTTTATATGACCTGGTCAGTGCCTCCCATCACACTCTTACAAGTGTGACAATTCGGTCAATTTCAGGCCCCCAAAGTTATAAGAATGGCTTGAGCGGCAGGTAACAGTCATTTTTAATGTATATAGAATTAACTGTTGGGGTGGTCATCTCTAAATTAGCAAGACATCGCCACCGTGTGGCAGACTGTCATAAGCACCAGTGTTGTCAATTAAGTGCCGGTGCTGAGCACTGGAGACCACCGGCTCAAATTAAGCACCGAAATCATTGATAACCTCAAAGACTATGGTTTAACAACAGCACTGAGCAGGTTACGTATTTGGAATACACATGAAAACGTATCTGGCTGCTTACGAAACTGACGCACCTCTCTTCCCTGATTAGTTTCAAGTCTTGGTTAAAATGTCTTGAAGCTGCGGAGGTATTGGAAGGAAGTTCTGACCAGTATTACCACAATCTGTGTGGGAAGGAAGAGGCTCCCTCATGCAATGTACGGCTGACTCCAATGTGGGAGCTGCTGGGAATGGAGAACATTTCAGCTGGGATGGAGGGGAGAGGATGCCTCTGAGAGAGTCTGAAAGCCGCGCATAGCCTTCTTGGCTCAGTCGTGGAGAGAGCCACATGTCCAACGTACTTACAAATACTCCACCTCACACAATCCCATGGGGCGGAGTGATGAAGAACCTGACCCACAGAGCTACCCGGTGGGCACAACTCGGGATGGTCTCAGTGGCGTAGCAAGGAAAGGTGGTACCCAGTGCAGAGAATTTCTTGTCACCCCTGGCTTGACAAAATGGCAAAAATAAGTGTTCAAAGCACACATTTTTTGCCATTTCGTCACCCCCCTCAGTGATGACACCCGGGGCGGCCCGCACCCACGGCACCTCCTTTCCTACGCCACTGGGTGGTCCCCAGTAACACTCATCAACATCTCCCAAATCTGACTGGATTATGTTATTAACACACGTCTCTCTTCTTAGCTGTAGAAGTCATAGTATAGGGAGGGAGGTGAGGGGGTGGCTGGAGAAGTTGGGGTTTTGAGCTTTGTTTTTGCATTTGTCTTACTGCTGCAACATCTTCGTACCCCGCCAGCCTATGGTTGTAGGTGGGTGTACATGTAACTATGTACCTGCTATGTACCTGTGAATAAAACAGAGTTAACCATAAAGTGTCTTGATGTTTCCACAGGTAAAAAGGGTCTGATTTATGCTAGAAGTGACCTCTTGAGGGATCAGTTACACATTCTATCTGAGGTGGCTAAGTAGCCAAAACCCAACGGAATGGAATGCAGTCTGAGTAATTACCAGTGGTTGAGATTAATTCAAGCCTGTGCTCCAAAACCTTTTTGTGTTCCTCAGTAGGACGCCTTGAGCGGGTCCTGTATTCACTGTGACATAGGACTCAAGCAGCACCCTGCTGACGAGACCCAATACTGCTGAAACTGGTCTAGAGTTGATTGTATTCCTGGCTGCAGCTTGGCGATTCAGGCTGGACTGCCCCTATTGGAGCAGGACCAAGGCTGATCAGAGGTGGCAAGTGGGCAAATAAAATTTATCGAAAAGCAACCTCAATTAATTACCAGTGGCTGACATTATTTCAGACATTCCACCCATCACTTTCTGTTGTTCTCCACACATCAGTGTGTTCGAGAGGACTTTGAGGTTAGGTACTGGAGAAGCTGCCGGCCCTCCAGACAACTAGTGTGCTGCCAGGCCTGCCAGTTGTTCAGTCCCCACTAGCATGCCTGTCTTCCTGTCCACCACGTTAGCGGATGTTTGTGGCATTGTCTGGCTGGATGACCGGGCTGTCCGCAGCAGGAGAGCTTGTCTTTTTCCTGCTATCAACGTCCATTTGGAGTTATGGGTTCTTTGACCTCATTCAACAACATGCATTCAACCCAAACAAACTGAAGGGCTTCAGACCTCTTTGATGAACTTTATATTCATCCCAGTCAAGGTTTCAAACTTTGTTGAGACTGCAAGGAATGTCGATAAAGGTGCTCATGATCCGTGCGTGAGCAGCGCTCTGCAGAAAGGCAACGCCAAGCTTTTCACTTCACTTTCAGGAATAATCATAGGTCCTGATTGAGTTGGGTAACAATATACATCTGTTATTCAGCGCCTTGAGACTTTCGGGTGATACGTGCGCTATACAAAAGTACATGTTATGTTATGTTATGTTATGTTATTTAGAGATTGTCGGAGAGGGTACTCCGTCACTAAGGCTAAGGAGTACCCTCTTCACCAAACTGAGTTCAGTACATTATAGCTCTCTTGATTACTTCACTATCTAAAGATTCTCCCATGAGCCTCTCTGTTCCGCTCCTTGCTATCCCTCCATTGTCTTGCACCATCAAGTGTTTCCCTTCTGTCTGCTTATCCCCTTTCTCTTTAGCTTCCCATAGCACCCACATTTTCCTTGCCCCTGGCAAATCTATGTTTTCCTAGCACCCCCAAGATCCTACGGGGCTCTGTTGTTTCATATCTAAGTTTGTTAGCCAGATCCGAAGAGAGCCATTAAAACATTGTTACATTAGGAGAAGAAGAGCCAAGGTCCATGGATCCTGCAATTGGACTCTCACTGGGCGAAGGACGGGACCAGAATCTTCTCTACCTACTACCCGAGAGCTGTGGTAGGGATTGGTTAGCAGTAGCATGAGATCTCTTTATAAGGAGGCCTATTTATGAAATAGTCAAGCAGTGCGGCAAGCCACCTTGCGTGACAGGGAAACGGCAGCAATGTGCTGTATTTAAGGCAATATGCCTCAATCCTGCCTCTTCCTCTGTGCTGGCGCCCTTTTGGTAGCCTCGCGCCAACGACGGCACCCTTGCACCTTCCTGCACAAAAGAAATCATGAGCGGGATATTCCGATATCCATGTAAGCTGCAGAATGCATCACACGTAGAAAGAGGAAGTAACAAGGAGAAATAAAGATACTCTCCTTGTTTCACATATCTTTTTGGCACATTCCCAGGTTCACCAGTTCGGGTAAATATGGGAATGCTTCAAAAACCACGGGAGTCGCGTGGGAACACCCACTGTAACACCCATGGAACGCTTCCCTGGCGCAGAGTAAGGTGTTGCAGTGATTTGCGGTGCGTTGCCCTACTCCAGATTTATGGAGCCACTCAGGGACACACAAGCAGGCCTCGTGTGGCTTCATACACCTGACTTCAAGTTTGTGTCACTCTTGCACCGAGCAATGCAAACCACATCGTCCATAGGCCCCCCGGCCTCTACTTCGATTACACAGAGCGTATGGCTCGTTATTGCCTGGGGCTTACTCTACATGCTACATGTGAGGACAAATTGATGTTTGAAACATGGCAGAGTCTAAGGAAGGAGCATCACATCACCAATCACCGCCAGTGGCAGCGCCCAAGCTTCAGTGAAGCAGAGGAAGAGGGTAGGAATCGTATCCAGCAGTGTGGCCTCAAAGCAGAACTATGGAGGGAGTTGTAAAGACGAGCTCAAGTTCAATTTCATGTTTGGGAAACTAATGTAGAACTGTGAACACTTAGGAGGCTAGAAGATTCATCCCATCTGGAAGGACTGAGATGTCACTGGCATGTAAAAGCAAACCTTTCAACAAGAACTTGATTTCACATTAAAAAAACACAAGGACTAGTGTCATATTTACTCAGCTATAGTAAAGTTTGAAAATATAACTCAAAAACAAGTCCCTGAAAGAGATCCTGAACAAAGCAAAGTGATCTATCTATGGACAGATCACAAAGAGGTCTTCAGCAAAGGCTCGCAGATTCCAGAGGCCGCCAATTTTACTACCTGCAAAGATAGCTCGTTTGTAGGCCGTGGTCTGGCATCGTCTTTGACCCAGATGTCACAACACCATGTATACTTCGAAATTGGTTGGCAGCAGGAGCCAATGGAAGATTGAAGTCACAACATTAGGGTGAACTATAAGAAATCTGGCAAATGTGTTTCTTATTGCTCTTTACGTGGGCGTCATCTACGCTCGGTGCAAGAGCCCCTCGTGTCCTGTGGCATGTCCTCTTCTGTCGCACCCCTCAGAAGCAGCACGGAATCTCAGGAGTTCGCTCTACGGATCCAGAATCACCCGTTATGTCTCTACCAGAGTGGGCGGCCATTGTCTTGGGTAGCAGGAGAGCAGAGGTTGGGTCATTCGGGTTTATCTGGGTATGTGCCACAATGTAGGGAACTCGAGGTACTTCAAGTGCCTCATTCTTTCTGCTGAGAGTATGAAGATTCTCTCCAAGACCTGAAAACAGCACTAAAAGGTCATTTACCCCAACGTAAGGACGAAAAATGCTGCTCGCATACTGTTGTAAGCATGACTGTTTCCTACCTTGTGTTTACTGAAGTAGGAATGCGAGTTCTGTGCATGTACTCCTGTCCTCGACAGTGATGAGGGTCAGCCAGTGCAATGAATCAACACTTTAGCCGGGGCCACTTGGACTTTGTTAACCTCCTCACCATCACTGTACTATTCACTGCCAGCATCATTCTTGTGAAACATTACTTTCACTCAACAAATAGAGTAGATCAGTACTCGTGATGCTGAACGTGATCCCTTCACCAACGACTCAAGTTTTGGGTAAACAAGCAAATCCTTCTCCTCCTGATGACAGACGCCAATCTATCATTCGGGCAAAATTCAACAGAAAATTCCAAACCACCATGATTACCACCCAAGTCCTCAAGAACAACAAATTAATGTTTACTTTTAAATTAAAAGTGGGTGATGGGGATTATTTGAGTGTTGAGCTCCAAACATTTTTGCTTCAAAAATCCATTGCCTTCTGCAGATGATGAAAACCACGGTCTACCGCATTTAGGGGAATGTTGATATGTTTTAGGATTATGGTTTATGCTGCTCAGAGAGGCTTATAGCTCTGACCATGCGTGGTTTCAAGGTTCCTCGCATGTACCCCTGTGTTTCTGGAAGGATGGCTCAAACCATCTCCCATACCAATTTCTCCTCCATTACAGGCCTACTATTCAGAGAAATACACCCTATGATGTTGTTAGTACGAGGGCTCCTCAAGATTCTGATATATTCCTATGACCACTAAACGGCCAGTGAACAAAGACACCTATAGGAATCTTTTTCCTCATCCCTGCATGCTCCTGATCTTTGTTATACTCTTGTAGACCCTATGCCCATGGTATGGCACATTCCCTAGCACAGCTAGGAATCCTAGCCAGACACGAGGTCGCTATACCCAGATAATAAATCTTTGGCAGACACTGCAACTTAACCAAACTGCAATGTAGGCACATAATGTCCTCTATGCAGGTAACGCCCCCTAGCTAGACAGCATACCCTAGGCCGGTGTTGTACCATAGCTAGACGTATCACGATACGGAGACGCTGCGAACTAGCCTGACATTAAGACTACGCTGGATCCAAGACTCAGGAGACATCTTCAGACAACACAAGTTGATCCACCCACCCTAAGGTGAAGAAGGGAACAGCCCCCAGCAGGGAGAACTCACTACATACTCACGAGTGCAAATGTGCAAAAACGTCCTTCAATAGCAGCTTGTTCTGAATTGGGATTGAATCCAGGAGCGTGCTGTAAACTGCGATCCTGTCGGCCTCCTCCGTCACAGCTGCAAAAAGAACAAGATGAGCAAAATCACAGACTTGTCATTGGCCGAAGAGTGAAGGGCATGGTTCAAGCATGGCTGTGAAACACAGACATTTGAGGAACCCCTTTGTCGTTTAGGGGGAGAAGGTACTTTTCTTATGGGGCCAAATAATGAAATCTGTGCCCCAATACTTGAGGTGTGCAGCATGACCGCATGAACTATCCTAATTCCACACCGGCACTGCTTGCAGGCCTTCTGTCCAGTACTCACTGGTGAGTGTGCTCAACACCTTGCTTCCCTACCAGCCTCCAAATATTTGTTTCTATGACTTATTCAGCAAAAACTGCAATATGCAATTACCTTTGTACCACTGCATTGTTCGTGTAACTATTTCAGCCAGAACCATCAGCAAAAGCATTACAGAAGAAACGGTGTACACAGGAAGAGTTACTCGGTACATAAGAAGCTGTAATGATGGGAACATGTAGAGCGGGTGGGTGGTGGATGGTTAACTTAAACAAGACAGTACAATTAGAAGATTCAAAAGCATGAATGCCCATATTTACAATAGACGTTGCACAAAGATGGAGAGTATGTTATGTAGTTGGTAATTAGGATCCTGATGCGGCGATCTTTGAGAGCAGTCTTGAAGGAGGTTGGTGATGCAATAGCGCACATTTCAGCCGAAAGAGAGTTCCTGTTCAGAGGTCTTGGAGACGGAAGTTCTGAACCTTAGAGGTGCGCATTGAGGTTTGGAGGTGACCAGGAGGTTACGGTTGCCTGAGCGCAGATTGCAAAGTGGGATGTATCAGCACAGGATATAGGAGAGGTAGTTTAGAGAAGAGCCATTTATGGTTTTGAAGACCAGTATGAGTGGCTGATAGCTCGGTGATGGTAATTGGAGGTTGGGGCATGTTGGGTAGATTGCAAATGGTCATTCTGTTGAACTTTAGTACCTTGTCCAGTGGGAAAAAGAGCGCACAGGAGAATCTCCACCAATAGGCAGGTGCAATAGTCAAGTTTGCTGAGGCCAAGTACGTGTATTACTGCCTTGGCGGTGCAGAAGGGACTATATAGGCAACTTTTTAAAAATAATAAATAGTTAAAATCTGGCTGCTGTGGATGCACAAGATATGAAAGATTCCATACTCAAGAAAGGGTTGAAATATACACCAAGGTTTCTGGCTCAGGTCGTAAGACGTCAGATATCAGGTGAAAGTGGATCGGTGCGGAAGGAAGACCAGTGTTGATGTGTTGGGAAAGTAGATCATTTCTCTCTTTGACAAGTTTGTCTAAATAAATCTGATAGTCATCCAGTGATAGACAGCTGTGAGGCAGTTAGAGATGTTTGTATGAGGGGAGTGAATGTGGGAAAACAGAGAAAGCTTTGGGTGTCGTCAGTGTAGGGGTGATATGAAAATATGTAGGAAGCAACGATCTGGCCGAACGTCAGAGTAAGCCGCATGCCTGATGGTTAGATAGTCTACTAAGAGTATTTACATGAACGGCCTCTTTTAATGCGGTATGTGTGATGTGATCTTCCACTTTGGGACATGTGGGAGAGGAAATAGTGATTTCTATCTTACAAAGTAACATTCTAGGGTCTTCATGCAAGTGTCCTGTTATCCTGTCTGAAAAACATCACACACGATAAAATCAGACACAGAGGTATTCAGGATTTACTGTGTGCTATAACTATTGCAAGTGTGCCTGCAAAAAGATGTTTAAAATGAGACGCAGATTTAGGTGCTTACTTCAAGGTAAACAATCTCAACCAGGTAAGCAATCTCAACCAGGTAAGCAATCTCAACCAGGTCAGCAATCTCAACCAGGTCAGCAATCTCAACCAGGTCAGCAACCTCAACCAGGTCAGCAATCTCAACCAGGTCAGCAATCTCAACCAGGTCAGAAATCTCAACCAGGTAAGTAATGTCAAGCAGGTCAGCAATCTCAACCAGGTCAGCAATCTCAACCAGGTCAGCAATCTCAACCAGGTCAGCAATCTCAACCAGGTCAGCAATCTCAACCAGGTCAGCAATCTCAAGCAGGTCAGCAATCTCAAGCAGGTCAGCCATCTTTCTCATATGGAATGGCCCTTGCCTGCCCTTCACAAAGCCAACTGGTCTGGCTAAGTAAGGTATATGGGAGCATCCTATCCAGCCTCTTCGCAAGGAATTAAAAGTGAAGGGCTTTTGGTCTAATTCTAACAGTGCAAATGGTCAGTACAATCCTACGGTCTTCCCTATCTTTGACTGGTACAGAGGTCAGAGATGCTTCAGCTTCCTACATTTCTGAAGGGCACACTCGTGTTTGCAAGAACAAACCGAATAGGTCCACTAGTGAGCGGATCAGGTCACCTGCAAACATTTTATAGAACTGGAATGCAAACACGTTGCGGCTACACACTGTATTTACTTGTAGTTCCCAAATGGTCAGTAGCACTTCTTCTGACTCATTAGGCGAGTCCGTGGGGGTAGAGTTGGCATCACCAGGTTCTTCAAGAAGTGCCGCCTTGCCTTGCCATTTTCGAATTCTTTGGTATAAAGATGCCAATAGTAAGAGAGGAATGTGTACTGTTTCTCCCTCTCATGTATCTCCTTAACTCGGTCTGCCTGTTTTAGCTGGGATGTAAAATTCTTTGCTCGCTGTGTACAAAGGCGAAGGTGAGAAGTCTGTCTGCTTTATTACTTTTCTTGTAAAAGGTCTGTAAAAGGTATGCTTTGATTTTAAGAATGACAGCTCAGTCATGTTCATCCTAAGAATATTTAACTGTCCCCTTAGAGCTGCTAATTTCCTGTTTCCTAATATGGTTTGAATTTTCTTGTGTTCTTTTTCAGCTTCCTCTAACTCTGAAGTGAGTTGGGCCTCAAGACGTTTCCTTTCCCTATTATCCCTAGCTCCTAGTTCTAGCGGTGTCCCCCCCCAAGGGTTGCATTGAAGGCATCCCATTGCACTTCAAGGGGTGCACCCTGGTGTATGTTTTTTTTTTTAAGTATTGTATCCTCAACTGCAGTTCAGCTCTGTGAGCTGGGTTCCTTAGCAAGCCACCTTTCCTTACTCTAAGACTTTCTGCTCTCAGGCACCCTAACAACTTAGCATGCGTGTGTGTGTAATCAGATGTGGAGATCTCCAAAATGTCTGCCCATTAGAGTCCCTGTAAGAGTGATGTGGACATGAATATGTAATTGGTCCTGGTGTGTGACCTATGCACCTGGAGGTAAAAAGAAATCTCTATCTCCAGTGGAATGGAAGTGCCCAGTGTCTTTTAGGCCAAGCTCTGTGAAACGAGAGCACAGTCATCATGGTCGCACATGATCGAAACCCCTCCTATTTTTATGTCTGCTGATGCCATGAACTTAAATGGGCATGTCCTGCTTTTCAGCCAAAATTTGTCAGCCCTTAACAGACTGGTCTCTTGTATGAAGATAATATCTGGGTCTTCAGCTCCGATATATCTCCATATTCTGATCAGTTTATTGGCAGTCTTCTGCCCCCTCACTTTCAGAAATATTAGCCTGATAGTAACTCGTTTTCAGGTATGCTCTGTGTCATTCAGTGCTTATGATTTCATATTGATCTCTAGGAATGTACCCAACCTATTATTACAAACAGCAACTACAGATAACTGCACTTTCAAAACATAACTGTGATCCCAATGAGACCACTCCTAACCATAGGGCGTCATCTGTGGCCCACGTCATTATGGAAGTTTCTGCAACTACCTGCCGGGTGAGTAATATATCTAGGATTAAACTAGTAAGGGTGAAATACATTTTTAGCAACTCTTACCTTGAGCAGGTCTCTTATCCCTTCTCCCTGGGTAACCAGAAATCACCCTCTAAAACTTTATATTATTCATTCCAATTCGCCAGGATTGCCCCCTGCTGCCCAGTTTTGTTATTAATTGTTTTGAATAATACACTTTATTGGTCATTATTGTTGAATAAGCATGAATTGTGGACGGGGTCAGACTGGCCATAGCGGGTATCGGGCACAGCCAGTTTTGCAGTGATGTTGCAATATCAGCCCCCAGTAACAAAAGCAGCAGTGCTGGGGTCCAGTACTGTTAAGCAGCAGCGCATCACACATGCGCCACCCCCCCTAACAAAATTGCCCGAGCTGCTTTGGGTTCACAGTCCGGACCGGATTGTGGGCACCTTTAGGTCAGGTGATATTTTTTCCCTCCCTTCTGCAGGAGTTGGAATCGAAATCTTGGTCTTCTGGGCATTGTTTCCTATAAATGTTCCTAAGAGATGACTCGTACTTTCATTCTATCAGGCAGGGACTTTTGCAATTGTGTGCGCTGATGTGACCGATATGCCTGTTACTTTATACCAATGCCTTGACCACTGTTGTACTGCCATGATGTTCAAACGCCCCCAAAAAAAAAAAAATTAACAAAACAAAATGGAGGTTTTTGCCCCGCTATTTTAAAACATGTTTATTTTTAACTGCTGGTCATATATTTTCACTCCCTGATTTACTGCTCTGGCATCTCACAAAGCATTTCTAGCCCAGATGATGACCCTTTAATGATGCTGGGTCAAAACACCATTGACAATGAGTACATGACATTGATGAACTATTCCGCTATGACATCAGCAGGACCTGTGAACTGTTCGGACCTCTGAAGTTGTTATTATTGCTCTATCGCTTTCTTATACAACACACAACAGAACTCTTGTTTGACATGCCATTGTGGATTTAAATGATATTTAATCAATGGGTCCAGCTCTCTATTATCGGTTAACTGTGGAATTATGTGAACTCATTCTTTTTCCCGCTAGGGATCTCTGTTCTTGCTATGTGTAAATGCCCCTGGTGGTTTTTTGGCGGCCTCAGTTCTAGATAATTACTTTAGTTGTTGAAATATCAGCTTCATTTCAAGAAGGCAGAGAGTGGGTTACACAAGCTTCTCTTAAGATACATCATATCTATTGTTAGGTTAGATGTCTTACTCTTAAGGACAGACTGATGAAGACATCCATTGGCCGTCAGATAGCCATCTTGACCAGTGGCAGCAGAGCGTCAAGTCAGAGTGAGGTGTTTACTGTCTCTGTTTTCTCTCTAATCCCATTCTCCTTTCCTCATTTTCACTATTCCTTCCATTCGGGATAGTGGCGGATGCGGTGAGGGGCAGAAGAGCGCATAACTCCTGTTGGATCCGCAGTACCAGGTCAGTGCTTTCTATCAGTTAATCACTAGGAAGCCTTGTGAATGATCATGGACAGGGACAACTGGCTGGAGATGATTCAAGTGACTGAGCATTTTGAGCACTGCATTCTATGTGCAAATATTTTATGTAGCTTTTTCCTTTTTATGTCTTTATTTAGGTATAAAATGTACTTCCAGAGAAAATAAGGGAAGAAGATATCTGATATTCCAAATGTTGTGAGTGTTAACAGCAGTATTATGAGAAAGAATAAATTTGATGAGCACGATTAAATGAAAATGAAATACAAGACTATGGTTGTGAGCAGAGATAGTAAAACTCACTTGAGTCGGCGGATAGTTTGCAAGAGGAGTAGGCGTGAGTGGCAAAGCAGGAAAAATGAGTCACTTTTTATTTATCTAGGATTCAGTTTAAGGAAATGAGAGAACATCAACACCTCAACAAGCTTGTTGAAGAAAAGGGTCTATGGAAATCTGACTGTAAAAGGAGAAACAAATGATTAAAGTTAAATTTAGAAAAAAATACATTCAAGTACAAGATTAGTTGGAAAGTAGAAGGATCAACGGAGTCAAGCAATAAGTTTTTAAAGAAAGGACTTTTAATAATCATGTTTATTGCTTTTTCCATGAAAAGGAAAAGAAAACAGAGACAATACATGTATAATATGGACATGATTGGAAGTTTGAGTTCTAATCGTGAAACTTAAAGCTTTATCATCAGTAAACAGATGGAGTGTCAAATTACATTCCAAGGTTGGGAGATATGTACATCTTGGTATCTGATAACTGGAACACTGCACCCCTCTTCCTGCCGCTTTCATATCCGTTCCCAGTTATCTGGGCAACCCAGAACCTTATATATAGATTTTGTTAATAAATCATATACTAGTTTATATCTCTACTGCGTATGTATCTAAGGAGTAGTATTATTACCCCACTGCCTAGCAATCTCTCTGCATCGACAGTACCATCTTGTATTTAGGCAGTACTAGATCTCCTTTTATGTCCTTAATCGCCGCCTTCAAGCATAATTCAAATTGTTCTTCCAAAACCCCATCAATTCACTGTGTACACTTATCCAAAAATTCTGCATGGTCAGACATCCGCAGAACGTATGGAAGAATGTCTCAGGCTCTGCACGACATCTCACCAATGTCAGATTGTCCTTGCCCAATGATAGTATATCCTACGTAGGATTTTGAGTTGAATCAATCAAAAGATTGATTGGATGTCCATCTCCCTAGGGTATACCATGGCGTTGTTCCAGTCCATATCTTCTGGGCGTTCGTTCCATTAGTCTAGTGTGTTGTAGACTAACAGAACTAACCCGCCTCCTAACACCCCAGGCCAGAGTTCACAATAAGCAAGGACTGGAGCAACTGCGAAGTGGGATGGCTCCTTGCAACACCGAGGGACTGGCCTGCCCTCATAACCCGCGTCCAGTCTTCCGTCAAGATCCCTTTCTTTGTCATAGTGCCATCTCACAGGTCGCGCAACCCTGCACCACAAGCAGCCATCAAGCCCTGCAAAGCGCAGATATTGACAAGCCATTGGGTTCAAGCCTATGATCTCTCTATTGCCTGGAGCGGTGTTTATGGCAAAAGGATAGTTCCTTCAGCCATCTCTCCTTGCCCCAAGATCCAGTCTAACCTAGGCCTGTTCTGCAGTTGTGCAGCTGCTGCTGGAGGTGAACCT
Organism: Triturus cristatus; assembly: GCF_964204655.1. NCBI lineage: Eukaryota > Metazoa > Chordata > Amphibia > Caudata > Salamandridae > Triturus > Triturus cristatus. The sequence goes on along the minus strand of NC_140588.1, from coordinate 1,069,560,103 downwards.
TCAGTGCAGCTTTTACCATTCCCATGTTCGGCCAAACATGTCCCAGTACACAGTTCTAGATCCCACTTCATTTTGGCCAGAAGCCTCCTCATGCTCAAGGCAACCGGATGTTACTCTTAACCAGCCATCTTGCCCTGCATAAGCACGCCCTCCAAAACAGAGGATTTTTAAGAAGCAGGAAAGATGCCGGAAGTATGGGGAGGCATTGAAAAATAGAGGCTGGTGTGGTACTGTAAATTTCGGAACCATGTATTTAACCTGGTCCTAACATGTCGAATTTGATGTCAGCAGACCGAGAATGATGAGGCTACCATGCAATTGCATTCGCGTCACTTTCAAGTGGCGAGATCACCTTTAATCGGAGTTTTGGTTCTGAAACTCGCGTTTCCATTGTAAAAACGACAGCCATTTTGATTGCCCTCACATAGGCCCAGGATTAGGCCAAGCATCGGCTAAAGGACACGCACACCTTCGTTGACTCTTCGGTGACCTGAGCAACCTAACTTCGCTGCCTGAGGCTGAACCTGTTCGGTCAGTTCCCTCCCTGCGGCCGAACGAGATTAGTATCAGGGTCCAGTTTCTTACGAAACCCCTTCTTCACACACGAACCGTGCTTAATCTTCTACACACCTGCCACTGTTTCCTACTTTATGACTTGCTTTACGAGGAGGAGGTGAGGTTCTGTGTGGGCATACAGAACAATGTTTATGTACGCTCACGAAGCCAACCCCCTGCGTTCCGTGAAAGATAATCCCAAGAATAGTGCTCTAGTTAAGGGAATTGTAGATATGATTAGGGAAGAGATTTCCTATGAGACTATCCCGAGAGATGAGACACTAGCATACATTGGATGGAATCTAACAGGATATGGAGTTACTTTGAGTGAGAATCAGCAAGCAAAGAAATCCTCCCCGATTTGGACCCCATCAGGGTCACCTATGTCTGCAAGGTAGAGGCAAGAATCCCAGAGCTCAGCTAGGGAAAAGTATCTGCGCTAAAACTTATGTTTTTGCATCTCAGACGTCCCCCTCGTTCCTGGCAGCTAAGGGTACCTATTTCGTTTGCTATGACAGGGCCTATACATGGTTGCCCTCGGACTTTTCGGGCACATGTTTTGTTTCGTTCCTGCTGCCTCCCACCTACACGACCACGGCAGATTACCATAGGACAAGGATAGTTAGAGGTGTCATCAGTCAAGATGACACTGCAGGACAGGAGTTTGGAGACTTCGTGAAGGGTTCTCTGCCGTTTTGGGGTCCAATGGTTAACAGCAGGAACATAAGGCAATTGACAAGAGTGGTTGAATCCACGGTAGTTCAAACAGCCGGTGCCCTTACTAATTTGACTGCTGAGCTCCAGTCGGATCGCCTTATGACTCTTCAGAACAGGGTCGCGTTAGACGTCATACTTGCAGACCGAGGTGGGGTATGTACTGTGATCAAATCAAGTTGCTGTGTTTTCATTCCAAATAACGCTCCGACAGTTTACCAGGCCATTTCCAAACTGCATAAGATTTCCGAGTCTATTCACGTGGATAAAGAAGATTGGTCATTGGCGGGGTGGCTCTGGGACCTGATATCCGCCTGGGGTTGGAAGATTCTGATAGTCATTGGAATGATCTTAGCCATTCTTTTTCTATTCTGTCTGTGTGTACAGTGTGCTCCAATAATTTGTGGCATCTGTGCTACATCGTGTGTAAGGAAACCTGTATCAAGAGACGAGCTAAGTAATAGGATGATGCTACAACAACACCTCTACGACTTTGTGGACATAGACCTGGACTCAGACTAGCGTGAGTATAGGTTAATTGCCTATGTAAGGGCAAAAGGAGGGTCTGTGATACTGTAAATTTCGGAACCATGTATTTAACCTGGTCCTAACATGTCGAATTTGATGTCAGCAGACCGAGAATGATGAGGCTACCATGCAATTGCATTCGCGTCACTTTCAAGTGGCGAGATCACCTTTAATCGGAGTTTTGGTTCTGAAACTCGGGTTTCCATTGTAAAAACGACAGCCATTTTGATTGCCCTCACATAGGCCCAGGATTAGGCCAAGCATCGGCTAAAGGACACGCACACCTTCGTTGACTCTTCGGTGACCTGAGCAAACTAACTTCGCTGCCTGAGGCTGAACCTGTCCGGTCAGTTCCCTCCCTGCGGCCGAACGAGATTAGTATCAGGGCCCAGTTTCTTACGAAACCCCTTCTTCTCACACGAACCGTGCTTAATCTTCTACACACCTGCCACTGTTTCCTACTTTATGACTTGCTTTACGAGGAGGAGGTGCCCGTTTTTATTGGGTGTCCGGCGATATCTGATGAAAATACTAAACCTTGCCGGGTAATTGACTAAGGGCTGGACAAACTAAAATGTGTGTTTGCCATCATGACTCTGCCTTTTTTCCCTTGTAGTGAATGTATGTGAATGATCAAGCTGTAAAATAAGGAATGTTTGCCTAAAGCATAATATTTTGTATAAAAAGAAGGCTGGCTTTGTAAGGTTGAGCAGTCTCCTGAGAATATACACAGTGTTGTACTTCTAGGATACCTGTGATTGGTCTGCAGCCAATAAATACGATCTTTGACTTCACCAAGAAGACTCTGTGTTTCTGTAGTCTGAAAAAGGAAGAACTCGAAGTCTTCGGGTGTGTTCCCTGGCACCGCTGGGTTCTGAAAAACCCAGTACTTTACTGGTAAGAAAGGAAGAAGAGGAAACAGAGGGCCTGATTTAGATCTCGGTGAACGGGTTACTCTGTCACAACAGTGATGGATATCCCGTCCACCAAAACATAAATCCCATAGGATAGGATGGGATTTATATTTCGGCCGAAGGGATATCCGTCATCGTTGAGACGGAGTAACCCATCCACCGAGATCTAAATCAGGCTCAGAGTTCCATATAAAGGGGTGGAACAGGATCACCTGGGAAGTCATTGGTTTAGCGTGAACCTTTAAAGTTAATAAATCATTCTCAAATGTAGGTCTAAATGTGTCAAAGCAAAGTGGTGGGGAGAAAAGAAAGAGCGTAAGAAGCTGAAGATGGAGTAGGAGAAGTTGCTGGTGTGGGTAGCAGAATGCGGAGGCAGAAGTAAACAAAGCGTGATTGATACTCATTTTTGAAGTAAAATAAGAGCAAAGTTGCCAGCACTGCACAAAGAAGAGAAGGATCAACCAAAAGAGGGAGCAGATGATTTAGATAAGAAAACTGATGATGTGGGTTATCAAAGCGATTAGATAAGAGGGATTGAAAGTAGGCTTCTGGGGAAGAATACCTGCCTCTCCATAACACGCTGTATTACTTGTCTCCCTATTTCTATCTACCAATTATTTGCTTAAACTGGAAAACAATAACCAAAAATATAAAATATAAAAAAAAATATGAAAATAGGGAAGAAAATCTAATGTCTTCTGCTTGTGCCAGCATTGTTCTACACGATGCACTGACGTACGCAGTGGTAAGACGGGCCGTGGAGGATTAGCTGAGGTTTCAGAAGGTTTAGGATGAGCAATGCAGTTGATCGTCTCAGAGATCATGCCAGTTAAAATATAGGTTTCATATGGGGAAGAGATGTGAAGCGGTCGGTGAGAGGCAAGGCGTTAGGAGCATATTTGCCCAAAATCAAAAGTGGAACATTTCGTAGATCACAGCGGGGGAACCTACAACTTGTGACGAAAAGGAGGGAGTGAAATGTGAGAAAAGAAGAAAATGAAAAATAGCATAGATAAGGAGAGTAAGTAAATTAAATGCAAGAAGTAAACAAAGTCAAGAGTGCCGAGAGGGGTGTGCATATGGGGCTAAGAAAGAAGAAAAACAGGTCAAGTGTGTCAATAATGATCCTAAGTGAAGGCCATACCACTTTTTAGAGATATGTAAATTTTTTTTTTTTTTTTAAACCGTTTATTGCAATCTCAAGAATATACAGGTATGGGCCTACAACCTTCCGGCCGGCCGCTAGAATGACAGGAGCATATGACATACATACAAAAACACTTGGCGTTGCAGAGGAGCAAAATCAGGAGGTATCAGCGTCGTGGGCCACATCACTCTGACCCCACAATACGGTTTCATTTTACACAAACAACACAAAAACCACACCCGCAAGGCAACCTGCAATCGACAGTAACAGCACGTGCTCCCCGAATGGGGGACCCCAGCCATCCACAGGAGTCTAAAGAGGGGAAGGGGAACAAATCGAGGACTGGGGGAATTCCGTGCTCGGGGCTAGGAAAGGAGTCAACTAAGGGGACGGGGCTGGTGAGGCCGCAGGCAGCAATGGTGGCGCGCAGATACCCCCGCGGTAGGCGTTCCAGGGGCCCCATACCTTCACCCATGCCCCAGGCTTACCCCTCGCCACATACACCACCTTTTCTCGGAACATGCACCAATCCATGTGTTCTTTCCAGGCCGACACCGCCGGGGGCCTCTGGGATCCCCACAGTTGAGCAATGTCACGCTTAGCTATCATATATCCCAGAGTCACCCATCGCGTCTGCGGAACCGAGTAGTCAGTTTGTTCCCACACATTCAGCAGGCATCTCCTCGCTTCAGGCAGCAGCGCGACATGCGTAACCACTCGCAGGACCTCATGCACACCACGCCAGAATCGCTCCACCTTCGGGCATTCCCACAAAATATGCAAAAAAGTCGCCAAAGCACCACACCCACGCTTACACAACCCATCCTCAGCATAGCCCATACGCAGAAGCCTTGGCCCCGTCATGTAAACCCGGTGGAGTATCTTAAGCTGGACGAAGCGAAGGCGAGCCGGTATGGCCACCTCCTTCGGAGAGGCCACCGCGGAAATCCAGTCTTCGTCGTCCAACTCCAGCCCGTCGGCAACCCAAGCCTCGCGGAGGCCAGTCAGCAGGCCCGAGCGGTCATTAATCAATTTTTTGTAAATAAGGGAGATCGTGCTGTCCGGAACGTGGCCATCCAGCACTCTATCCTCCAGGGGGGAAGACTCCGGGATGGAGGCGACGTCTGGGAAGACTGAGCCCAGCGCGTGACGGACCTGCAAGTACCGAAAGTATTCACTGCCCTGCAGCTGAAACTCCGTCTGCAGCGTCTCGAATGTTTTAAATCCCCCTCTCGTCCAGAGGTCCCCCACTTTACTGATGCCGATCGTGTCCCACTTCTCGAAGCCCTTCGAGGTCCACAGGGAGCCCAATCTCTCAGACGCGTACAACGGTGATGCCCGGGTCAAACGGTCCTTCCACCCCATAGCTGCGTTAGCCGCGTGCCATACTCGTACCATGACACGCGTAGGTCCCGTCAGGCGGGGGCCGGGCGCGCCAGAGTAGAGCGCTCGATTATAATCGCCACCAGGCAGGAGCATCTTGTCCATTTCAAATGCCGGGTTTAAGGCGGGCCCGTAAAGGCCATGATTAATTGCAGCCAGCTGGGAGGCCCAGTAATACCGTTTAATATCCGGGAGGGCAATCCCCCCGTCGTACCATGGGAGCGTCAACTTCGCCAGGGCAATACGCGGCCTCCCGTCCCAGAACAGGCGGCGCTGTAGACTCTCCACCTCACGGAAGTAGCGCGCCGGGACTAAATCCATAGTATTCTGGAGAGCGTACAGGAAGCGTGGCAACGACATCATCTTAAACAATGCCGCCCGGCCGAGCGGCGAAAGCGGCAGGCGCCGCCAGCGCGCGACGTCCTCCTTCAAGCGCTGGAGGGGGGGAAGCAAATTCCGCTCGTAGCGGGCCTCCGGGTCCAGAGTAATGTAAACCCCCAGGTACCGAAACCCCTGTGAGGCAATCTGGATCGGACAGCCCCGCGGGAGGACGGGAGCCTCCCCGGAAAGCACATACACACATGATTTAGCCCAGTTGATGACAAGGCCTGAATTGCGGCCGAATGAGCGCAAAACATCAACCAGGACAATCAATGATTTACGCGGGGAGGCTAGGTACAAAAGGATATCGTCAGCGTATAGGGACACGCGGTCCTCATATTCGGGGGTCCAACGGAGACCACGGATGGAAGGGTGCCACCGCAGCCACTCCGCCAGGGGTTCCAAGGCCAGCGCGAACAGGAGCGGCGACAAGGGACAGCCCTGTCGTGTGCCCCGTCCCAGCTCGAATGGGACCGATACTCTTCCATTCACCACCACCTGCGCCAATGGGCCCGAATACAACAATTTGACCCAGCTGATGAACCCCGGGCCAAATCCAAACTTCGCCAGCATGGCCCAGATGTATGGCCACTCGAGCGTGTCAAACGCCATGGTGGCGTCTAAGGACGCCAATATGGCCGGCTCCCGCACAAACGGGACACGCGCGAGCACCCCGTGCAAGCGCCGCAGATTAAGGGCCGTGTTGCGATGGGGAATAAAGCCGGACTGGTCTTGGTGGACCAGGTCGCCCACCACGCCGACCAGCCGGTTGGCTAGCACCTTGGCGAGGATTTTGGGCTCCGCATTCAAGAGCGAGATAGGCCGGTAGGATGTAACCCGGTCTCGAGGTCTCCCCTCCTTGTGGATCACCACGATTGTAGCCAGACGTTGGTCCGGCGGGAGGGAGCCCAGCGAGTGGGCCGCCAGGAACATCGCACGGAGGTGGGGTGCCAGTACATCCGGTCGCAGCTTATACAACTCGATAGGGATGCCGTTCGGGCCCATGGCCTTGCCGGATGCGACCGAGCGTATGGCGAGGGCAATTTCGTCGGCGGTAGGAGCGGCATCTAACGACACCCTGTCCTCCACCGAAAGGGAAGGCAGCGCGATATCCCTAAGCAGGGCATGGGAATCATCCTCCGAGCAGGGAGAAACCGGGGAATACACCTCGCGAAAATAATCCGCGAAACAAGAGACGATGTCTTCTGGCTCGGTGACACGCACACCATCCATCCTCTCAATCAGCGGGACCACACGACTCGCTCTCTCCTTTTTATCCAACCATGCAAGCAGTTTACCAGCCTTATCACCCACATCATACAGTCGCCCCTGTTGCTCTCTATAGAGGCCCCTGGCCGCCTCCGTGACGAGGGCCCTGTAGGCCGCCTGCTTAAGTTGTAGGACATGTAGTGCAGCATCCGTCACCCCACCCTCTAGATCACCCTCCAATTCAGCGATTTCGGCCTCCACCCGGGTCACCTCCTCCTGCTCGCGCCTCCGGGCATGGGAAATAAAGGAGAGGGCCTCCCCTCTAAGAACTGTTTTGAAAGCTTCCCACAGGGAGATAGCCGAAGGGACGGACCCCACATTCTCATCGAAATACCGCTGCAAGGATTTAATCAAATCAGCGCGAATGGTGGGGTCGCGCAGGTACCAGGCATTGATTGGAGCTACTCTGCCCTCCCCCCTCGGGAAGACATCAACGTGCAACAGGAGCGGGGAGTGATCTGAAATACCCCGCGCCAAATGGCGCACCTCTCCTACCCTCCCAACATAGGCCGCAGGGACAAGGACATAATCAAGCCGTGAGAGGCTACCATGGGCACCCGAGTGGAAAGTGTACTGCAGCTGCGTGGGATGTTTTAAGCGCCAGCAGTCCACCAATCCCAGTGTATCTAAGAAGCCGGACAGCCACGCCTGCGCCCGGGGGAGGTCCCTAGGGGGGTGACGATCCACGGTCCCAGAAACCACCGCATTGAAGTCCCCCCCAACCACCAGAAGCCCCCCCGGAAGGTCAAGGAGGAGGCGCCCTAGGTCTGCGAAAGTCGTGGACTGTAACCCCGGTGGGACGTACACTGATACAAAGACAACTACTTTACCCTCCATTCTCCCCACTAAGACAGTGTAGCGTCCCCTCTCATCATGGCGCACCTCGTCTATTTCCAACGGGAGCGAGTTCTTCACCATGATGCCCACCCCCCGTGAGCCCGACGTGAAGCCCGAGTGGGCCACCAAACGATAGCCACGCCGATTCATGGCACAAAAGGAATTACCAATAAGGTGTGTCTCCTGCAGAAAGACCACATCTGGCGAAAGTCGTTTCAAATACTGCAGGACCACACCTCGCTTAATCCTATCCCCCAGTCCGTTAACGTTCCAGGACAATAAAGTCAGGTCCCTACCCCCCATCACAAACAGAAGCCATCATTCGTCCCCCCGAGAGCACCTTAAAGACACAAATACAATAAAGGGTTTGCCTTGCGGTAAAAACAAACAACACCCCACCCCAACCCACCCATCCCAACAGAACTCCCCCCTCCCTGCACCCCTGCATGAGCCCAAATAGCCCCCCCAAAGTGCAGTGTGCCTGTCGCCCCATGAATGATTAAACTAACTAGTCCCCCAGAGGAGGAGGGAGAGCCCCCAAGAGACCCCGTACCACCTCCACAGGAGGGAGACTTAACGAACAGTCAAAAATGATGACAATGTTGTCCAGAGCAAGGCCTACTATTAGTCCCTCAGTCCTGATCCGGCGAGCCCTCCCCTCCAACCGCGCCCCCCCCACGCCCCCGGCCCCGATCCCCGGGCAAGGAGTCCAACCAGTCCCCGGCTGCCTCGGGACGATCAAAAAAGTGCATGCGGCCATCCACCTCCACCCGCAACTTAGCTGGAAAAAGCATCGCATACTTGAGGTTCAAGTCCCGTAGACGACGTTTAACTCCGAGAAAGCTCAGTCTCTGCTTCTGGACCGCTGGGGTGAAATCAGGATAGAAGTTCACATCCATATTGTCAAGTCTGACCGGTCCTTGTTGCCTAGAAGTCTGAAGGATAGCGTCTCTGTCCCGAAAGTTGAAAATCCGGGCAATGAGAGGCCGCGGAGGGGCTCCGGCCTTAGGTCTTCCTCCGGGAACCCTGTGGGCACGTTCCACCGCAAAGAATTTACTCAGCCCCCGGGGCTGGAGATGGGTGAGAATCAGATCCTCCACAAACAGGTCCGCCGCCGCCTCCTCACGTCCCTCCGGCACCCCGACAATGCGGACATTGTTCCTCCGGGCCCGACCCTCGGAATCCTCCAGTCGACGATCCATCAGGGCGCTCGCCTGGCCGAGCCGGCGCACCTCCTTTTGGAGGGCCGCCACGTCCGCCGTAAGGCCCGCAGTGGTGTGGGCCAAAGAATCGACCCGGTCATTGGTCTTGGATAAATCGGCCCTCACCAGGCCAACATTCACGTGGACCGAGTCAATCTTTTGCGCCAGTGTGTCAAAGCGCTGGTCCACCGAGGCCTTCATCTCGGCGATAGCGCCCATAACATCTCGCAGGGTCAGATCCGCGGGCAGCGTAGGAGCATCAGTTGGGCCCTCAGGGGACCGATGCGGCACCTCGGGAGATCCCTTCTGGAGGGTGTAGCGGTCCATGCTGTTGGACTGATGGGCCGCACCACGGCGGGTCGATTTCACCTTTGCCCGGTCGCCATCTTGCTTTGTGGACATGGTTTCAGTCCCCAAATCGTGCCAATCACCTCGGAAAAAACCGACAAACCAGTTCACGGGCTCCGGGGGGGGGGCAGGATGGATCACAGCCGGCGGGCCAGCAGGGCACCCCAACGAGGCCACACCACCGCACACCGCCCCGCAACCCAACCTCGCCCGAGCAGCAAGGAGGGTGCAAAAGCGAAAGCGAAAGTGCGGGGTACGCGAGTCGCCCAGCCCTGCCCGCCGCTGTTGATCACTTTGTCTCCGGATCGCCCCGCGACTCCAATCCGGGGGGCCGGCGTGGAGAAGGCCGCAAACCTCAATCGGTGCTCCCGCCGGTGTCCGAGGTCCAATTTGGAAACGGAAAACGGGTGACACCTCAGCTCGGGCTCACCAACACAGTCCCCTCATCTAGGACAGGATATTTTCAGGATTTATGTAGGAGGTCACGGAGGTCCTCGGGAGCCTCGCACCTACTCGGCCATCTTGGTTGCGCGCTAGGCTCCTCCCTCCAGAGATATGTAAATTGACGTTTAACAGTGATATGAAAGATATGATATGAAAGAAATGGTCTCTAGATTTTGGCAGAACGACTAAAGTATATTGGGGATGATAACGGATTACAAATGCAAGAACAATAGGTTTAGAGAAAGTGAGAGAGGGAAATTCATAGGCGGTAGTGGCAAGAAATGGAGCATTAGAAGAGAAATAAATTCATTGAGGGTGATGGCGAAGAACAAAGCAACCCCCATCGAGAGGGTCATAGAGAATCAGCAAACCGGAGGCAAAGGTATTTAAAGCAGCAGACACAGCTGAGGCATTCTGGGACACACACATTTCAGTGATACAAAGAAGCTGTAAATTGAGACAAAAAAATGTCAAGAGTAGTGTTATGCGTTTAATAGAAAGACCTGCTATGTATTTTTTAGCCTAAGTGAAAAGACAAAGAAGGGAAAGGAAAGTTCTGGAACTGCAGTGCCTGGGTTCAAGCAATGATGCTTCAGAAGTTAATGAACAAAGAGATTGCTTTAAAAAGCGATGCTCGCTCAATGTTGGTAGGATTCATATCTCTCACTCACCCAATTGATGTCAGGGAAACATGAAACATGTTATATAAGATTTCTGATTAAGGCATCTTTTTTTTTTTTAGCAGGGCTGCACTGAATGGCAGTTCCATACACATGAATGAAAATGCTACTTACCAGTATGCATCTGTTCTTGGCATGTAGGGCTGCTGACACTCATATCTGTGCATAGATCGCCGCCTAGTGTTGGGTCCGGATGTTTGCACGTTGTTTTCCTGGAAGAGTCTTCGAAGTATCCTGAGATAGGTGACTCCTCCCCTGGACCATAGTGCGCATGGGCATCCTCTCCATCCTCAGATTGTTTTTCGCCATTGTGGCAGTGATGGAGTAGATACAGAAAGTGATGACCATGCTTACAGTAATTCTGAGAGCTGCAGCTGCTACAGGCGCCGGGGAGGAGGGTGGGCGATATGAATGTCAGCAGCCCTACATGCCAAGAACAGATGCATACTGGTAAGTAGCATTTTCAGTTCGAGGCATGTGGGCTGCTGAATTCATATCTGTGCATAGAATATATAGCAGTACCCTCTATTAGCGGCGGCTACCAGTGCCAGCTGCAGCGGTCTGAAAAAGAGTTTTGAGAACAGCCTGTCCTACAGCTGCCTGCTGTTTTGATTGTACATCTACACAATAGTGTTTGGTAAATTTATGTGTAGTGGACCAGGTGGCTGCTCTACATATATCATGCAAAGGAATGTTTCCCAGGAAAGCCATGGAGGCCCCTAACTTACGTGTTGAGTGGGCTCGTGGGGGAATCGTTAATGTGCGTTTAGCTTTTTGATAGCAAATTTGAATACATTTAACAATCCATCTGGCTATACCTGCTTTGGAGATGGCGTTACCTTTGTGGTGTGGGGCAAAGGCAACGAAAAGTTGTTTTGTTTTCCTAAAGACTTTAGTCCTGTCTATATAGTACATGAGGGCTCTCTTTACATCCAGTGTATGGAGTGCTCTTTCTGCGACAGTTTGTGGGTTTTGAAAGAAAACGGGCAGTTCAATAGTTTGATTCATGTGGAACTGCGATATCACCTTGGGCATGAATTTGGGGTTGGTACGTAGTACGACCCTGTTGGCGTGAACCTGTATGAATGGCTCTTGAACGGTTAGTGCCTGGAGTTCACTAACTCTCCTCAAAGAAGTGATCGCTACTAGGAAAGCTACTTTCCAGGTGAGGAATTGAAGCTCGCATGAGTGCAGAGGTTCGAAGGGTGGACCCATCAGGCGTGTGAGGACCAAGTTGAGGTTCCACATTGGAGCTGGTGGGTGGCTTGGAGGAATTACACGTTTGAGTCCTTCCAAGAATGCTTTGATGGCAGGCACTCCGAATAAAGAGAGGTGCTGCCTGTTCTGGAGATAGGCTGATATTGCGGTCAAATGGACACGTATTGAGGTGTATGCCAGATTGCATCGGTATAGGTGTAAGAGGTAACAAATTATGTTTTGGATGGATGCGTCTAGCGGGTTAATGTCATTGTTATTGCAATAAATGACGAACCTTTTCCATTTGGCTGCATAGCAAGCTCTGGTAGTGGGTCTTTTAGCTTCTTTAATGATGTCCATACAGTCAGGTGGCAGGTTTAGGTAGCCAAACTCTAGGACTTCAGGAGCCAGATTGCCAGTTTCATCTGTTGCGGATCTGGGTGCTGAATCTCTCCATGGTTCTGCGTCAAATGCGCGGGTTTGATCCGCAGCCTTTGATGCGGCACCACGGAAAGTTCGAGAAAGGTGGTGTACCATGGTTGGCGTGCCCATGTTGGAGCAACCAGGACGAGTGTTAGTGAGTGTTGTCTGAGTTTGCGTGCCACCAGCGGTATCAATGGTGCTGGGGGAAAAGCGTACGCAAATCTGCCGGACCAGTTCATCCATATCGCATTGCCCTGCGACTGCGGATGTGGGAACCTGGCGGCAAAGCTTTGGCATTTTGCGTCTTCGCTTGTGGCGAATATGTCTATCTCTGGATGACCCCACTGCTGGAAGTACGGTTGGAGTACTGTTGGGTGTAACTCCCACTCGTGCATCTGGTGGCTGTGTCTGCTGAGCAGATCCGCCATCTGGTTGTCCTTGCCGGGGAGGTGTTCCGCCATGAGGAACATGTTCCTCTGAATGGCCCACTTCCACATGCTCTGAGCCAGATGAGACAACTGTGGAGAGTGTGTTCCTCCCTGCTTCTGTATGTAGTACATGGCAGTCATGTTGTCCGTCCGGATCAACACGACTTTGTTGCACAAGTGTACTTTGAATGCTTTCATTGCCAGGAAGATTGCCATCAGTTCTAGAAGGTTGATGTGCATCTTCTTTTGTTGTATTGTCCATAGTCCCTGCACTGTGTAATTGAGTACATGAGCTCCCCATCCCTGGAGAGACGCGTCCGCTGTCAGTATTATTTGTGGAACAGGCTCTTGGAACGGTCGGCCCTTGCAAAGGATTTGTGGATTCCACCAATGCAGAGAGTTGTATGCCCGACCGCTCACCAACACTAGGTCTTTTAGTTGCCCGTGAGCCTGATTCCATTGACGTGCTAAGCACTCCTGAAGCGGGCGCATATGTAGTCTCGCGTGTGGGACTATGAAAATGCAGGAGGCCATCATGCCTATCAACTGCATGAACACTCGCGCGGGAAGGGAGTGTTGGGGTTTGAACTTGGAAATCAGCATTTGCATGCTGTTGATCCTCACTAAATTTGGCTGAGCTGTGGCTGCCAGAGTGTCTATAGTCGCACCTAGGTACTGTTGTACGTGTGCGGGTTGGAGATGTGATTTCGGGTAATTTAGTGAGAACCCTAGACTGTGAAGAAGGTGAATGGTGCGGGACATGTGGCTGGCAAATTTCTGGGCTGACTTTGCCTGAACAAGCCAGTCGTCCAGGTAAGGGTAGACGTGAATGTGTTGCCTCCGTAGATGTGCAGCCACAGTAGCTAGGCACTTTGTGAAAACCCTGGGTGCTGTTGTCACGCCGAAGGGAAGAACCTTGAATTGGTAGTGCTGCCCCTGAATAGTGAACCTGAGATATTTTCTGTGCGAGGGGTGAATGGGTATGTGGAAATATGCATCTTTGAGGTCTAGCGTGGCCAGGAAGTCTCCCTGTTTGAGAAGCGGGAGGACTTGTTGTAGGGTGAGCATGTGGAAATGCTCTGAAAGAATGTAGCGGTTGAGGGGTCTCAGGTCTAGTATTGGTCTGAGTGACCCATCCTTTTTTGGTATTAAGAAGTACAGGGAGTACACCCCCGTACCTTGCTCGTGAACGGGTACGACCTCTATTGCGCCTTTTTTCAGCATACTTAGCACTTCCTGCTGTAATAGCGCTAAGTGCTCTGAGGACATAGGACGGTGTTTTGGCGGTATTGTGGGTGGAGTGGAGGTTAATTCTAGGCAGTAACCGTGTTTGATAATATCTTTGACCCACCTGTCCGTGGTGATGGAGTTCCACGTGGACAGGAACCTTTGTAGCCTTCCCCCGACAGGTGTTATGTGGTCGGGAGGAAGGGAGAGGGCGTCACTGTTTGTTCTTGGGGGAGGACCTGGTATTGCCGTATCCGCGTCCTCTGCCTTTTGTGCTGGAGCCACGATATCCACCCCGGGTGTTTTTACCGTAGGTACTTTGTGTGTTGCCCTTGTTGTAAGTTTGCTGTGACCCCTGTCCTCTACCTGCTCCTCTATTCCCGGGGCGACGAAAGGAGCCACTCCGAAAGGTCTGCGTTTGGAGAGCCCCCATGGACTTTGCAGTGTCTGTGTCCTTTTTTATTTTTTCTAGGGTGGTGTCAACCTCTGGTCCGAATAAGTAGTCGGGGTTGACCGGTTGATTGAGAATGTTATTTTGAACCTCAGGTTTGAATCCGGAGATTCGTAACCAGGCGTGTCGTCGTAACATGACGCTGGTGTTTATTGCTCTGGCAGCTGTATCTGCGGCATCCAGTGCACACTTAATGGATGCGTTTGTGAGGAGTTGTCCCTCCCTGATGAGGATCTCTGCTCCCTCTTTGTATTGGTCAGGGAGATGTTGGAGTAGGGTTTCTAATGTGTCATAGTGTGCGCGATCGTAGCGAGCTAGGAGCGCCTGGGTATTGGCAATACGCCATATGTTAGCTGCCTGGGCTGCAACCCGTTTGCCGGAGGTCTCTAGCACCTTGGACTCTTTGTCCGCGGGAGGAGCATCCCCAGTTGTCTGCGAGTGCGCCCGTTTGCGAGCATTAGCGACTACGATGGAGTCCAGAGGCAACTGGCCTTTAATGTACGTAGGGTCCCCAGGCGCCGACCTATATTTCTTGTCGATGCTGGGGTTTATTACTCTTGCCCTGGTGGGTTCTTTGAAAATGTCCTTTGCTGGTTTGAGGACACCTTCCAACATGGGTAGAGTTTTGATATTCCTTTCTGAGGATGCGAAAGTATCCATTAGAAAATCGTCCTCCATTGTGTCAGAGTGGAGTTGCACACCATGATTGGCCGCAGCACGTTCAATGAGGGCGTTGAATGCGGCAGTGTCCTCTGTGGGGGACATTTTCGCGCCATATAGCTGCGTGTCCTGTGTATCCAGAGGTGCACCCGGGTCTACAGGGTCATCCCAAGCCTGGTCAGGGTCCTGTTGGCCTTCAGGGTCCATCTCTCTGGGGTAGGGGACGTCGTCACCCATGTAGTCCTCCAAAACGTCGGTTTCGGAGGGTGTCGGAGAGAAGGACTGTGGATCTGGGTAAGAGGTATGGAGACGTTCGTAAAGAACTGGTTCCGAATCCGCTGGCAGCTTTTTCTTTAGCGGGATCCGGTAGGAGTCCAAAGCTTGTTCGGAAGATATTCTCCGCTTGTGGAGCATAAGTCTGCCGGTGTCGGCATCGATGATGTGGGACGGTGACGTCTCCGTAGGAGAGCGTTCGGCAGGTGTGATCCTAGTTTGGGTGACACGTGTTCTTATTTCAAACAGTTTGGGCGCCGTGGATGGCGGCAGGCCAAAAGTGATGTGGGGTGGTGCTGGAGAAGCTTTTTGAGCTTTTTTCGGCTCGGAGCCTGACGTGTCCTGGAGGGCTGCCTTTTCTTTGATGCGTTGCAAGGACGCTGCAACTTGTCGCACCTGGAACGCCGACGGTTCTTTGGCGCCGAGGGGTTCTGTAGAGGCAGGCGTGGACTTCTTTGGGGCCACGAGGTCATCGAGTCGAGGAGAGGTAGTAGCTGTCGAAGGCGTCGATGATTGGGCCTTCGGTGCTGCTTTCGAAGTGGTGTGCGACGCAGCAGCCATTTTGACCTTTGTGGCCGGAGCAGATTGTTTCGGTGCCGGGGGCCGAGGCGGTTTGTCGGTACCAATGGCCTTCTTCCGTGTGTCGGCGCCGACGTCGGCTGCTGCGAGTTCGGCACCGAAGTCACGTTTGGTGCGGTCGGTGCCGACGGGTTTGGCTGGCGTCGAAGGTGTAGTGGGCTTCGATCCGACCAGTGTCACTTTCAGTTTCGGTTTCTGTGGAACCGGTACGACTTTCGGTTTCGGTTTCGAGGAAGGGAAACCAGTCGTTTTGGATACTAATGGCTGTCGCTGAATGTCCGAGGCCGGGCCCGAGGGCGGGGCCGAAGAACTGCGGGATAGGTCTTGGGTAAGGCCCGAAGGCGATCCCTCCATAGCCATAGACTGACGCACTGGGATATCCTCCGTCTGTACGGGTAGGCCTTGCTCGTCACCGGAGCTACTTTCTTCGGCCCCTAAGGCCTCATCGTAGTCTCCTACCTCGGTGTCGGCTTCATCCCTGTGAAAGAGTTGTTCTTCGATGTCTTCCGATCCGGAATCGTGTTCGGAATCGGGGCTGGAGGGTAGGTTCTCCACGCCTTCCACATCTTCGTCTTCGGCGCTGAAGATGTTGGTCGGGGCCGGTGCCGCTTGCTGCGCTTCAAGTCTCGCTGCTCGTCGATTCCGGAGAGTCTTTTTGGATCGGAATCGGGCACAGGCCATACATGTGGATTCGTCGTGATCCGGTGAAAGGCATTTGTTGCACACCGGGTGGACGTCGACATGGGGATATTTCGCATTGCAAACAGGACACCGCTTGAATGGTGTCCTCGATTCCATCGTCGATGTGGGGTCGATGGTCGGATATGATGCGAAAAAGTTGTTTTTGAAGTCAGTAAACTAACAAGTAATTGTCGATACCGATCGGGAACAGTACCGACGCGAACTAAAGGCCTTTTGGCCTGAAAAAAGTTTTCCCTAACTTGAGTCAAGATAAGCACATCCGAACCCAATGGCGGAAAAAAACAATCTGAGGATGGAGAGGATGCCCATGCGCACTATGGTCCAGGGGAGGAGTCACCTATCTCAGGATACTTCGAAGACTCTTCCATGACAACAACGTGCAAACATCCGGACCCAACACTAGGCGGCGATCTATGCACAGATATGAATTCAGCAGCCCACATGCCTCGAACCTGCTTAAAACGTATTTTGGCTCTCCACCACAGCGTTGTGTTTTTGGCACCACAAGGTAATGAAGCATAAAAAATAGAAAACTGGTAAAAAAAAAAAACTTTTATAAACATTTGAGCCAAGGCCCTCACCTATGGAAAAGCTCAGCAGGACGAAGTGGTGTATAGGTCACACCAATCAACAAGAAAAAGGAACTAGTGATGGCGAAGACCTACAAAAGGAACAAGCATTTGCAATGCAATAGGTCTCGCATTTACACGAGTTTAAGCTATTGGCATTGTAAATGACAATGCCTTTTATTTATGTTAAAAAAACAAAAATAAAAGGCATTGTCATTTGCAATGTCAATAGCTCAAACTCGCGTAAATGCGAGACCTATTGCATTGCAAATGCTTGTTTTACCAAGTAAACACAATTAATTACATGTAAAGTGGCTAAACGTGCCAACAGAGACCCAATTCACCAAGTTCGCAGTGGTCGTGCCACAAAGGAGTAATGCCAGAGCAGCCGCATTTGGAACTGCGGAAGCAGTTTGAGCCCTGGTACTAACTCTACATTCTATAATTATGACAAATCAGTTAATCGCTCAGTTCCTTAAAAAAGGAATCTGAACATGTGTAATGTAATTGGGTGCTTCTGGGTCGAATACAAAAAAAATCAGAGTGCATTTACAGGAGAATACCGAAAACGTGCAATAGCCAACATTTATTTACCAACTCAGCACACTCTGTGTGCATGAGATCACATGGAGCTCTGACCAAGCATGTCAGAAAGGGACGTTGTACTGTTGAAGGGGTTTAAAAAAAACCTTATACGCGTGTGCACCCGGTGTTATAGTTTTATTGTAAATAAAATACATTTAGCGGTTTAAAGTAACCGACGGGTTACTAGCAGCCCTTCAATAATGTCAAAAATTTATATATTGGCCTTTCTGACTGTTTTCCTTGGGACAGTGTTGGATTGTACTTACGAAAGCCACTACCCAACGATCAGCATTGTTTTTGCTGCAATGAGTAGTAATTGTTTGGTTTAGTATGCAGTGGTGTTGCAAGCACATCTTTGTGGATATGGTGCTGTAAAAGCAGAGCGCTATCACTTGAGGCATGGTCAGCCGAGGCGGGTAACCCTCCAGATGTTGGGGAAATATGTTTTGTATTAGGAGGAAGCGGATTCTCGCAGGGAAGAGCCGGCCAGAGGTGGTTGCTCTGAGCAAGGCAGGGTGGAGGGCAGCACAACAGACTTCAAGAGAGAGGGCTCTTTGAGCAGACACTAAGCACCTTGTGTTGTAAAGAGCTGTAATGTCTTGCATAAAATTAGATTTTTAGCGGTCTGCGATGGTTGGAGTAGAACAGGGAAAGCAGCTTCGACCAAGCGACAGCGGGAGCAGGGTGATGGGGGATGGGAGAAGAACCAAGATAAGGGACATGATTTACAGCCATCGGCTGAGTGCATTCGGAAAGCCAAAAAACACAACATTCCTAAAACACGAGCCGAGACAAAAGAAACAAGTAGGTGCGAACGTTAAAGTGAAAGTAATCATTTCGCGGGCGCTTTGATGTTCGCAGTGGCCACGCGGCTCACTCAGAACATCAAAGCGCCCGCGAAATGTACACGGAGGATGCCAAATGGTGCGTGCGCCCGGCGCACATGCACTGTAGTTGGGGGCCTGAAAAGCACTCGTTTGCACTTCCAAATACCCGTCCTCTATAGCTCTCGCCAGAGCAGCGCTAAAGCGCTGGCTCAGGCGAGACCTAAAAATGGTTGTGGCTTATGCAGTATCAAGAGCACAAATCTCTGAAATGAATAGCTTTGGGTAGGAGTTGATTCTCTTGCTTCCATGTGGCACAATGACCTCAGGTTGGAAACAGAAGACACAGAAGTCAAACCTATATCCTTATGAGGCAGCCAAGTTATGTATGACCCGTGTGCAGAAGCGCCATTCCAAGATGGCCGCCAAAGACATGGATCCTGAATTGAGAGACTAGTAGAGAAAACCAGTACAAGATGGCCATACCTAATGGCTTCTACTGGAAATGTGTAGCACAAGGTATTTCCAGATTGGGCCATTCACATGATCTCATCCAAAATCATGGTCCCAGGCTTTGGTGGCGACTTCAGCTCTCCTGTCCGAATAACTAACTCAGTTAAAGTGCAACCTACCACTCATACTCTGCGTGGGAAAATAATCTGTGAGTAAACTTTTTTAAAGCAAAATAAGTTTAAATCATGGCTTGATTTCTGTGCCCTTGAGAGTGTAGTTTAAGTCATTCTTCTCTTCTGTGCCCAGGAGGGAGTCATAGATTTATCAATCTCACCACCAGCAAATAAGTGAGGAACCCACACTTCTCTTCCCCATCTGCACCCCCCCCCCCCCAACACCCATATTTGACTGCCACATTACCGTACCTTCACATAAGCAATTTCCAAATGTACTGTCTTTGAGGTACTCTCTCCTTGAAGAATTATGTTTTCTTTTTATTGTTTTCCCACTATTTGGCTCTCATAACAAGTTGTGCCAAAATTCCAACTCATGTGCAACTGAGAGTTTGTGAACAAAAGAAGCAAGAACCGGTTCACCGACCTGCTGCTCACCAGGACTACCGATGCAGCAATCGCCCAGGAAGAGGTAGCTGTGCTTCAACAGGTCAGACGCGCCCTACCTCCAAGTATGGGGATGCAAGGACCGACCAGAGCCGCACATCACCAATACCTGGGGTACTGGCCCCTGGCAGCAGCCAAGGCTTGTTGTGTCCAATCCGGACACCAACACCGAGGAAAACCGACCTGCACATCGAGGGACTTTAGGGACAGTGAGACACACATTGTAAGTGCCCCCCCTATCCTGTTTGCTCCTCTGCGGCAGAAACAAAGTGTGAGTCGCCGACCACTGACACATCAAAGCACCTATAAACCCGTGCCCCACAGCCCGAGTCCGGAGGACATGACAGTGCCAACAGGGTCCCCAGATCCACAGAAGCTAAATCCACCCTTGGGTTTGCCAAGACTGGACTTCCAGCAGCCGCTTGCAGCCTCTTTCTGCAGGCCCTCTCCAACCGCGAGAGACTCCAGCACCGAAACCGACGCCAAAAGACACCACTGCACCCGCAGCCCAAGGAGAAGTGAACCAAGGGTGTCCCAGTGTGCCTGAGCACCTCAAGGGTTGAGACCCCCCGTGGGTTTCCCCGGACTTGTCTACCAGTCCCTATTTGCAGACTCTTTCCAACTGGACCGTTCCTCATTGAAGTGAAGGGGACACCCGATGCCGTAACACACCTCTGCACCCCAATGCCCCAGAGCCTTCCGAGGTGACCTGTTCAGGTGGCCTTGGACCTGCTCCCATACTCCCCTAACATCCTGGAGAACAGTCCTGTAAGTTGCAGTTAAGTTCCCCATAGGATAACATTACTGCTCTCAAAAATGGCACTGTCAGCTTTTGAAAACTGTACAAATTCATAATGCTAACAGTACTTAGCTGATTCCGATGATCTTGGTAACTAAATTCATATAAAAGTATGCGTTATTTTTATAAATTGGTGTTGGATTTTTTTTATATTGAGTATGGTCTTCCTTACTGCCTGTGTGTGTGTAATAAATGCTTAGTACTACCCTCTGATTTGCCGAACTGCTCGCCCACACTACCTCAAAAGAGAGCTTTTGGGGTGTCATTTGTGCCTCTGTAATTCCTCTGGGGTTTGCCTGGACCTCTCTGGACCCCAGCTTCCTACAAGAGGGAGTCTTGCACATGGTAATTACTGAATCCTTGCAGCAAGCAGAAGTATTTGTGCAGGATACCCACCCAATCACTCCCTGACTCATAATGAGGGACATTAACTGAGCTCAAATGCTGCTCACCTGTTGCCCTCATCCACTGGGTGAGGTGCTCCTCTGTGAACAAGTCTCCAGGGTCCATTTCCCGCAAGAGTTGTTTCAGAGCCCCTGCCACCTCATGCTCTGTGTATTTGGTCAGCTTCAAGGTTGGTTTGTGAGCCTCTTTTCTCAAATAGGCCAGCAGCTCTTCTAGCCTAGACTTCGTGCTGCACTGCCGATAGATTCCATTCGTCGTCAGGGCTGCAGGAGAAGAAGAAACCATCAACTAGGAACCCATGTCAGCAAAATCAAAGGAAGCACCAAAAAACTTTACAACACCTCAGTCAATAAAAGGAAACAGAAAATAGACACATAATCCATTATAAGAGGCAATTTAAGAAGTGATAGCCATGTGGACAAAGTTGGTCTTTCTGGGAAAATCCTGTCCACAAATAACCAGAAGATGAACTCTTCAATGCTGCACTCCCGTCCACCCAGCCTACAGGACGCTGCGCCGTCTATGGCAGCTCACCGTGCTGCTCTCCCACCCACCATCCTACAGGACGCTGTTCCGTCAGTGCAGCTCACATTGCTGCACTTCCGCCCACCCATCCCGAAGGACGGTGCGCCGTCTATGGCAGCTCACCATGCTGCACTCCCGCCCACCCATCCTACAGGACGCTGTGCCGTCTGTGGCAGCTCACTGTGCTGCACTCCCTCCCCCATCCTACAGGATGTTGTGCCGTCAAGGGGCAGCTCATAGTGCTACACATCCTACAGGACGGTGCCGTCTGTGGCCGCTCACCGTGCTGCACTCCCTCCCCCGATCCTACAGGAGGTTGTGCCGTCAGGGGCAGCTCATCATGCTACACATCCTACAGGATGCTACGCCGTCTGTGGCAGCTCACCGTGCTGCACTCCTGCCCACCATCCTACAGGATGCGGTGCCGTCAGGGGCAGCTCATCGTGCTACACATCCTACAGGACGCTGCGCCGTCTGTGGCAGCTCACCGTGCTGCACTCTAGCCCACCATTCTACAGGATGCGGTGCCGTCAGGGGCAGCTCATCATGCTACACATCCTACAGGACGCTGTACAGTCAGTGGTAGCTCACCGTGCTGCACTCCTGCCCATCATCCTACAGGATGTGGTGCCATCAGGGGCAGCTCATTGTGCTACACATCCTACAGGATGCTGTACAGTCAGTGGTAGCTCACCGTGCTGCACTCCCTCCCCCGATACTACAGGATGTTGTGCCGTCAGGGGCAGCTCATCGTGCTACACATCCTACAGGACGCTGCATCGTCTGTGGCAGCTCATCGTGCTGCACTCCAGCCCACCATTCTACAGGATGCGGTCCCGTCAGGGGCAGCTCATCATGCTACACATCCTAAAGGACGCTGTACAGTCAGTGGTAGCTCACCGTGCTGCACTCCTGCCCACCATCCTACAGGATGCTGTACCGTCAGTGGCAGCTCATCATGCTACACATCCTACAGGATGCTGTACAGTCAGTGGTAGCTCACCATGCTGGTTCAGATACTCCAGGCAGTGCAGTACGGTGCCAGAGGCCGAACAACGCTTTTTTGATTTTGCTCCAGCTTTGTTGCAGGTGGGCTTCTTCTGAGCAGTGATGTCACACAGGACAGAGCACCAGTGCTCGAACTCCTTCGGGGAAAGGAACTCCAGCTCCCAGGATCTGGAATGAATAAAACAGAGGCATATCATAGATAAACTAGCCTTAGCATGCAACATAAAACCAGGTCACCATACTCATGCCAGGGCAGCTTAAAAGGTGCATCTGCCATCATTTAACCTCTCATCAGTGCCTGCCCTACCACAGCTACCCACAACTGGACGTGTAACTGCACATCTTTCTGCTCAGTAGCAGTCATTCTAGCATGGGGTCTGTCATGCTTGCCACAGCTTCACACTATTAGCCCTGTAAACAGCTGCCCCTGTCATGCCATGCCATGCCTTGCTCTGGTGCACACCACCAAGTGTGCATTTTTCTTTCTCCACAAAAAGCTATATATTTGTACTCGTGGATAGACTCCTTTCCCTATTTACTAACCAGGTTTGTGAGCACTCTTTTCTCATTATCTACCTTGGAAAAATCTCTGACCATTTTTACATTGGAAACAGGAACTGGATAACTTCTCACAGAAGTTCGAGTATGGGTTTTCCCAAACTTTAGTAGGGGTTCCTGTCCTACATAGCGTACCCGCCCCCACTGGGAGAAGCATGAGTGAGAACATATATTTACAAATTTAAATATACGTATTGTGAATCACAATCATAATTTTCCTAATAAAAACTCCATTTGTGTGTGTAAATGGAAGTTACAAATGCAATCAGTTCGGTGAATCTGGCCTCTGTTGAGGAGCAGTGAGAAGGGCTCATCAGAGCCTCAGTGAGTGTTTGAGCCTCAATCAGTGTGCTCAGATTTTCCAATAAAAGACTTTTCTGCAGAGACTCACCGATCTGGCCCAGGGCATGTCAATGGAATGCTCAGGCTGGACATTCAGACAAATTCTGGCAAGGCCCGCTCAGTGGTGGCAACTAGAAGGCACTATGTGAAAAGTTACAAGGTGACCTGACTTCTGGGTACTTTAACAATTTCATCCAACTCATTAGAGTTTTAGCCCAATACTGATTTCAGTCAGTCCTGAGAGATTGTACTCACTCCTTGGGATTGTCAGTTCATAGTTTTTATTCATTTAGTGGTTTCAGTGTCTCACGTCAATGGACCCTCAAAGCTCAATGTCTTTCACTAAACAGTGTTTTAATTATGGAGCTGTGTTACTCTTTTGAGTTTTTCGTGCCAGCTTTTTCCTTTAGTTTTCATTCCTTTCATTCTTGGGCCACTAGGAATTTAATTTTATACGATGTTTCAATACCTGTTTTTTTTACTGTCCCTGGGTTTTCAGTTACTTAAGAATGATTCCTGCATAAATATGTGATCTCTGGGCGTTTCTATTTTTAAACTCTACCTGGCCATTTCGTTCTCACTAGGGTTTACACTTCATAGTGCTTCGATTGTTCTCCTTAGACTGGAGAGACTTTCTCGTATTTTACTCCTAACTCTGTTGCTTCCAGAGTTGGCACAACCTTGAGTTTTTCACTTGCTTGTTTGGTCAATCCCAGGCTCTGTCCCCTCTATGCTGGGCAGTCGTGGTGAAGAAGGAGCCTTCCGGGAAAGGCTGTTTGAAAGGTCCCTGGACTAGTTGACAATAAGGCCTCTGGGCCTGATATGTGCTGTCTCTTTGTAGGTCTGGACAGGTGCATGGTGTCTTGTGGTGCAGACTGAGTGCTCCATGCCAAGCCGAGGAATCTTCTCGAATGCCAGAAGTAGTGGTAGCTTGGGCCTGTAGGAGGGGAGCAGAAGTCTCAATCTGCCAAAGTTCCTTCATGGTCCACATGATGAACCATCTCAAACCTTCTCAGGAGCCTGCTGTTTAGAAAAATGACCACAGGGAATGGCCCTGGAAAGCTTCTAAGGTACCCCAAACAAGCCGCCCAATGTCTCATTTGCGGTGTGACTGAAGAATAATGCAAATGTCATGGGAGGTGGAATTCTATCCCGCAACATGAATACTGTGAAGACGGCACTCATCCATGGGAACGTGTCGTCCTTCTCTCTCCTGGGTCCTCGTTTACTATACGCTTGTAATTGCTTACTCAGCGTTCTCGTACTAATAGTCCCAGATTGCGAGCGCTCTGACTTCTACATTAATATTACTTGTACATCTAACGCTTTTTTAAATGTCTCAAACAACAGTAAAGGTCTCTGTCAACAGAATAAGCATGGTGGCCTCTAGTGAAAACCTCAAATGTATAAATATTACTTGTTATGAGAGGTCTGACACTCTTGAGGGGGTCGGTGACCCTTTTTACCAGCCCCATGGTCATTATTAGTTCGCTGAAATTACTGCAGGCCGGCCATGTTCCCCTGGAGATTACGCCAACTGGAACCTCCATGAGAAACTGAAGGGGAACAGGAGTAAGTACCAGAAGAATGGGAAATGGAATATCCCATACATTGCTCATTACTCAGGCGATTGTCCGAGTTGAACCCAGAATGTCTTTAATTCTATTCCCCTCAGAGTTAATGGGACCCTCAGTATTATTAACCAGAAGTATAAGGAATTAAAAACTCCATCACTACCAAGACAGGGTCGCTAGCAATGAGGCCCTAAGTAATGCGGAAAATAGTTTGGCGAGTTCATGACACTGTTGAACTAGAGTCATAGAAGGATAGTTGAGCTTTGTCAATGGGAAGTTTGAAAAATCTAACTATAAACAGTATATCAACCAAAATATTTTGGAAGAGACAGACACCTAGAAATTGATTCAGCTACGAACCACCTTGCCTATTTCAATTTCCTGGAATCTACTTGGTCCCAGCAGGTGTGGTGTTTCGAAGCAATAGAAAATAAATACAAATTCATGCCACCTCCCCTGACAATTGTGCCATTTCTATGCCAGTAGCTCCAAGCTGGTGTCCGCTCTCCGTCTGATGGTGCCCTAGGCATCACCTACAATGATATTGAATGAAGCATCCTTGATTTCAAGGTATGTCTTTGTTCTGACACTATGCATCTTCTCTTTTCTATCTTCCATTGCAGTTTATACTTTGTTCCAGTTCATATTCTTGCTTGTCTAGTGTACTGTCCCTAAAGTCAAAAGATAGGTGGCATGGCTGAGAGATCCTTGCCACGTGGTTCACCAGACTGCAGCAGCTCATGTAAAATTACCTCTTGCATTAGACCTCCTAACCTGCTATGGGCATGTGTCCTATGTCTGAACCCATGCAACTTGGAACTCATCCTTCAACAACGAAGAGATTGGTACTTTGACAACCCACATCCCTTTCCCAAGCAGACTCCTACCCGATGACCACCACCTGCTGCAGCGTACCTCTCCTTGGTCTGGAGGCTCATCTTACGCTCTTCAAAATTAAAACCTATGAGGGAAACCAGAAATATATCATAACAGAGACATGGGAGAGGGATTTGAATAGCTTTCTGGAAGGATTACCTTTGAAGCTGAGTGCCCATAGTTCATGAGGCGGTAGAATCATCTGCTAGGGGTGGTAAGCGGAGCACACAGCTGGTGCATACATCTGTTCTGCTATAGAATTAATTGCAAGGAATGGGGAAGAGGCTGGCCAAACCACCAACGGGGGCACTGTAAGAGCAGTATACAGAGATCCCTAGGAGATGGGTCTTTCTCACTTGGACCTCTGAAGGAAGGTCAGCTCATAGATGACATTGTGCCTTGAACTCACTAATGTCCTGGATGGCGGTGAACAAGCAGCTCTGCTTCAGTGCGGCTCCGACTATGGCTATGTCCTTCGGCCTCCGCAGCGCCCAGGCCATCTGCCCAGTTTCAGATTCTTCGTCCGTTATCTTAATTTGAGTCATCCGCTCCGACTTCTCAATCACTTGGGGATCATCGCCTCCATGTGGCAGCAGTGCCTGGAAGCGAAGGAGAATCAGTGAGAAACCGAGGGCGGCAAGAAATCAAACTAATGAGGATAGAAAAAAGAAAATAAGACACAAGATTGATGGTAAGAAATTCAGCGAGGTGAAGATGGGGAGGTCGAAGAGCGTGAAGGTTACTGGTTCTTGTGTGAATTAACGTATGTGGCATGAAGAAAGGAACACGCCTCCTGTAAGCACTGCTCAATAGTTTACATGTCAGAATATCGCTGACGATTATCACGAGATAGTGTCCTAAACATTGTTAACAAACATATTGCCTCATTGAGTGTAGTTTTTTTTTATTATTACTCTATTTCTGTAAACAATATTTAGGACAGAGTATTTTTGTCAGGTGATATTTAGTCCACGACATCCTGCTACCACACCACTAATTACAATTGCAATGCAAAATAAAGTCTCTCATGTGCATAGAATCACAAGGCGAGCAGCTAATTTGTTTATCCGTCCTGTTGAAGTTGGAACCTGCCTTTACACTAGAACAAAGGGCCAGGTTTGATGTTCACTGAACGGCAACATCAAACCGAACTGTAAGAAACCCCAGATCATGGCAGAGACACACCTCGTGACCAAGTCACGTTAGCATCATGGATCGTCGGACAATCACCCCAACCTTGAGCTACTGCGGGCCTTTGTGTGTCAATTTCATGTCAAGTCAACACCATCAATGACATTTAGAATCTGCACACATCTGTAGAAGGCGTGCTACCATGGCAAATGCAAAACCTGTCCAACCAACTTCAAAACTTTTCCCAGGCCTTTGCCCACATCTGAATGATCTTTTACTTAAAATTATATAGACACCGTTAATGTCACTTCCGGAGCAGATGACGCTATGTGGAGCCGAACAACGCCACTACCGATGTGCAGGGGTACTGTTCACAAAACATTTCCGGATCCAGTCTGGCGCCTTTGGATAATTCTAGGGAATCTGCAGCTAGAAGTCTCCATCAGAAGAGTAATGTTTAAGGGATCTTTTTATGACCAGTTGTCAATACTCACTGTTACTAGATATGAATGGGAAGCAGTGGATAGAATAACAGGTTAAAAGAAAGGTTAAAGAAAAGAAAATAATTTCATTAATTCAGGAAGTAGTTCTTTATCTTTCAGTTGTTACATCAAATTGATATTGAAGCACTTCTGGCCGCAGACTAGTTTTTTTTAATGTTTGAAATGCTTTATAACACAATTATGATGAAGAATATAACGATATCAGTGTAGTTAATAAAATCAAATACAATATTGAAACAAGGGTAAAGCTAATACCAAATAGAGAAAAAAATCAAAGCATTTTGTGAGGTTTTATAAATACGAGGGCAAGGAAAAGAGAGGCGGTAGAAAAGAAAGAAAAACAGAAACAGAAAAGAAAAGAAAGATAAATAAAGGGAAGAGAGGAAATGTTAACATTGCAAAATATATATATTAATATGAACAAAATATGGCATATTAGTAAGTAACTGCAAGAAAATTATAACATATTATTCAGTATGAAAGATATATAGTATGAGGAGCATAAAAAAAAGAGAAAGGAAAGGAAGACAGAGGAAATATCATTCAAGGAGGTTTGAAATTTTCAGAGGTGATATGAGGATTTTTCTTGAGAGCCAATTTGTCTAGGTATATAGTGAGGGGTAACCAGAATAGGCCTCTGTTGAGAGTGGGAGTACAGGAGGAAGCAAATGCAACATCAAGTCTATGAAAATGACAGAGGGAATTCCACCAACATTGAATGGAGAGTTTAGTGAGAGTTTTCCAGTTACAAGATATGTGTTGGAATGCAAGAGCGAGCATGAGGTCAAATAAACCGTGACAGTGTGTGGGGAGGTCTAAAGAGTCAGAAAGGCTACCTGTAAAAAGGATAGGTAGAGAATAAGGAATAGAAATGGTGAAGAGGCGAGAGATATATAACCAAACTTCCTCCCAGAATTTAATAACAGGAGGGCATAGAAAGAAGAGATGAAGAAGATCAGAATTAGGAAGGCCACAGGTCCAACAGTTGGAGTCAGGAGAAATAGAAAAACGAAATAAAGAAACTGGAGAGAAGTAGAGTCTATGATATAGAAAGAACAAAGATTGAGTAAGGGAGGCGGAGCGGGTAATTTTTAGAGATCTGGACCAAATTTTATCCCAGAGAACAACAGACCAATCACATCCCAAATCCAACTCCCAAGCCAGTTCTAGTTTGGACTTCACGCGATCCGGATTGGGAGATAAGAAATATTTATAGATAAGAGAAGCTTTAGGAAAGCTAAAAAGAATTTTAAGAAGAGGGGATTGGGAAACAGAGGGAGATGAGGGAGGTAGAGAGTAGTAGACGTCGAGAATAATTGCCATAAGAATGGTGAATTTGTGTGAAAAGGAGCGGGGAAAATGAAATTGAGGAAATGAGCAGGGTGAGAATCCATCAAAGAGCTGATTAACCCACATGAGGCCTCTCGCAGACTAGTTTTAAACATAAATCAAAGCGTTATACTATAATAAACTTTGCAACTCAAATAAGGAACACAGTAACTCTTTCTTTCCATCCTCCCAAAGGCACTTTTCAAAATGTGCTTTAAATATCCTTTTTATTTTGCTTTATTTGTTACCACAAATGTAGTTTCCTGAGATAGAACTGTGGTTTCTCTGCTACTCTATGAACATATTCTTTGACGTCAATAAATTAGTAAACAAAATGCTGCAGGTTGATCTAAATATGTGCATTCCCCAAAAATGTGTCAAAAGCCATAGAGGGGCTCTCTTTATCGTTTCTCTCAGGGGCAAGCAATGATATTCTACCATCTTCCAAGGCATATCTGAGCCCACCAGACCCAGTCAACAACACAGAGGTTGTGTGTAATCTCTTAGCTATGATCGCCAGTCGTGCAGTATTGGTGCATTATTTGTCATGGACGATCAATAACGATCTTGGGGAACGTTCATTATTGGATGCTATAAAAATCCCTAATCATGAATTTCCGCACGAAAATAAGACTTAACAAGGTGCTTCCCACACCAGAATCTGCATGCCTCTTCCACCCGGTGACTATCACCAGATTTGACCTGCTGAAGCTTATCAGAAAAGTCTGCTCCACTTGTCATTGTGGGACCCTTGCAAACCTCTGCTTTTTTTTTATGGAGCGCAAATTCGATCCGAAGGTATTGGAGCATTTTATCGGAGAACTAGTTACAATACACAAGGACACATTCAATTTTTAAAGCAGGAGGAGGTTAAGGGATTTGACCAGAATCACAGGGTGCTGAGCCGACCTCGAAGCGAGGACCTAGTTCCCAGTTCCAAAGTGGGCAGCTCTGGTCCTTGCGCCACATCCTCTCCTGTGCTTGAATGAGAGTCACATCTCAGCATGGCGCTTGCAGGCCTTGGTCATGGTGAAAGGACAAAGCGCCCTGATATTTGCACTTAGGAAAGACTAACACTTTTATGCCGGATGAACCCATTTTATTTAAGGATGTTGCTCGCTCGAAGAAATCGAGAAGAGCCTGGATTTACCACAGACATATTGGAATGAAGAACAAGGCTATGTTCAGGACTATTTCATGAGTTTCTTCTGTTTATGAGCGACGGGGAACGGCTGGTTCATTATCAAGCACAGGTTGGAGCTTGAAAGAAGTGCCTCGAGCCTTGGATGGTGAAAACACATCCATGTTAAGGTAAGAAGGACTCGAAGGCTCGTGTCACTGCGTGCAAAGCGCAGACCGCAGCAAAACCTCAGACTCCTTCTTTTGTCTTTGTGATCCTGAATTGATACCATGTGAAGCACACGAAAGATCAAGTTAAAAGGCTGTCGGGCTCTGGTTTTGAACAGCTTCTTCAGTCTGCATAGTTCTCTTGTATTCTCAGAGAGATGTTTACTCCAGAGTTTTACTCTTCCGACTGCTAACAAGCCACCCCAGGACTTCCACACTCATGTTGAGGGCTCTGATGATGAGAGTGCAAATACCCATATGAGGTGAGGAGTATGTGAATCAAGCCAAACCAGTCAATGCCACATTCCGCTTCTTGTGCTACGTGCACGGCAGACTGCCAGTTAACCTTAAACAGCCTTAAGGGCTGGAGCCAGCATCTTCCACTGAATGCCCTTCAGACTGGCAGGCGATGCAGTGGGAGCCAGGAATCTCGCCTGTAATATTTGCCTTTGAATGTACAGATCATCGGCTCTAACAGCAGGCAGTGGAACCCACCACTGAAAGTTTAGCCAAGCTTGAAGCATTGTCTGTGAGGCAGCCACCGTCCTTGCAGCCATGATCATTAAAGCAGTGTCTGTGGGGCAGCCACCGTCCTTGCAGCCATGCAGCCACCGGCCTTGCAGCCATGATCATTAAAGCAGTGTCTTCAGGGCAGCCGCAGCCATGATCTTTAAAGCAGCGTCTGCGGGGCAGCCACAGTCCCTGCAGCCATGATCTTTAAAGCAGCCTCTGCGGGGCAGCCACAATCCCTGCAGCCATGATCTTTAAAGCACTCCAAATAACAGGGGAACCCTACTCACAACGGAACCAGGGTAATGGTTATATATAGGAAAACAGTGGTTCCAGTGGATAATACAAAATGATTTAAGCAATGAATAAGCGCAATGGCAATAAATTGAAGAGGACTTATAATGTCAGAGGATAAAACAGAATCTCTACACAGTTGAATCAATACAATATTTTATATAAAGCAGTAAATAGTGTATACATTTTTTTTAAACGTAAACATTTTTTTTGTGCATAGTGTCCCCAAGTGAAAGTTGGAACCAAAAAGTGACTGTACAAAACAAGATATTTGTTTTAGAAAAGAGGGTTTCCATAAATTAAAGCAGCGTCTGCGGGGCAGCCACCGTCCTTACAGCCATGCTCTTTAAAGCAGTGTCTGCGGGGCAGCCACAGTCCCTGCAGCCATGATCTTTAAAGCAGTGTCTGCGGGGCAGCCACCGTCCTTGCAGCCATGATCTTTAAAGCAGTGTCTGTGGGGCAGCCACCCTCCTTGCAGCCATGATCTTTAAAGCAGTGTCTGTGGGGCAGCCACCGTCCTTGCAGCCATGATCTTTAAAGCAGTGTCTGTGGGGCAGCCACCCTCCTTGCAGCCATGATCTTTAAAGCAGTGTCTGTGGGGCAGCCACCGTCCTTGCAGCCATGATCTTTAAAGCAGTGTCTGTGGGGCAGCCACCCTCCTTGCAGCCATGATCTTTAAAGCAGTGTCTGTGGGGCAGCCACCCTCCTTGCAGCCATGATCTTTAAAGCAGTGTCTGTAGGGCAGCCACCGTCCTTGCAGCCATGATCTTTAAAGCAGTGTCTGTGGGGCAGCCACCGTCCTTGCAGCCATGATCTTTAAAGCAGTGTCTGTGGGGCAGCCACCCTCCTTGCAGACATGATCTTTAAAGCAGTGTCTGTGGGGCAGCCACCGTCCTTGCAGCCATGATCTTTAAAGCAGTGTCTGTGGGGCAGCCACCGTCCTTGCAGCCATGATCTTTAAAGCAGTGTCTGCGGGGCAGCCACCGTCCTTGCAGCCATGATCTTTAAAGTAGTGTCTGTGGGGCAGCCACCCTCCTTGCAGCCATGATCTTTGTTGTTCTGCTTTTCACCAGGCAATGCAGCATAAAGCTTTCAATATCAATACAACCTTCATGAATGAAGGTCCCGGACGCAATATGCATTGTCCTTGCAGAATCAGTATCACACATCTGGAAGTACACATGAAGTTTATGAGGAGTTCCAGCCAGATGCTGGATGTACACATTAATGAGGGAAGGAGACAGGAATGACCCCTGCAAGGTCCCATAATGCAACAGAACAGCAGAAGTATGGACTCAATCTTTACGCCTGCCTTCAGCATTCAATTTCTTGACTTCTCTTCAAGACAGCAGGCCATGGGGGAAAAGGTGTGCTTACTTGTATGTGAATGTATCTGTCTCTCACCTTTGTATTGTGTTCAAAAGGGGTGCGAAGAAAGCAGATTTATGGAAAACAAACTTTAGTACAAGTGCATTTCAATGCGCCATTTTATATATTCAAATAAATCATCTAAGTTGTAAAACTGCTGGGATACCTATAGAATATTTGTGATTTGGATTAGGTGAAAGAGAGACTTTGGGAAGCTTGATAAATATTGTCTAGTCCGTGCATGTTCAGAAGTGCGTTTCATAATGTGATCCACAACATCCCTCTTTGCAGGATAGACATGTTTTGCTGACGCGAGTAGAAGAGCATTATTTCCTGTAGGGGCTTAAGGTTTGATTTCTTTAGTGAGGCAGATTGGGGTCTTCCCAGCATAGAATTTATTCCCAATGCATAGTGTTAAGATGCAGTGACGACTACTATGCGCATAAAGGATAGATTGTATAAGGCCAAGTAAAAACCGCTTCTAGAGCTCGACCTTTGGACAGGCCGAAGAAGAAGGGAACCTCTCCACTCTGTTGAATGCTTTGTTGGCGTCGGGTAAACTGCGTGGTCTTGGAAACTATATTAGTTTATGCCAAAAGGTACAAAGCATTCTCTTTGGCTAAGGAGATCCCAACAATTCACAATTCACCATACATAGTCCAGCAGCTCAAGAAAGCAAGCAAACCTTGGGTACAGATGCTATGATTATGGCTCATCATGGACCTTCTATTAAAGGTGTTCAAAACAGTGTCATTTTAGAAATTATGCACATTTTTGGGGAAGATTATTTAAACATTTCACTTAATGCACTTCGGATATCTAAAGTGAAAACTGAATCAAGGGCTTACCTTACATTCAAAAGTGACTCGAGCTACCACCAACAGGGGTGATTCAAGGGGAAAACACTTCCTACGACTTATTTTCTGCTCAAACAAGTCCCCACAGCAAAAAGTGTTCAAAATTAAACTCTTGCATTATTTCTCAAATTTCACACAATTTGCATGACACAAAATGGCATGATCACTGCTCTACAATTAACAGGGAACCATTGTGAAAGAATGTAATAAAGTGCGTTAGCATGCAGCGAAAGGCTTCCTCTAGAGAGTTCTTTGAAAACAATGTTATACCAAAAGTAATCAATTCACGTCTTGCTGAATGTAGTAGCAGGCAAGAAGTATAAACACAGAATCAGAGTCATGATTCACCTTCCATTGGAAAGAAGATGGCTTTGGGGCCTAATTAAGGCACAGTTAAACTCAAGCCAAGAAACACACTTTAATACACCATAATGAAAGTGCTTTAATTGCAAACGTTCCATGTGGACTCCTCATCCAGTTCCCGCAGAACCGAACAGTCGGCCCCCTGGTTCAATGAGAACGTTAGGACTGTAAAAAATATTGTAAACACCTCGAAAGAAAATGGTGAAAAAGTTACAACCTGGATGACAAGCACACCTATGAGCTTGCACTAAAAAACTATTCACAGATGCGCCTAGCACAAAAGCATTTTTTGAGACTAGGATTAAAGAATCCGGCAATAAATCTAAAGACATTTTTTAAATTGTAAAAAGGTTTATGAATCCAGATGCTGCTGCTAGAGTCCGACAACACTCAGCTGACAGTGTGACCTACTGGCCTCTCCTTTCCACAACAAAATGACCTCTATCCAAGCTAGCCTGCTTACTGACTCCCAGGCGGCAGCTATTCCTCTGGAGGTGGTACCTCAAGGTCAAGCTAGCAAGCCTGCTTCTGAGAAGCCTACTTCCCTTTGCAACTCCCAACTATGTCTTTGGAAGAATCACTAGTGGCCATTAAGGGTCTTAAATCGGGCACGCCATCGGACCCTTGCACTCCCAGCTTACCTGCTAAAGCGGTATCTGCTATTAATCCCATCGCCAACCGTGTTCTGAATACATCACTGTCTACTGGAATGGTGATGGACCCGTGGTAACATTAAAATTACGCTTCTACTCAAAAAACCTACAGCAGATCCCAAAATCCAGGCAAATTATCAGCCCATTTCTCTTTTTCCTGCCTTTTCTAAAGTTTCAGAAAAATTCGTAAATCTCCAAATTGCAGGATACCTAGAAATGAATGAGTTTCTGCACACGAGTCAGTCGGGTTACAGAACTGGCTGCAGCACAGAGACGGCCTTCCTTGAGATGGTCGAACATATTAGGAGCACGTTAGATAAAGGGGGTAAGGCGGTCTGGGTTATGTTGGATCCATCTGCGGCCTCAGACACCGTTTCCCATGAGGAACTGATGGCTCATCTACAATCGAGTGGTATTAATGGATTAGTCCTGAGTGGCTGACCTCCTTCTTGACTGATAGAAGGCAAAATGTGGTGACACCTTCTCTCGGAATCCCCCAAGGTTTGGCACTCAGCCCTATGTTAATTAATGCTTATCTAAGTCCCCTGGCGGTATTAGCTGAGACTTTGGGGGTGAAGGTAATATCCTATGCCGACGACACCCAACTGCTCTTCACTTGTGAAAAAGGTGAAGAACTCGATGGAGAAGCTATTAAAACCTGTCTGACCACTAACCAACTAAAATGTAACCCTGAAAAAATTGAGATTTTGTTTTTTGGCCCTATACCACAAGACCTTTGAAGGACGTTCAGGCCTAAAAGTGGTCCCCTCCCTGGCCCTCAATAGAGTACGGTAAAGAATTTAGGAATGAAAATGGACGGTGCTCTCACCTTCCAGAGTCAAATCCATTTTCTAACTGGGTCCTGTTTTGGGCTGTTACGATCCTTGAGAAAGTTCCTACCTCTCCTATCCATTGATGCGAAGAAAACGGAGTCAAGCACTAATAACTTCCAGCCTTGACTATGGCAACGCACTTTACCTGGGTCTTCCAGATTACCTTCTCCATGGATTTTAAGAGGTGCAGAATGCAGCAGCACGAATTCTTCTCAACCTTTCTCCACAAACTCATATGACCCGGTATTTTAAAGAGCTGCACGGGCTTCGGATGAAAATGAGGATTCTTTTTAAAACCCTAGTCCATAAAGCCGTACATGACAAAGAGGCAGTTTACTTGAGTGTAAGAAAGTGGCTCTGTATATACTGTTCCCAAATAGGTACAGTGTGCACAGAGTCCACAGCCCCAGAGGTTTGGCAGAGGCTAAAGTTAGATAGAACCTTACTCTCTAAATTGGTAGCTTGGTCGAGCAGTACGGTAGTATCAGAGGACAGTGTAAAGCATTTGTTGTACACACTCAGTCAGGTCTCACACACTCAAGAACTGAACTCTAGGCCAATGGTTTTGTATAAAAATATATGGTTGTTTTATTTTAGAACCAACAATAGGTATCAAAATATACTTTCTAAGAATGAGATGCTTTAGTTAAATACTTTCAAAAGGCAATAGACTTTTGAATGCAATAGTTACAGTTGTTGCAATAGGCAACACAATTTCAAACACAATATAGCATTGAGTTCAATGGGAATTTCTAGTTAAATGCAATTGATTACTTTTTGGACAACTTTTCTTACCACAGGACTGGATCCTGGATTCAGTCCTGGGACATCTCCTGTAAACAGTTGAGTAAAAACGTTTTGGTTACAGTTGTGATTTTTAAGGAATATTATTGTATTTAAAAAGTTGACAAACTTTTACACATAGAATCACCAATGTTATCCTATGGGAGGAAATTCACTTAGCAGGTAAGTAGGCTTATCGTTACTTTTTCTTACTCAGTGTTGGATCCTGGACCCAGCACTGGTGCATCTCCTGTAAACAGTTGAAAGAATGCGTTTTTGTTATACAAGCGATTTTTAGGAAATATTTGTACGTTTCAAAAATCGACACAGAAGAATTTCTGGCAAAAACCAGGCAATGTTATCCTATGGAGGAAAATCAAGTTAGCGCTAAGTACGGTTGTAATTACTTTGCAGGGTCAGTGCTGGGCACAAAGATCCAGAACTGGGATCTCTGCTGATAGTAGGTGAGTAAATTCGTTTTCGTAATTCGGCTGATTTTTAGTGAATGTTTTAAAAGTTTCAAAACTCGACACTTGGAAGAATTTCCAAATGAAACCAGTCAATGTTACCCTATGGAAGAAAAGTGAGTTATCGGCTTTTGGGTAAGTACTCGACTGGCAGAGTTAAGGTTCTGGGCATAGACTCAGGGGTCTGCCAGGGTCAGGTAGGTACAGTTGTTACACCCTCAGCTGCACAGGGGCAGCCGGGTGCAGAGAGAGTTAGGCCCAATGTTAGCCTATGGCGGGCAGGTGGGTGGCCTTTGGTTGGTGGCTGCTGGCTAGCAGGCCACGCAACTGTGGGAGCTGGGCTCCTGGTCACTTGCTCAGGGCAAGTGGTGAAGTAGATTAGGTTAGAGGTTGCACTCCCAGGGGCACTCAGGCAGCTGGGTGCAGGGTGCTTTTGAGCCGTCGGGCGCTCAATGAATTCCTATGGAGAAGCTACAAGACGAACAAAGGCTGCAAACTCGGGGACGAAGATTCTTCAGAAGCGACCACCACTTCGAGAGGTAAGTTGGGAAGCTGTAGGTTAGGTAGGCACAGAGGAGCTGGGTACAGGGGGCCGCAGGGCGCTGGGTGCAGGGGTGTCTTTTCGCATTGGGAAATCTTACCCTCAGCTGGTCGCGGTTGGAGGGGTCCCTGGTTCTGAGGTTGCAGGCGTCGTCAAACGTCGAGGTGGGTCCTTGGGTGCTGGATTCGGGGTCACAGTCGCCGGGGGGACGTCCTCTTGGTGTTTGTCCACTCCGGCTCAGGCCAAGCTTGGCGGGTGCAGAGTGTGCAGGGTTTGCGGTTCCTGGCTGGTGCCAGGGGTTGTTGCTTGTTGTTGAGCAGGACCACTGCTCGTGGGAGTCCCAGTTTCTTTAGAGTCACAAGGCAGGCAGGTCCTCCGGGGTTTTTAAGGTTGCTGACCACTGGAGACGCCGGGGTTTAGCAGGAGCATGTTTGAGGGTCGACAGGACTGTAGTGCTGGGGCTAAATCAGTTGGTGTCTTCCTTTTGTTAGCAGCTGCACGGCAGGTCTTGTTTCTTGATCTTCTTTCTTGTTTCGGATTCGGGATCAGAGGAAGGAAGGTTCAGGGTGCCCCTAAATGGTGAGTACACCCCCTATCCCGCCATTGAGGGGGGCAGTAGCCTAGTCCTGGTTGGGCAGGGCTTCCCATCTTTAAGATGGCGAAAGCCCGGAGATGTGCTTCACCTTGCCTCTCCCACCTGAGGCTGGCACACCCCCTTTCCTCACTTAGCTTTTCCCGCCGATCTTCCCGCCAGAGAGGGGGTCAGAACCGGTGGGGGCCAGTTGAGGAGTACATCAAGTGGCCTGCAGAAGCTCACAAAGACGGCATGCCTTTGAAGCTTCCCCAGTCCATCCTGGGGGAAGAGACCTAGCACCTCGCCCAGGATGTGCATTATTGCAGGCCCAGGAGAGCGGATGGCTCTCTACCCAGGGGTCCAGCAAGGCAGCCTCTCAGACAAGACGTAGATTGTAGGTTAGGTTCAGGCGGCAACTCTAAGTTGCCCTCTGTCATGCATTTTACATTAAATCCCACACTGGCATCGGTGTGGGTTTAATGTGCTGAGAAGTTTGATACCAAACTTCTCAGTCTTCAGTGCTGCCATCATAGTGCTGTGGAGTTCGTGTTGATGACCTCCCAGCACCATATACTCTTAATGGCAGCACTGCACTTACAGTGCCCAGGAATGGACCTGGGTACTGTAGGGGTACAGGGCTCATGCACCTGTACCCACACCACTGGCATAGGGCACCCAGCTAGAGGGGTGGCTGATGTATGCCAGGGCAGTGTAGGTTGTGGGCATGGCACACAGGGATGTGTGCCATGTCGACTGTTTTGTCTTGTATCCAGACACTCAGCCTGCAAGAGCAGTGTGTGTGTGTGTCAGGGTACAGGGCCTCTAAGGGTGGCACAATAAGTGCTGCAGCCCTTAGGGGCCTTCTCTGGTCACCTATGGTACCATTTACCAGGTGCTGACCTGTGGCCAGAGATGCCAATTGGGTTTTGACTGTTATGCAGTTTTTAGGGAAGGAACACAGGCCCTGGGCACCTGATTGGCAGGAGCACAGGGCACACCAAGGAAAAGTGCATAATTTTTCAGGCAAAAAGTGGGGGTGTTACTGCAACAGAAACCCACTTCCTTACATTGAGAAGGAGGATTTGTGCTTATGCCCCACCCAGAAATGTACGGTCAGCCCACCAGAAGTCCAAAAATCTGATGCGCCAGGACTGGAGGCAGATCCTTTTCTTATCTTGGGCCGATCGCCTGGAATAAGCTTCTCTTGCAACTTTGTGCCACATCAGAGATGTCCATCTTTAAGAAGAAATTAAAAACATGGCTCTTCTAACAAACATGATTTTATGCTCAGCACTACCGCAAGCAGCCTACATTTAGCGCCGGGATACTACTTGGAGTAGTATTCCGTGCGCTTTATAAATCTCAATTGTCCTCATCATCATAATATGCATGTGTGGATTCAAATGTAGAGCAACTAATATTAAAGTATTTTCAGTTTAATTGTAGAAAGCTTCTACACCACATATAGAGGGCCACCAACGTTTGAATGGAAGAAAATGTGCAAATTTGCTACACTGTGTTGTGTCGTAGAGGAACACAGATTTTAGCAGTCTGCTTGCAGCAGGGCGGGTTGAACGAAAGGTGCACAGAAAGGCACTTGTCAATAAAGTACAACATATGCAAACATTGACCAGAACAAATAAGACGGAACAATTCCTACACTGTGAAACAGAAGTGATATGGCATACTGTCAGCTATCAATGGGCTCCCATTAGCACTGGCAACCAGGAGACGCCTTACACACACAAGTACTGGGTAAAGGGCATTTTACTGATCCAAGGAATGGGTAAAGCGTTCGGGCCAGACCTTCTGACAACAAAACCACATACCCAAAGCTCAAACTAAAAAAAAATAAAAAACACCCAAGGTCGCAATGGACCACAACACAATATCCAAAACATATCATCACAAACCAACTATGTCTGCTGTGTGTAAGATCCCCTTGACTGCACTATGAGGCCACACTAATGGCAGAGTGTGCAATATACAAATGCCATTAACAAAACAGGAAAGTAACATAGTGATGGCAAGACAGTGGATGAGGGCTTCACGGCCGTGCGTGATGCAACTGGGAGATGAGATTTTGGCTACACAGCCTCAAGAACCACATCAGGCAACTGAATGCCTTGAAATTTATGGCTGCATAGACATGCTCTGTGCAAATCAGAAAACTGCTTTTTAAGGTTTATAAACAAGTGAGTGAAGAAGTAAAAGGACTTTATGATAGGGAAAAAAAGTGAGTCAGTTAGAGTAAAGCAAAAGGAAGTCTCAATCCAACTGAAGAGTAACGAAAGAGCCACGTGAAAGAGGCCGGTGTCCTGCGAGGATGCTGTTGTACGCATTAGGGCCAGCAGTCAGGGACATAGGGTGAATTTGAAGTCACTCCCAGGTTAACTGGAAATGGCAGAATGTGGAAAGTTATGCATTTAACAGGAGTGTGTTGCCAAAAGAAAGGTAATGAGAAGAAGGACCGTAAAGATAGAATACAAAGTAAATTAAACTACCCTTCCAGCTCTCGATGTGGATCGTAAGCATCATAATGTATGCCAGATGCATCCTGATGGGAGGCAGAAGCCACGCTTCTTTAGCCCCGCAACCAGGCAACAATCTGACAGTCTTAGTTAGGACCGAACCCTCCAACCAGAGGTGTTATGGCTTGTTCAATACTCAAGTTTATTTCATTATGGCCTATGGCAACCGGTGCTACTGCTTAGAGATGCTATTCTGTGCTGGATGAATGTATCACCTAATAGGAGTTGTATGCTGCAGGAGAACTTCGTACACTCAATTTAAGATTCCTTGTAGATCAGGGTTTGTTCACACGCATCCCTGAGAACTTTCTGTGCATGTCAAAGGCAGCTTGGCCTGAACTCCTTTTGCAGTTAGGTAAGAAGCTTATGGAGGGAACCACCTTCTTGAGATCAGCTCAGTTGTGGATCTAATGAGAACCGGACAGAGATGTGGAAAAGGGAATAGTATGAGAGTGGAGAGGAGGGAGCCTGTGCTGGATGCTGGAAGAGCAATAATTGAAATGAGGAAAATCTAAAGTTCTGGTGCATGGAGGATGGACAAGTGAGGAAAGAGAAGAGGGGCACAGTGGGCTCATGAAGGGGACAGCGTAGGATGAACATCAAGGTTAACTTTGCTGATAAGGTGAGTGGCTGAAAGACAGTTCGAATAGGCAGAGTCTAGGGCCGTGGGTCCAGTTGATGGAGTTATAGGCTGCTGGTGGGAAAGGTCACACAGTCTTTCTTTCCTTTCGATATCCTACTTTTTCAGTTTTTCTTTGTCTATATGTCGATGTGCCATCAAAGGGAGGATGCGGGTTATATGCAATATTTTATTTGAGTTTGTTCACAAAGAGCTTGCAAGGAATCAGAGTTTGAAAATAAGGTTGACGTTTAGTCATAAACACCTTTTCTTTTATGTTGCATTTGGATTCGGATATATTTTTAAAACAAATGGGTAAAGCACTGCATTGTTTCTTTAGACTCTGCCATAGTATGCAGGAGCAGTACGCCCCAGCAGCAGAGATCCTGACCTACGCTGCGGTAGTCGTCTTGGAAATCTCCCGCCTTCCCTGTGTCCCACCTAGACTGGGCTAGGATAAAGCAGCCCTACCTGAGCAAGGAACCGATACATCAGTGTGGCTTTCTCCGGGGTGCTGGCTTCACACCTATGGCAGTCTGTTGGGGTCCAGATCTCCACCCACTGCCTGCCACAAAAACAAATAAGGAAACACATTAAGAGAAATAACAGCTGATGGAAGGATTGCTGCGGGTTGAGGCAAAGTACAGGCTTTTAATGCTCCCCCATCCTTCCCAACCCATATGGTACGGGACAATGTTTTCAGCTTAAAGGAGTGATCTTGCTCTCCATGGTAATGGAGCTATCTGAGGCCGCAAACCTGACCTTGTGCGTACCCAGCACTGTTTTAGACACATCAATTCACATTATTGTATCAAAGGATGAATACAGCCAGCCAAAGCAGGCAACCTCTGGAAGGGAATGAGAACCAGCAGCCAGCTTGAGGCCTTGGGTCGGAAATCGTAGCACTCGACAAGCAAAGTAAACATTAACATAAATAACAAGGGTGTTCACTCTGACAATACACATCTTGAATCCTGCAAGGATCTGATCACTGTGGACAAAGCTGGGACTCTTCAAGGACAACCCATGTAAATTCTCCATAGCACAGTAGTCTCATCTCCCACACTGCAGAGAGGATCTTTAAAGGAGGTGTGGCTTCAGCGGTTTCCTGTTTGGAGCAGAATTTGGGTAGTCCTTGTAGATACAGAGATGTAGTTATGGCTCCTGATCACATAAATAAAGATGCCTGTTGCTGTGTTGGCAATTCCTCATCTCTAGTGTAATAGTGTGCCGACTGCTGGTGTGCCAATGGCTAACGCAAGTAGTGCGCATATCTGCCAGATATGTGGCGGTGCTGGGTGCCGTGGCTTTATAGATGCTGCAACAGGTTTAAAAAATGGTTGGGGCTCACAAATGGAGCCAGTGGCATATTGTGAGAAGTTGGCCTGATGTATGATGTCACTAGTTCTAGTGTACACCTTATATCAGTCCAAATACCCTTATGGTGATTGGTTGTAAAGTCAACCTTATAGACCAGCTATCCTAGTGGTAGCATGGACAAGAGCAGTCTTAGGCTAAACTCTGAATGGCATGTGAAGCCAGCTGTGATACCATATATAATCCCTTGAATACCAAATGAAAGGACACCACAACAGATATATTTATAAAATAAAGTGTATTTATTCTAGTCAAACCCTCAGCACTCTTTATGAGATTAGAGGTAAGTACAACACAGTCTTATTTAAGCATACATTAAGTCACACAGGTAAGTAATACAGTTAGGCCCTAGGGGCCACGCAAACCATATACTAAGTAAGTGGTATAAGAACCACTGTCACGGAAATAGAATAGGCCTAGGCCTAGGGAATCGCTGGGGCTACACTACACTAGCGTTAGTTAGGAAGTGGGAGGCCCACGGGATTCGTGTGCAGAGTGGAAACACTCACGCGTAATGCGTAAAAGTCAATAGCAATAGTACAGTTTAGAAAACGGTAGATTTAGGACACTTCCGGAGTAGCTAGGAAGTTGAGACTTGAAAACTAGACACTAGGATAGTTACTATCCTGATGAGCACCGGAGTACCCAAGTTACCTAGCCCACAGGCTGCGGGTGCATAGGGGTGAAGATGCGTCGTTTTCGTCGTCGACTCCTATGGATGCCTGAAGAAAGATGCTGACAGGCAGTCAGTGAAGAGTGTCCGGTGGATCCCAAGGCTGGGATCAAGAAGAGAAGAAACCTGCAAGCAGAAGGGACAGAGTCAAGGTCACTAGCCAGTGACCACGTGGAACCAGGAAGGAACCAGGCGATGTCGTGAAGATTGCAGGTGAAGGTGAAGCTTGTCGCTGCAGCCAGGAGGACCAGGAAGCGTCGAGGACGACCAGGACCAGGAGGCGAGCTGTCCCACGAAGGCTCTTGCTGTCGGCGGCGTCGAAGTTGGACTAGGACTCACCAAGCCTTGGCAAGCGGAACCCACGAAGAACGAAGGACTTGCTTCTGGTGCAGACCAGGAAGGTCTGGGGTGCTTCTTCTTTGCAGAGAAGCGGGAGCCAGTCTGGAGGAGCCAAACCAGCGCAGAAGATTTCAGGGAGCGTCGTCACAAAGGCCACTAGCCAGCGGGCAAGCAACCGGACAGACGCGGCAAGCAGGAAAATGCTGAAGGGCCCCACGCAGGACTCGTGGAGTGTGGGGGGCTGATCTTCGGTGCAGATGGTGCTTGGGGTTGGGGCTTCTCAATCCCCGGTGCACAACTTCGAGGGGACCTCAGAAGCTGCGCTTTAAGTTACTAGCCACTTTTTCCAGGTAGCCGGTCCCACGTCGCTCGTCGCCTCCACGGATCTCAGCTCTGCTGTAGATGTGGATCAGGGCACAGGGAGAAGTCTGGAAGTCAAGGCTCTGGTCAGGCTCTGCAGTCGGTTCCTCGTAGAACGTGGGCAAAGCAAAGGGTAGTCTCTTGA
The DNA here is from genome assembly GCF_964204655.1 of Triturus cristatus. Taxonomy (NCBI): domain Eukaryota; kingdom Metazoa; phylum Chordata; class Amphibia; order Caudata; family Salamandridae; genus Triturus; species Triturus cristatus. The sequence goes on along the minus strand of NC_140588.1, from coordinate 1,069,517,026 downwards.
TGGTGCCTGTTTGCACAGGGTAGCCACTCCTTGGCTACAAGGGAGATTCTTCAGTCTTCTTCTTTCGTCGAATGTCGAAGGTCCAGAGTTTCTGTTCAGTTTTGCAGGTTCAGGATAATCTAAAGTCTTGAGGCCCAACTCCCACTCTTATACTAATCTGGGGGGCTGGGATACCTGCTAGGTCACGCCTTATGGGTGGGACCTGGGAGGGGGTGGTTACACCCACTTCCCTTTGTCCAGTTTCGCGCCAGAGCTGGGGCTGGAGTGCCCCAGCGCCGGTTTGAACTGGACTATGCAAGGAACACCTTGTGTGCCCCAGGCATGTCTCATTCCTTTCAGCCCACCCTGCCCCAATACACTAAAGGCTGTCTGGGGAGGTGCTAGCACCTCCCCAAGCAGGAAACCTATTGTCCAGGCCTCCCTGGCTGGGATCACTCCCAGCAGCAGGAGGTCAGACTTGTGTCTGTGGCAGCAGCATCCATTTTGTGATGCTGAGGCTTTGGTTAGAGTTAAACAGCAAAGTAGGATTTTAACATGTCTCTCCCTCTAGAAGGGAGGGATAATATCCTCATCACCAGAAATGGTATGGGGGTATTATTCCAAAGTGTTAGACACCTTACACGACATGTTTTGATAAAGCCAAACCATAGTTACCATAACCGTTTAAGATTATAAGGCACTTTAAGAGTATATGGTAGGCTATATCATAGAACAGCTATAAGGACTTGGTTCCGAAAGCTGCAGACAGGCTCAGCTCATGCTAGAGCACCATCTCACATGTTACCAAGCACTCTGCCTCTAGGATTGTTAAGGCCTGCCATAGGAGTGACTGATAGGTACACATGTGTCTATATATAAGGGTAGATATAGGCATACTATACCTAAGCAAGGGGTGATTACACGACCTTGCCTCAGCGGAGTGATCAGCCAGTTGTGTCTGATTGGAAGGCCAGACCAGGGGTGGCATAATACATGCTGCAGCCCCTGGGAGGCCTAGGGTACACCTATGCCCTGGGTACCTAGGGTACACTGTACAGGGTCCAATAAGGTGATCCTTACCAATTGTGTATGTACCTAGGGTACATGGAGTCCATTTTACAGAGAGAGCAGACAGCCTGAGACCCTGAATGGCAGGATCTCAGGCCAACTAAGTCGAAAAACCAGCTAGACACTAGGCAAAAAGTTGGGGGTAACCATAGTCAGATATCCACCTTCCTACACAACCCCCCCCCCCAAACGAAAGGAGATAAGGCTGGCCTTGACAAGGTAAGCCTCTATTGCCTGAGTGGCCATATAAGGAAGAACCAGCACTGGCATGGTTACCCCCTGTCTCATGGTCCACTAAGCAATCCCTCATCCTAAAGATATCATAGGGTCTCCACCATAGGGAATCTCTACCTTTGGTGTGTCTTTGCAAAGTAAAAGGCTGGTGTTGAGATGGAGTACTGAAGTGAGTGTCCTCAAAGTGAGGCCTCAGCTTCCTCCAATCATCCTCCACCATGGATGCCTTTCTTCCTCTAACTGAGTTGCACTGTGCTCTCAGGGTCAGCCTCTGGCTACCTAAAGCTGGAGGCTGGGTCCCTTTTGTGGGCTTACTGGAGGGACAGGTCAGGTTTGGGGCCCTAAGGTCCCATGTTTGCCTGTGCCCAACAGAATCCCTCTGGGGGAGGTCCCTAACTACCTGTGAAGGGGATCCCTCAGGAATGTTTTTACCCATCACCTGGCTAGGGCTACTAGCCAGGCAATCCTCATTCTTTTGATGGGGGGGTTCTTGTGGACAGGGGCCCTCTTGGGGTCCACTGGCCTCCCTGACCTCTGCAGCCCTGGGCTGACTGAGGCAGGGTAGAGAGAGGCAGGCTACCTGCACCAGACTGGGTCCCACCTTGGAAGGGGCCACTGACATCAGAGGCTCTGCCAGGCCAGGCCTGGCTACCTCTGGGGCAGTTCCTTCACAAGGGGTGAGGTCAGATCCCTGAGGAGGCTGGCCTTTTCCTAATGTCTGGGGAGAGGGAGACTTTTCTTCCTCCCCACTACTCTCTGTTTGTGTGGAGTGATCCATAGTTTCAGGCTTCACTACACCTATATCAGTCTGAGTATGGGCTGAGACCATTACAGCCTTGCCAACCTTTTCAGGAAGGCACTCAGTTTGTGTTTGAGCTGTGACTGTCACAGCTCTGCCAATTTCTACAGGGAAGCCTGTCTGTGCCTGGGCTGTGGCTACCACTGCCCTTCCAACCTTTTCAGGGAGGAAATCTGCTTGGACAGGGGTTGTGACTGGCACAACCCCACTACCCTTTTGGGAAAGGCCTACCATTTTGGAATGGGTGTCTTGTTCAACTCCAGCCCAAGCTGAGAGTTCTAAGTCATTCCCCAGTAAGCAGTCCACAGGCAAGGTTGGAGACACTGCCACCCTTTTAGGGCCAGTGACACCTCCCCAGCTGAGACATACCTCTGCCATGGGATGACTGTTCTGTTTGCCATCAATGTTAGTCACCTGGTATGAGAAACCAGGCAAAAGCTGCTCAGAGGGAACTAGCCTATGGGCCACCATAGTGATGCTAGCTCCAGTGTCTCTGTAGGCCTCAGCTTTTCTACCATTGATGTAGGGTTCCTGTCTGTACCTACCCAAAGTGTTGGGACAGGCAGTGAAGTTGGCAAACCCCATGCCACCATCACAGACAAGAGTAGCTGCTGTAGGGGAATTGGCTAAGCCAGGATCCCCCTGTGTTCCCCAAGAAAACCCAACCAAATTTTTGGGGGCACTCCCACCACCTGGGGGATTACTGCTGACAGTAATAGGTGGTGTGACAGGAGTAGTTGGAGGAACAGTTTTGTTTTTAGCCTGTGGACAACTGCTGTCAGTTTTCCAATGCCCAGGAGTTTTACACACATGGCAGTAAGGCTTTTTAACTGTGGTAGAGGAGGGAGCTTGGGACCCACCACCCTGTGTGGAGTTTTGGGGCCCTGAGGAAGATTTCTCTTTTGTTTTATCCCCACCCTTTTCTTGAGGCTTGGTGGTATCTTTCTTTTGGTCACCACCCTGATTTTTAGGCCTAATCCTGGTCCTGACCCATTTATCTGCCCTCTTTCCCAATTCTTGGGGAGAGGTCAAATCTGAGTCTACCAGGTGTTGATGGAGAAGCTGGTTCTGACAATTACTAAGGATCTGCTCCCTCATAATCAAGTTGTACAATCCTGTATAGTCCTGCACCTTGCTACCATTTAAACAAACTTCCAAAGCCTTAGTGGCACAATCCACAAAATCAGACCAGTCCTGTGTCTGTGTCTTCTGGGTGTCTCTGAACAACAACCTATATTGCTCAGTGGTTAAGCCAAACCCATCTATCAGAGCACTCTTCAGGACTTTGTAATTGTTTGCATCCTCATCACTGACTGTGAGGAGCTTGTCTCTGCCTTTGTCAGAAAAGGAGAGCCACAAGATAGCTGCCCACTGACTTTGGGGTACCTGCTGTACTTTACAGGCCCTCTCCAAAGCAGTCATCCACTTGTGGATGTCATCCCCATTCTGATATGGGGGGACTATCTTGCTTAGGTTTCTATGGTCATAAGACCTATCCCTATCTCTAGGAATGTTGCTGCCACCAGTGGGTTCTGACCCACACAATTTTTGCTCTCTAGCCAGAGCAAGCTTCTCCTTGGCAAGGGCAAGTTCTTCCCTCTGAATCCTCAGATTAGCTTCCCTCATTCTGGCTTCATGCTCCTTTCTCTCAGGTGAAGTCATTCCCCTGTGAGAGGAAGCATTAGAGATGCTAGAGACATGGGAGTGGATGGATTCCCTTGAAGGGGATCTGTCCCTCCTGCTTCTCTGTGAAAGCCTACTTGTGGGTCTGTATGGGGGGACCCCATGCACACTCCCATGTAGGCTTAGGTTAGCCTGGCTAAGTCTTCCTACTTGGCCCTGGCTGTCTACCTCTTCCTCTGAAGTCCCATCTGACTCATCTGTGGTGGGTAGACCCTTATCTACAGCTATGGCACCATCCCTGGCAGCTCTTTCAGCATCATAGGCCTCCAGAAGCTCCACTAGCTGTCTAAGGGTAGGGTTTGAACCCTGTTTTATTCCTCTGGAGGTACACAAATGTCTCATCTCCTGGAATGTCAAGGTATCATATCTAGAGGGGTCTTTTGCAGACCTGATCCTCCTGAGAGAGCTTCCACTTGATCTCCTCTCAGAGACATGATCTAGTGAGGGTGTGGTGTGTGCACCTACCTACACTAGTTGTATCTACTAAACCTCTCTAGTAGTTGTAGTCAGGGTGTGTTACTCCCTTCAACCTACAACTACAAAGTCCAGTAGGACTTAAGTATTATAATCTATGTTATATGTACCTAGACAATATCTGTGTGATCTTTCAATTTAGTATCTCAAGATTACAATGGTATTACAACAGCAAGCTCAGATCCCAACCGCTGCTCACCAATGTGAGAAGTTGGCCTGATGTATGATGTCACTAGTTCTAGTGTACACCTTATATCAGTCCAAATACCCTTATGGTGATTGGTTGTAAAGTCAACCTTATAGACCAGCTATCCTAGTGGTAGCATGGACAAGAGCAGTCTTAGGCTAAACTCTGAATGGCATGTGAAGCCAGCTGTGATACCATATATAATCCCTTGAATACCAAATGAAAGGACACCACAACAGATATATTTATAAAATAAAGTGTATTTATTCTAGTCAAACCCTCAGCACTCTTTATGAGATTAGAGGTAAGTACAACACAGTCTTATTTAAGCATACATTAAGTCACACAGGTAAGTAATACAGTTAGGCCCTAGGGGCCACGCAAACCATATACTAAGTAAGTGGTATAAGAACCACTGTCACGGAAATAGAATAGGCCTAGGCCTAGGGAATCGCTGGGGCTACACTACACTAGCGTTAGTTAGGAAGTGGGAGGCCCACGGGATTCGTGTGCAGAGTGGAAACACTCACGCGTAATGCGTAAAAGTCAATAGCAATAGTACAGTTTAGAAAACGGTAGATTTAGGACACTTCCGGAGTAGCTAGGAAGTTGAGACTTGAAAACTAGACACTAGGATAGTTACTATCCTGATGAGCACCGGAGTACCCAAGTTACCTAGCCCACAGGCTGCGGGTGCATAGGGGTGAAGATGCGTCGTTTTCGTCGTCGACTCCTATGGATGCCTGAAGAAAGATGCTGACAGGCAGTCAGTGAAGAGTGTCCGGTGGATCCCAAGGCTGGGATCAAGAAGAGAAGAAACCTGCAAGCAGAAGGGACAGAGTCAAGGTCACTAGCCAGTGACCACGTGGAACCAGGAAGGAACCAGGCGATGTCGTGAAGATTGCAGGTGAAGGTGAAGCTTGTCGCTGCAGCCAGGAGGACCAGGAAGCGTCGAGGACGACCAGGACCAGGAGGCGAGCTGTCCCACGAAGGCTCTTGCTGTCGGCGGCGTCGAAGTTGGACTAGGACTCACCAAGCCTTGGCAAGCGGAACCCACGAAGAACGAAGGACTTGCTTCTGGTGCAGACCAGGAAGGTCTGGGGTGCTTCTTCTTTGCAGAGAAGCGGGAGCCAGTCTGGAGGAGCCAAACCAGCGCAGAAGATTTCAGGGAGCGTCGTCACAAAGGCCATTAGCCAGCGGGCAAGCAACCGGACAGACGCGGCAAGCAGGAAAATGCTGAAGGGCCCCACGCAGGACTCGTGGAGTGTGGGGGGCTGATCTTCGGTGCAGATGGTGCTTGGGGTTGGGGCTTCTCAATCCCCGGTGCACAACTTCGAGGGGACCTCAGAAGCTGCGCTTTAAGTTACTAGCCACTTTTTCCAGGTAGCCGGTCCCACGTCGCTCGTCGCCTCCACGGATCTCAGCTCTGCTGTAGATGTGGATCAGGGCACAGGGAGAAGTCTGGAAGTCAAGGCTCTGGTCAGGCTCTGCAGTCGGTTCCTCGTAGAACGTGGGCAAAGCAAAGGGTAGTCTCTTGATGGTGCCTGTTTGCACAGGGTAGCCACTCCTTGGCTACAAGGGAGATTCTTCAGTCTTCTTCTTTCGTCGAATGTCGAAGGTCCAGAGTTTCTGTTCAGTTTTGCAGGTTCAGGATAATCTAAAGTCTTGAGGCCCAACTCCCACTCTTATACTAATCTGGGGGGCTGGGATACCTGCTAGGTCACGCCTTATGGGTGGGACCTGGGAGGGGGTGGTTACACCCACTTCCCTTTGTCCAGTTTCGCGCCAGAGCTGGGGCTGGAGTGCCCCAGCGCCGGTTTGAACTGGACTATGCAAGGAACACCTTGTGTGCCCCAGGCATGTCTCATTCCTTTCAGCCCACCCTGCCCCAATACACTAAAGGCTGTCTGGGGAGGTGCTAGCACCTCCCCAAGCAGGAAACCTATTGTCCAGGCCTCCCTGGCTGGGATCACTCCCAGCAGCAGGAGGTCAGACTTGTGTCTGTGGCAGCAGCATCCATTTTGTGATGCTGAGGCTTTGGTTAGAGTTAAACAGCAAAGTAGGATTTTAACATGTCTCTCCCTCTAGAAGGGAGGGATAATATCCTCATCACCAGAAATGGTATGGGGGTATTATTCCAAAGTGTTAGACACCTTACACGACATGTTTTGATAAAGCCAAACCATAGTTACCATAACCGTTTAAGATTATAAGGCACTTTAAGAGTATATGGTAGGCTATATCATAGAACAGCTATAAGGACTTGGTTCCGAAAGCTGCAGACAGGCTCAGCTCATGCTAGAGCACCATCTCACATGTTACCAAGCACTCTGCCTCTAGGATTGTTAAGGCCTGCAATAGGAGTGACTGATAGGTACACATGTGTCTATATATAAGGGTAGATATAGGCATACTATACCTAAGCAAGGGGTGATTACACGACCTTGCCTCAGCTGAGTGATCAGCCAGTTGTGTCTGATTGGAAGGCCAGACCAGGGGTGGCATAATACATGCTGCAGCCCCTGGGAGGCCTAGGGTACACCTATGCCCTGGGTACCTAGGGTACACTGTACAGGGTCCAATAAGGTGATCCTTACTAATTGTGTATGTACCTAGGGTACATGGAGTCCATTTTACAGAGAGAGCAGACAGCCTGAGACCCTGAATGGCAGGATCTCAGGCCAACTAAGTCGAAAAACCAGCTAGACACTAGGCAAAAAGTTGGGGGTAACCATAGTCAGATATCCACCTTCCTACACAACCCCCCCCCAAACGAAAGGAGATAAGGCTGGCCTTGACAAGGTAAGCCTCTATTGCCTGAGTGGCCATATAAGGAAGAACCAGCACTGGCATGGTTACCCCCTGTCTCATGGTCCACTAAGCAATCCCTCATCCTAAAGATATCATAGGGTCTCCACCATAGGGAATCTCTACCTTTGGTGTGTCTTTGCAAAGTAAAAGGCTGGTGTTGAGATGGAGTACTGAAGTGAGTGTCCTCAAAGTGAGGCCTCAGCTTCCTCCAATCATCCTCCACCATGGATGCCTTTCTTCCTCTAACTGAGTTGCACTGTGCTCTCAGGGTCAGCCTCTGGCTACCTAAAGCTGGAGGCTGGGTCCCTTTTGTGGGCTTACTGGAGGGACAGGTCAGGTTTGGGGCCCTAAGGTCCCATGTTTGCCTGTGCCCAACAGAATCCCTCTGGGGGAGGTCCCTAACTACCTGTGAAGGGGATCCCTCAGGAATGTTTTTACCCATCACCTGGCTAGGGCTACTAGCCAGGCAATCCTCATTCTTTTGATGGGGGGGTTCTTGTGGACAGGGGCCCTCTTGGGGTCCACTGGCCTCCCTGACCTCTGCAGCCCTGGGCTGACTGAGGCAGGGTAGAGAGAGGCAGGCTACCTGCACCAGACTGGGTCCCACCTTGGAAGGGGCCACTGACATCAGAGGCTCTGCCAGGCCAGGCCTGGCTACCTCTGGGGCAGTTCCTTCACAAGGGGTGAGGTCAGATCCCTGAGGAGGCTGACCTTTTCCTAATGTCTGGGGAGAGGGAGACTTTTCTTCCTCCCCACTACTCTCTGTTTGTGTGGAGTGATCCATAGTTTCAGGCTTCACTACACCTATATCAGTCTGAGTATGGGCTGAGACCATTACAGCCTTGCCAACCTTTTCAGGAAGGCACTCAGTTTGTGTTTGAGCTGTGACTGTCACAGCTCTGCCAATTTCTACAGGGAAGCCTGTCTGTGCCTGGGCTGTGGCTACCACTGCCCTTCCAACCTTTTCAGGGAGGAAATCTGCTTGGACAGGGGTTGTGACTGGCACAACCCCACTACCCTTTTGGGAAAGGCCTACCATTTTGGAATGGGTGTCTTGTTCAACTCCAGCCCAAGCTGAGAGTTCTAAGTCATTCCCCAGTAAGCAGTCCACAGGCAAGGTTGGAGACACTGCCACCCTTTTAGGGCCAGTGACACCTCCCCAGCTGAGACATACCTCTGCCATGGGATGACTGTTCTGTTTGCCATCAATGTTAGTCACCTGGTATGAGAAACCAGGCAAAAGCTGCTCAGAGGGAACTAGCCTATGGGCCACCATAGTGATGCTAGCTCCAGTGTCTCTGTAGGCCTCAGCTTTTCTACCATTGATGTAGGGTTCCTGTCTGTACCTACCCAAAGTGTTGGGACAGGCAGTGAAGTTGGCAAACCCCATGCCACCATCACAGACAAGAGTAGCTGCTGTAGGGGAATTGGCTAAGCCAGGATCCCCCTGTGTTCCCTAAGAAAACCCAACCACATTTTTGGGGGCACTCCCACCACCTGGGGGATTACTGCTGACAGTAATAGGTGGTGTGACAGGAGTAGTTGGAGGAACAGTTTTGTTTTTAGCCTGTGGACAACTGCTGTCAGTTTTCCAATGCCCAGGAGTTTTACACACATGGCAGTAAGGCTTTTTAACTGTGGTAGAGGAGGGAGCTTGGGACCCACCACCCTGTGTGGAGTTTTGGGGCCCTGAGGAAGATTTCTCTTTTGTTTTATCCCCACCCTTTTCTTGAGGCTTGGTGGTATCTTTCTTTTGGTCACCACCCTGATTTTTAGGCCTAATCCTGGTCCTGACCCATTTATCTGCCCTCTTTCCCAATTCTTGGGGAGAGGTCAAATCTGAGTCTACCAGGTGTTGATGGAGAAGCTGGTTCTGACAATTACTAAGGATCTGCTCCCTCATAATCAAGTTGTACAATCCTGTATAGTCCTGCACCTTGCTACCATTTAACCAACCTTCCAAAGCCTTAGTGGCACAATCCACAAAATCAGACCAGTCCTGTGTCTGTGTCTTCTGGGTGTCTCTGAACAACAACCTATATTGCTCAGTGGTTAAGCCAAACCCATCTATCAGAGCACTCTTCAGGACTTTGTAATTGTTTGCATCCTCATCACTGACTGTGAGGAGCTTGTCTCTGCCTTTGTCAGAAAAGGAGAGCCACAAGATAGCTGCCCACTGACTTTGGGGTACCTGCTGTACTTTGCAGGCCCTCTCCAAAGCAGTCATCCACTTGTGGATGTCATCCCCATTCTGATATGGGGGGACTATCTTGCTTAGGTTTCTATGGTCATAAGACCTATCCCTATCTCTAGGAATGTTGCTGCCACCAGTGGGTTCTGACCCACACAATTTTTGCTCTCTAGCCAGAGCAAGCTTCTCCTTGGCAAGGGCAAGTTCTTCCCTCTGAATCCTCAGATTAGCTTCCCTCATTCTGGCTTCATGCTCCTTTCTCTCAGGTGAAGTCATTCCCCTGTGAGAGGAAGCATTAGAGATGCTAGAGACATGGGAGTGGATGGATTCCCTTGAAGGGGATCTGTCCCTCCTGCTTCTCTGTGAAAGCCTACTTGTGGGTCTGTATGGGGGGACCCCATGCACACTCCCATGTAGGCTTAGGTTAGCCTGGCTAAGTCTTCCTACTTGGCCCTGGCTGTCTACCTCTTCCTCTGAAGTCCCATCTGACTCATCTGTGGTGGGTAGACCCTTATCTACAGCTATGGCACCATCCCTGGCAGCTCTTTCAGCATCATAGGCCTCCAGAAGCTCCACTAGCTGTCTAAGGGTAGGGTTTGAACCCTGTTTTATTCCTCTGGAGGTACACAAATGTCTCATCTCCTGGAATGTTAAGGTATCATATCTAGAGGGGGTCTTTTGCAGACCTGATCCTCCTGAGAGAGCATCCACTTGATCTCCTCTCAGAGACATGATCTAGTGAGGGTGTGGTGTGTGCACCTACCTACACTAGTTGTATCTACTAAACCTCTCTAGTAGTTGTAGTCAGGGTGTGTTACTCCCTTCAACCTACAACTACAAAGTCCAGTAGGACTTAAGTATTATAATCTATGTTATATGTACCTAGACAATATCTGTGTGATCTTTCAATTTAGTATCTCAAGATTACAATGGTATTACAACAGCAAGCTCAGATCCCAACCGCTGCTCACCAATGTGAGAAGTTGGCCTGATGTATGATGTCACTAGTTCTAGTGTACACCTTATATCAGTCCAAATACCCTTATGGTGATTGGTTGTAAAGTCAACCTTATAGACCAGCTATCCTAGTGGTAGCATGGACAAGAGCAGTCTTAGGCTAAACTCTGAATGGCATGTGAAGCCAGCTGTGATACCATATATAATCCCTTGAATACCAAATGAAAGGACACCACAACAGATATATTTATAAAATAAAGTGTATTTATTCTAGTCAAACCCTCAGCACTCTTTATGAGATTAGAGGTAAGTACAACACAGTCTTATTTAAGCATACATTAAGTCACACAGGTAAGTAATACAGTTAGGCCCTAGGGGCCACGCAAACCATATACTAAGTAAGTGGTATAAGAACCACTGTCACGGAAATAGAATAGGCCTAGGCCTAGGGAATCGCTGGGGCTACACTACACTAGCGTTAGTTAGGAAGTGGGAGGCCCACGGGATTCGTGTGCAGAGTGGAAACACTCACGCGTAATGCGTAAAAGTCAATAGCAATAGTACAGTTTAGAAAACGGTAGATTTAGGACACTTCCGGAGTAGCTAGGAAGTTGAGACTTGAAAACTAGACACTAGGATAGTTACTATCCTGATGAGCACCGGAGTACCCAAGTTACCTAGCCCACAGGCTGCGGGTGCATAGGGGTGAAGATGCGTCGTTTTCGTCGTCGACTCCTATGGATGCCTAAAGAAAGATGCTGACAGGCAGTCAGTGAAGAGTGTCCGGTGGATCCCAAGGCTGGGATCAAGAAGAGAAGAAACCTGCAAGCAGAAGGGACAGAGTCAAGGTCACTAGCCAGTGACCACGTGGAACCAGGAAGGAACCAGGCGATGTCGTGAAGATTGCAGGTGAAGGTGAAGCTTGTCGCTGCAGCCAGGAGGACCAGGAAGCGTCGAGGACGACCAGGACCAGGAGGCGAGCTGTCCCACGAAGGCTCTTGCTGTCGGCGGCGTCGAAGTTGGACTAGGAATCACCAAGCCTTGGCAAGCGGAACCCACGAAGAACGAAGGACTTGCTTCTGGTGCAGACCAGGAAGGTCTGGGGTGCTTCTTCTTTGCAGAGAAGCAGGAGCCAGTCTGGAGGAGCCAAACCAGCGCAGAAGATTTCAGGGAGCGTCGTCACAAAGGCCACTAGCCAGCGGGCAAGCAACCGGACAGACGCGGCAAGCAGGAAAATGCTGAAGGGCCCCACGCAGGACTCGTGGAGTGTGGGGGGCTGATCTTCGGTGCAGATGGTGCTTGGGGTTGGGGCTTCTCAATCCCCGGTGCACAACTTCGAGGGGACCTCAGAAGCTGCGCTTTAAGTTACTAGCCACTTTTTCCAGGTAGCCGGTCCCACGTCGCCTCCACGGATCTCAGCTCTGCTGTAGATGTGGATCAGGGTCGGAGAAGTCTGGAAGTCAAGGCTCTGGTCAGGCTCTGCAGTCGGTTCCTCGTAGAACGTGGGCAAAGCAAAGGGTAGTCTCTTGATGGTGCCTGTTTGCACAGGGTAGCCACTCCTTGGCTACAAGGGAGATTCTTCAGTCTTCTTCTTTCGTCGAATGTCGAAGGTCCAGAGTTTCTGTTCAGTTTTGCAGGTTCAGGATAATCTAAAGTCTTGAGGCCCAACTCCCACTCTTATACTAATCTGGGGGGCTGGGATACCTGCTAGGTCACGCCTTATGGGTGGGACCTGGGAGGGGGTGGTTACACCCACTTCCCTTTGTCCAGTTTCGCGCCAGAGCTGGGGCTGGAGTGCCCCAGCGCCGGTTTGAACTGGACTATGCAAGGAACACCTTGTGTGCCCCAGGCATGTCTCATTCCTTTCAGCCCACCCTGCCCCAATACACTAAAGGCTGTCTGGGGAGGTGCTAGCACCTCCCCAAGCAGGAAACCTATTGTCCAGGCCTCCCTGGCTGGGATCACTCCCAGCAGCAGGAGGTCAGACTTGTGTCTGTGGCAGCAGCATCCATTTTGTGATGCTGAGGCTTTGGTTAGAGTTAAACAGCAAAGTAGGATTTTAACATGTCTCTCCCTCTAGAAGGGAGGGATAATATCCTCATCACCAGAAATGGTATGGGGGTATTATTCCAAAGTGTTAGACACCTTACACGACATGTTTTGATAAAGCCAAACCATAGTTACCATAACCGTTTAAGATTATAAGGCACTTTAAGAGTATATGGTAGGCTATATCATAGAACAGCTATAAGGGCTTGGTTCCGAAAGCTGCAGACAGGCTCAGCTCATGCTAGAGCACCATCTCACATGTTACCAAGCACTCTGCCTCCAGGATTGTTAAGGCCTGCCATAGGAGTGACTGATAGGTACACATGTGTCTATATATAAGGGTAGATATAGGCATACTATACCTAAGCAAGGGGTGATTACACGACCTTGTCCCAGCTGAGTGATCAGCCAGTTGTGTCTGATTGGAAGGCCAGACCAGGGGTGGCATAATACATGCTGCAGCCCCTGGGATGCCTAGGGTACACCTATGCCCTGGGTACCTAGGGTACACTGTACAGGGTCCAATAAGGTGATCCTTACCAATTGTGTATGTACCTAGGGTACATGGAGTCCATTTTAAAGAGAGAGCAGACAGCAGAAGACCCTAAATGGCAGGATCTCAGGCCAACTAAGTCGAAAAACCAGCTAGACACTAGGCAAAAAGTTGGGGGCAACCATAGTCAGATATCCACCTTCCTACACATATCATTAGAGGAGTGGGGATGTACTCATATGTCTTCAAGTCCTCGATGAGGCGTGCCTCAGCGTGCAGGATGCAACTTAGGGGGCGAGTGTGGATTCGGAGAGCCCTTGGAACAGGGGTTCCTACAATTCAGATGGAAAGCAGAATAGCAGTTCTGAAGTAGCTTTCTAGGAGGAATGGTTTCACTTTCTTCAGTGCAGAGAGCAGGCACCAAGTCATCTTGCTTTTCTTGGCCAGGCCTTTGAAAAACCATGAAACTGTTACTAGACCTGCAGCTCGAGTAACTTGAATAATCTACTTGACCTAACTGTGAAGTACTTGACCCATAAACTGGTCTTATTATGTCATCCTAGGCAAATATTTGATTTTACAGAGCCAGCCTTTTCTTCATTATCAAACACAAGAGCAACTTTCAATATGGGAGTTCAGCATTCCTGCTCACAGCCTACTTGGTTTGATTTAATAGACTTAACATTTGCTCTGTGCATAATAAGAATCTGTATAAACAATAATCTGTTGAAATTGAGTTTCAGCAAACATAGTCATTATTTGCACATCACTGAGTAAAGTGTTCTGATTTGTTTTCATCCAATCAAAATAGTTTTTTCATCACACAGAATTACAAAACAGGGCTTTCATAACTATTGAAATGTATTTTGAAATCTTTGTACAGTTTATTTTTAGCTACTTAAATGATTGTTAGAATTAAACATGACATCCTACAGCCTTTCATGTCACACTTTTTGTACAGAACGTTTGTCAGTCAGCTCACTTTACAAAATCCTTGAACTTTGCAGTCAGAGAAAGAAAGTAATTGTAGACGTAAACTGACTTTTGACTTCTTTCTTTGAACACAGAATAAATGTAACACGAAAAAACAATATTTAAAAGAATCTTTAATGCCCCTTCACTTTCTGAGTGAACAGAGCACCTGTTTGTCAGCTCGGCAGAAGGGGAGAGTAGGCCCTGAATATAGCTCGCCCTGATTAAATCGCCATAGTGAGTGGTTGAGTTGATTTGTCGAGGCATGTTGGCGATGTGCTCTTTGAGGGTGACGTTGTGGCCAGAGTGAATGCAATGGACTTGGATTTGGATGTAGTGGCGGCACTTCTATGGCGGCGTAAGGGTGTCGCTCCACTACTTTCAGCCGCCCAACCACCTTAAAAATAAAGCAGTTTTAATTGTGTATTTTATTTTCGGTGCATATTTAAACTGATGTTTGGTGGGGATTCGTAATCCGGCAGGGTAGGACTGGGTACAAAATGAAAGTCCAACATCATGTATAAAAAGTAATTATTAATCTTACAAACCAAAGAGCCAATTTGAAATAATATGGGCAGTGCCATAGCAGAACAGTAAAATTAGCTTTTCTATTTCTGGTTGTCTGAAGCGTCTCTGCCTAGAAGCCATGACCTAGTTTTCTTTTGATAAAAAATGCCTTTTTTCACAGTGGACATTTAGTCACTCACAGATTTCTGTAACCACACCTGAAACGGTCTATGTCCCTATCAATGTATAACAAGATTTCAGTAGCCAAACTTGTACGCAAGGAATGTGCAAGTGAAAGGACAGCACTCTATGCAGGTACTAACTGGGTAAATAATGACAAAAGGCTAAATGTTATCCATCCTTTACTTAAAGTTGTTCAGCATAGTGCTTACAGTTTACCATTCCACCACTGCGGAGTTAAGCTTTGGGATTAAGCTAACGTAAAGCCCATCTGCAAACATTTACCTAGTGAAGATGGAGACAATGTCTTTAGGCTGGAGCCCTCTTGGGTCAGCTGGCATTACTTCCTTTGCTCACTCGGTGACAGTCGAAGAATACTTTTACTCCTCACCACCTTCAAATGTCACCAGCCACCACCGGAAAAGGCTTGGTGTTTGAACCTGTCCAGGTTGCGTGTCACTGAGCCAAGTTTAGACTAGTTGTTGCTTGCTGTTCTTGCCAAACAGTATGAATTTTGGGCCTGATTTATATGTTGGTAGAGTGAGAACAGCGACGGCGTTCACTCTCTGCCAATGTAATAGTCCACCTTGCGAATTTAGATGCGGACAGACCATAGTTTGACAACGGCGGAGTCTACTCTGTCTCTGCCATGAGCAAACTTCTCTGATGGCCGGCAGAGTGAGGGCAGTCAGATAACTGGTATATGTCCTCCCGCCCAATTTATATGGGCAGACATGTAACCATTTTTTATGGTCTGTCACCGCCAGGCAATTCCTGGCTGTACAGGGCAGTAAAGAAAGGAAAAAAATATATATAATGACCCCCTCCTCCCCCTCTCCACCGCACCCCAATGGGAGACAGCTCCCATGGCAAGGGGGCATTTGTTTTTAGTTCCAAAAAGAAAAGCAGGATTTTCTTTTTGAAACGAACAAAAAGAAAAAAAAATCTTTGCAGACGGCTCCATCATATTTGACTTTCATCAAAGTTACAATGCATTGACAGGAAACGCCATGACAGTGGTTCCTGCCAATGATAGAAATGTCCGCTGGCCTGACAGACATTTCTTAATCTGGCAGACGGTATCTCCATCAGGGCGATTAAGTCAATTTCTACGTCACCACGCTGGAGAAATGGACCGCCTGCCAGTATATAAATCAGGCCCTCTGTCTTAGTGGGGTTAAGCTTACGGTCATCCAGGTGCGGATGCGGTGCAGGCAGTTTATGAACTGAGGACAATTTAAAGTACAGATGTCTCCAGGAGCTCCAGGAAAAAGAAGAATATGGCAGGGGACAGGTAGGGACAATGTAGGGCTCCTCGGGACATCGGGATCTTTATGGATGAGGAGATGCCCAAGTGAATGAACTGGTGTTCTGTGGACAGGCAGGGAGAGAATCAGGGAAGGATGTTTTCAGCAAATCCTATTCCAGATTCCAGGCAGAAATGATCAAAGGTGTCGAAGACGGCAGAGAGGTGCAGCACCATTAGGAGGCAGGGCTCCCCTTTGCCTATGGTCAGGAGGGCGATTATAATTTGTACGGTTGCTGCCTACAATCTTCAGCCGATCTGGCCTGTCCTGAGAGCTATTCTCGGATGGGGATAAATCAAAACCTCTCATTTATGCTTCCACGTAACGCGTAAGTCCGCAGTAGTCTATCGGTATGAATGTATGTATCAGTCCACCGTCCTCACAATCAAAATGTGCAGCCCAGCCGAGTACAGCCGCCCGTGTCTCGAGTGTCTTCGTTAATGCCTTGGAAACCCACTCGGCGGAGGTTACCGCGGACTTACGCGTTACGTGGAAGCATAAATGAGAGGTTTTGATTTATCCCCATCCGAGAATAGACCCCTGTGTGGTCTGGAATTTGTACCACACTTCAAAGTCATAACTGAATAAGAGACTAGCCTTGAGGAAGTCGTGGGACTACTATCCCTAAACGACGAAACACGTGTTGGCTGTGGCTGTGATGTTCCTCATGAAAGCTTCTTGAATAAAAGAAAAAGAAGAAGACTTGACGCATGATTCTTCAATTTGTTTTGTCTACTGTATTTGCTACTTACAAACAAAAAAAACGTTTGAATTTTCATATTTACGTGTGCTGGGGATTTGAAATAATTTGTGCTAAGCTTTGCTTCCTCCTGTAGAGTTTGTGGTTCTCTACACCTTGCAGCACCGCCATATAATTAGAAAATAGGAAACTAATGTGCAAATTCTTTGCGGCGCCGACATACCTATGACCAATACCACATAGCTGTCTGAAAACTGTCCTGAGAGCTTCTGTAAAAGATGCCTTGAGAGGCGGCATTGATAATGGTGCGTATGGATGAGAGAGCTTCCCCGGAGAGGGCTTTGATAGAGGGCAAGGGTAAGATATCCACTTGTTAGGGGTTCTCTACATTAAGGTCACTGCATGTTAATGGGGAGCACATTCGGGTAGCGCTTCTTCTACTGCGCTGCAATACATGTTAGTGGCGTATGTTTAGGTAACTCATCACCGCATACTGTTCAATGCATGTTAAGAAAGTTAGGTTACCTCCTCAGCACAATGTTCAATGCATGTCTACAGAGTGGGGCGAAGATCTGTCTTCACCAAGACCAGTCTAATGCATACCAGGGGTCACCAGTTGTGAAGGGTTGCAGTCCTACAATGGCGTGATCCAGGGGTTCACATGTACCTACCCCAAGGGGGACTTTTCCACTGTGAAAATGTCATTTAGCTCCACAGAGCATGTCAACTCCTCTGATTGGTTATCGTAAAACTGCAGCGTGTTTCCCACTATCTGGAGGGGCAGAAGATCTGAAAGAAAGGAAAAAACACCTCTTGGCAACTCCACAAATTTGCATATCCAGAGTGTGCCGACTACCACAGTAATATAGCGACTGCAAGAAGAAACATCTAGCTCCAATGCACAGAGCACAAGAAAAAACAGCCTACCACAATGAACAGGCCAAAGGCTGAGACCAGAACGCAGCAATCCAATACCCAGAGCAGAGACCTGTCCCAACAAAAAGTACATCCCTACTAGAGAACAGAGAGCTCAACTAACTCAGTGGAGAAAACACACAGACACATGACTTGAGAAAAAGTATCAAGAAAACAGATCTAACTCTGTATAAGGCAACAAAACCCCAACTCCCATACAGAGATCTGATCATTGAAAAGGCGCAAATACCAATACAAAGAAAATGTACAGAGGATTTCCACTAGAAAAGTAAACAAACGCCAATGGACAGAAGAAACCGGACACCAGAAAAAAAACATTAAGGCTAAATACAGAGAGCAAAGACCTGATCCTGAAAAAGGCAACAAACCCCAACACAGAGATTAGAGATGTGAACCTCGAAAAAGCCTCCTAACTCACTGCACGGAATAGAGACTTGAAAGTAGAAAAACACCCAAACAATCCGCAAAGGGCAGAAACTTGAGCCTAAAAAGAGACTCTTTCGGTAATATACAAGGAACAGAAAATTGACCTTTGATGAGGCATCCAGACATGAGAGTAACCACCACACTAGAGATGGACCCCCCTAGCTCCCTCTCCAATTCACCCAATACCCTGTGCTTGCTGCGCGGGTGGAAGACCATTACCTTGTGATATCCTCTGACGCTGCACTTTCTTGCTTGTACTTGGTGGGGTGGATACAGCTAGAGGTACGACTGGATCAGGAGTGGGGGTTTCTGAAAGAGAAACAGAGACACATCCAGTCAGCCACTTACATAGTCCACACCATTTACTCGGTTTCCTCTTGTGTCTATAAAACTTAGAGGTTGTTATTGCAGTAATTAATGACACTTGTTATATTACTTCTACTCATACCCCAAGGCGTCTCTAGACAATGGTGATCTAAAATACCGTTCAAACACATCTGCCTTTTGTAGGCATTTGAAGGTGAAGAGACTAGAACAGGTTCAATTGTGGTCAAGCAGTTTATTCCAAATGCCTGCTGCTCGGACAGAGAAAGAGTGCACGTCTTCAGATGTAAGCTTGAACCTGAGGGACTAATAAAATGGCATCTGATATTTTGGAGGGTCCTAAAAGGAGGGTACAAGGAGTGGTCCTAGGTCCTACGTAGACTGGATTCAGCCCTTGCAAACATCTAAACTTAAGGCTGGTAACCTAGAAAGTAACCTTGGTTTTAATCTGGAGCCAACAAGGGGCCTTTTTGAATCAGAGATCTCTTTTGCGAATATATATATAAATATATATAAACACACACATATAATGCCATTCCTGCTGAGCACAAGTTTTAATCAGGCACAGCCACTGGTGGAGTAATGATCATGTCAATTTTATTTCAGTGCATCAAAAAGACAACAGCAGGTCGAGGACGTATTTTGACTCCACTCAAGCCTTGCTCACATAGGTCGCCATTTTAGAATTAGGTGCAGTTTAATAATACAGTAGTGACTTCCAGCGATGAACATGGAATACTCATCCAATGCCTGAAATTTATGTTGATAAACTCCTAAATAAATTAAGCACTATTTGATTTGAAAATGTGATACTGTGTTGAATTTGGATGCGCTGTCACAATGCTGATAGGCATGGATAAAATACCACAACCATGATTGCACCCGAGTAGGCAGATTCACATTTCTGTTTGAAATCTGAGATTGCCACAGTTTTCATTTAATCCACAAATTACAATAAAGCCCAAGAAGGTGAGGACCTACGGGCTCACTAATGCAAACTTCTGCTACTGTGTGCTTAACTCACCGTTAACCTACATCAATTTAGTTTGTAGCGCTGTATAGTGCGTGTGTGTTGTTTGCATGTGCTGGAGGTATGTGTGCCTGTGAATGGTACAACGCATGGAAGACTCTGCAATCCATTTTGGAAGACCCAGGGCAGACTAGAGTAGCATGAGGAGGCAGAGGAATCCCCAAGACAGATGTGTGGATTGCTGCATTCCTGTGAGCTGGGTGGCACACACACTGGAGGAATTGAAATCAGGTTCTCCAGAACACTTCAAAGGGTGCTCTTTGATTCCAGGAACGGTCACTGGAAAGGGACCTTGGCACATCTGAGGAAGGAGATAGGGCTAGTAAGATAATCATAAAGAGTAGGGCTGGGGCCCAGGGATAAACTTTCAATACACATATCACTGTGGCTGACATCCAGATGTGAAGTATAGTCACTCCTATGGCCTGTGTTGTGTGATTTAGCGTCACTCCTACTATGACAGGCTGCTTTCTGGAGGAAGAGAGGGCAGAGGAGTGGGCACTTCAAAAGGAGGCAGACCCCCCCATACAAACTTCAAAAGACTCAGACTATAAATTGCATTTGGTGTCTGGAAAGAAATAGACTCTATGAAGAAGAGTTCAAGGCACCAAAATGGCCATCTGCAAAGCAAAGAGTTGGCCTGTGCGGGGAGGAGAAGCTCTACAACACTTCTGATTGTGACAATGGAGTTAAGGCCTGCAGTCTTCCAGCTGGGTGCGAAGACATCACCCAGGGAAAAGCCAAGATCCCTGTAGCCTGGAGAACCAGCACCTGCCTGCGTGCAAAGATCAGTGTGCCCTGTGAGGAAGAGGAGATTGCTGAAGGGAGCAAGAGCCAGCGGCGGATCCTGGCGAGTGGAACCCTGTAGCTTGGTGTGATGAGCGAACTACAGTTGCCTGCGTGCGGTGGGAAAGTTGGCAACCCTGTTTGCCAAACGGGCCGCTGTGAAGTGAACAGTGCAGACTGAGACATTGCCGGCATGCAGTGTGAGAGTCGGAGACCACGTATGCCAGAGGGGGCTGCTGTGAAGAGGAACTTGCCGTGCTGATCGGGCCATTGCCCAAGTGCGGAGTAAGGGTGGTGACCCTTATGCCAAATGGGGCCACTGGAAAGGACAAGCATCGTAGCCTGGTGGTTGCCGTGGTTGAGAGGAGAGGCCGCCATGGTCACGCGTGTGGGCTTAAACCCTGACTTCGGATCAGAACCACAAGCTGTCGATCCCCCACAACATGTAGGGAGGATCAAAGGCAACTTACTGTTGCACCGGAGGAGTGCCGAATAAACCCAACTGCTGCCTCTGCAGAGCCGTGAGTGTTACTCACTAAAAGCAGCCACTGCAGTTGTGCAATCCTTGCTGGAGCGGTTAAGGCTGATCGAAGGGGTAGAAGACCCTGGGTGAACTTGTATGCCAGATTGCGCTTCAGTGCTGGATGACTCTTGACTTTTCTAAAAGAGTTGGAGTGGGAATCGTGAGACTCTGACTGCTAGTTGGGCCTAACCTGAATGTCACCTATATTGAATGGGGGAAAAACCACTACCACTCGTGAAAGGGAAATGAGACTCAGGGGCCTGCCAATTGCACACTAGAGTCCTGACCTCAGGGGGCTCTGTGGAGGGTGTATGTATGCTCTATTTCACTTTGTGTTCATATAAAAGTACTCTTTTTGTCATAAAAGAAAGTATTTGATTGCACAATCATTAATGGCTGCTATAGAATGTATTTTAAGTTGTGACCCTGTGTTCACCCCCCCCCCAAGAAGGCGTGGGCTATTCCACCTGTGCTGCCATTGAAGGTCAAATGTTGAAGGGGCACTTGGTAAGGTTACTCAGAACCCATAGTAGGTTGGGCCCTGGGATATCAAGAGTAAAAAAGCCTCAACCACCATGGTTGGGCCCAGTAGCTCGTGCGTACCCTGTGGCCCTCTGAAAGGGGTTCTGGGAGGAAGAAAAGCAAACAACCCTGCCCACAGATGTCCAGCAGCAAGGGTGTAAAGAAACAGGTTTTTTGCGGGTTCACCCCCACGTTTTGCCCTCATATTGACTACTAGGAATTGATGTAATGAAACTGTATGTTTAATTGGCTTATACCCAACTGGAATCAGTTAACTTACTTCTAAGTCCCGAGAATATGATACCCAGGGTACCTAGGGCCTGTAAGCTAAAATGTCTCTCGTGGATTGCAGCACTAGTTGTTCCACGATTGTGACTAGTTGTGCCACCACAAGTGAGAGGCAGCACCGAAGTTGGACTGCACCAGCTGCTACCTGGGCTACAAAGAGAGGACTGTGTCTGTGGTCGCCCTGAGTCCCAGCAGGAGAAGAGACTCCAAGAGTCAGTTGGCTAACTTCCTCTTTCAGCACCGGGGTCACAAAAGCTGAAGAAGCCTGCCTTCGCAAGTTGATAGCCCAGGTCACGGGATTGTCGCTAACTACAGAAGTGCAGCCCGGGAGACCGCGTCTTGATGCTCAAACGTTGAACCCGAGTCTGCTGGACCCGGAGAGCCACCAGAGAGCAGTCACCCAGAAGGAAAGTTATCGTAAAGAAAAGGGAACCGCTTTTTTCGATGTGACCGGAGACCAGGAGTTCAGTGTCAACTCGACTTTCGCTGGACCCACTGTGACTTCGGGGGACATTGACTCCTCTGGTCACAATCACCCCACCAAGACCATGGACCAGGAGTAGCCCCAGAAACCCCTGTCGACCGCACTGCATCCTCTAGCATCTCCAGCATACTGCACCCCTTGCATCAGGACCTGGACTGGCGACTGCTCTTTCTTCAAAGGCAACTCTTCCTTGGAACCTGGTAGTCCCCCTGACCTATTCCCTGCCAGAGTTGGTCGCCCAAAGTAACTTGAAGTGACAACACTCAAATCTGATGAATGTTTTCTCCAAAAAGTTTCTAAGTACCAAATGCTTGCTTGTGGTGGAGTAAAAAGCTCTGCTTTATTGATCCTTCAAGTATTTGTATCTCCGGAACTTTCCGGTGCATTTTGTTTGTTTCAGTGTTCATAAATTTACAAAAATACAATCTATTCTTATAAACTGATGTTGGATTTCTTGGGAGTTGTGTTTCTTTCTTATTCAATTGTTTGGTACTGATTAATGCTTCATGCTTGTTCCTTTGTTTAACCATGACTGACTGCTCGAAGACACAGCTACCCAACGTTGAGCTAAGGTTTGACAAACGAGCCTGACTGGACTCAAGACAGGTTTGTGAGTCTATTACACGGTTGGGTCTCACAACCACATTTCCTTACAAAGGGGAAGAGGAGTAAGGTCGAGGTCTTCAGTTTTTCTCTACTCTCTGCACCATGCAACAAAGTCCTCTCTTCAGGTAGATGAATAAGAAGGTCATCTCCCAGGCAATTAATGCCTAGCTGAAAAAATGTCAGAAATGGTTTCATTAAAGTTTACAAAAAACTGAAGAAATAAAAACAAGTTTAAAAAAACTGATTTAAAAAAGGCCCTAAAAATTTGATAAGTGATGCATGACGGCAGTGCAAGTTGCTTTTAGTTTTTGTTTTGTAACTATAACTGTGGTGTTTGGCAGTGAATCTCAGAGGATATTTAAACATACACTGAGGTGTAATAAGCAAAATTAATTTCACTTTAACTTTTTTATATACTGCATATATTCACTGGAAAACATAAATTTCAAATTGAAGTTATGGTTGGCACTGTTATAAGACCTCAAAGTATGCTTATAAAAAAATAACTCAGAACAGAGGCCAGAGCAGGCAGGCATCCAAGATGGCAGCTGTTTCTTGGGGCGCCCAAACTGGCTGCGGTTTCCTTTTGTCCACAGCCCCCATGGGAGCCAGCTGGGCATAAACCGCCATTGGAGGTCATTGAACCCTAGATTCCATGTGGTTCAATTTCGGACCCTGTACTTGGCCCAGACATTCAGAGATGGGTAGGTCCTGAGCAGTCCTAACTGAGCAATTCCTGAGCACAAGCAGCATTGGGGGTATCAAACCCCCATGGAGTTACAGTCTGTGGCGTGGCTGTGTTGGCATTGGATTGTTTTACCTTTTGGGGGTAAACTCACAGAAGGTTGCAGTCGACTGGGGCTGTGAAAATTCTAGCGGCCCACTAGGAGAGCTGCAGCTGGAGACGGATGAGAAGGGGAGACTCAAGGAGGCCCAGATTGTTGAAATCCTTAATTGGAGAAAGATATGAGATTGACATTTCTCCAAAGTATAGAATTATCAAAGCCAGATGGAGGACTTCAAGTCACATAGCCCAACCTCGCAGAGTGACACACCAGACACTAGGGCCATAAGGGATGTAGAAGGGCTTTAATGAAGACAGCAACCGTAATTGCGTTCTATCTCCGACTTAAAATTTTAGATTTTCAAGAAAATGACCACATCGGCAAAGAATGTGTAGAAAGTGCAAAAAACGCTAAATGATTTGAATGAGAGTGTGCTTACAGTAAAACGACAGATGGGGCTAACAAAATGTATGGAACACCCAACACAAGTGCTGCTGAAGTTAAAAAGATAAGCAAACCCAAAGGGGATGATGGACGGAGTGTTGAACATTGCAAGCACTCATCCCCAGTCAACAGATCTGGGTTTAATCCATCATCATTCTTTAGCTCCCTCCGCCACCCCAGTTCAGACATGGCCATATGCAAATCAGTCTGACCCTGTGTCTCATGGGAACAGTCCAGCCCGAACTGCCAAGCCATGTCTTCCCTGGACCGGAAACAAGCATCCTGGGACCGGTTTCGGGTTCATAACCCTCATCAGCCAGGCTATCTTGAATCCAGTGGCAAAGTGAGCAAGAGACCCACGTCTGGGCATACCCTGCCAACTTAGGGCGAACAAAGCAAAACCAAAGGGGATGATAGACTGAGTGTTGAACATTGCAAGCACTCACCCCCAGTCAACTGATCTGTTCGCCATGTTGTATTGGCTTCTTTACTATTGCTGCAGTTTGTTCACTGTCATTACCTCCCTCATGCTTGTTGTTTTGTTCCCCTTTGGGTCTCCTTGACCTTTTTACCTAAAACTGATTTGTCTCTGGATTGCGATGTGCTGTTCTTTCCTGAACAGTTGCCTGAACTCTGACTTGCCTCAGGGTTGCGCTTGGTATTGGTTGCTGAGTTTGTTCTCCTGCTTCGTCCCTGCATTCTAGGTTCACTTTCGAATCAGAATTCCTCTGTTGATGTTACCGTCTTCCTAAGGCTGTGGCTTAGTATCCCTGCACCCCGGCTTTACAAAGCCAGTCAACACCTTCTGTGCTAAATTAATTCCAATGTTTTTGCATCAAAATAAAACCTTGTTTTTTTTACAAACCTAAGTACATTTGGCATTCATCTAAACACTATTGTGAATCCGCTGACGTACGAGAGGCGTGTGGTTGTCTACATTGCAAAACTCCAGCTCTTCTCTCTCATTCCCATTCCCTCTGCCCTCCATGGTTTAGTAGTGCAATTTTTGTACCTTCACTCATGGGCAGGGCAATATTCTGTGAAAAGGGGTAGATTCTGTTCAGACTCCAGTGATCAAGACCCGCTAATCCTCAAAGTTTCTCAGGTCACTCTACATGAGTTCGGAATCCAGTCCACTGCAAATAATAGCAAAGGGCATTACAGCTGTTCAGGAGGATTGAAAAATGTCCTCTGATGAGCCAGCCTATTGCTTCAGTTTTCTGACCCACCTTTCTTTGACCGCTGTAGATTTCAGTAATCCAGCCCCCAGTCTTTCCATTTCTTATTCTATCACTGAATCTATTGTTTGTGATGCTATTCGTGCCCACTCACGTACGGGTAGAGCTACGTTCTGGGGAGTGGGATAGATGGTCTTCAGACTGTTGATCTAGAAAGGTGAATCTTCGCAGTTGCCCAGGCCACTCTACACTTCGACATGAGTTCTGAATCCAGTCAACTTCAAATCATGGCACTAGGACCCCCCTCCCTTTTGTTTGACTCCCCGCTTGACAGAGCTGCTCGAAACGTGCCATGAAGAACTCAAAGAGGATGTACTTTTTTGGAAAAGTTTGTGAACATTCAAACGGCGCCAAAGTTCTTAAGAAAGCAAAAAATGCCTTCCCTGCCACTATTGCCACCAGTGTAATATACATGCACCTAGGGCAGTGAAAGGGTTAAATGCATCTACTATGGAACTGTGTTCTAGCAGCATGCTGCTCTGTACCTTTTGGGGAAGGGCTAAAAAAAAGACACCTTTTGAGTTTTTTCTTGCCTTTTTGTTGCTGTTGTGCAAGCCATGTTGTATGGTATGAGGGAAATTTCCAAAAGCCCTGGTGTCGCCACAGATCCTACATAACCAACCAATTCAAAACATATCAACCAGGGGTGTAACACAGACCCTGCAGCCCCTGCGTTGCGGGGTGGGGGCCCAAGCTGCAGAAAGCCCCTAAAAGCACCTTCCAGGGGGGGCCCCTCAAGTTTTATTACACCACTGACACCAACCTTATTTGGGCTGACAAATCAAGAAACATCCAAGTGTTTGCTTGTACCCTAACTTCAGCTGCCCCAGATCCTCCATCATCCACCTCTCAAGAGGTCCACCAAGTGGTCCTGGTCTCATAGCTTCCCTTACACCAGATCGTGCAACGCTGCCTAACTCAGGCAGTATCCAAGTCCTTGTCGTGGCCTAGCTTCTGGTGTGCCAGATCTTGCACCAGCACTTAAAGAAGTCCTATGAGCTGAGTTTCTGCTGCTTCTATCACCACCTAATGTCGAAATGTGTCATCCTCCTTTGGACTTACTCCTCAAGAAGGACCCTTGTTCCAATATCATGACCAAAGACATAGCTTGTTTGCACTCTTCAAAACCTGTACACCTCCGGCTGAACCCTCATCACTCAGCCACACATTATCAGAGAGTTGAGCTGGTTGGTGTTTGGAGAAACATTACGCTGACATTTCTTGCCCTCAGTGCCTTTCAGAGAAAAAAAGACAGTCATCCTGGAGTGGTGGTGCTGAGGGATCTAGGTTGTGCAAGCTTGGAGGACACGTTGCATGCCAGTGGAATGGCAATGTATACTCTTACCAGCAGGCCACAAACTCTAGAGAGTGTAGAGAGACAGCGGCCATCTTGGATATTCTTTCTCGTAGATCATGGCATCCTTTTCCAGACATTCATGGTACAATGTTGCCTCAGCTAGGACCATGCTACATGGATATCAGATTACAAGAGGCAAGACCTAATGCTTCTAAAGAATAATTCTATGGACATTTTGTATTAAAAAGAAGTATCCTGAAGTTGCATGAACCCTGAACTATTCCTTGCATTTTTAAAATTTTAGTTTAATTTGTTTATTTAGATTTTCAAGAAGAATACAGAAAACAACATAGAAGCGTTTTTTCACATGTTTCACAGATACAATAGCATTCAGAGGTAGGCGGTGGCCCTCTCTTATCCTCCCCTAAGCCATAACTCATCCACCCAACCAGGATGATTGGGGTATACTGGGGTGCCTAGTCAGTCTGAAACAGCCACTGGGGCTGACATCAGACCAGAAACCGCAATCCTTAATGGCCGGCAGCGTTGAGGCCTCCGTCAGTGGGGTAAACTATGTTGGGCGGTCCTGGAGGCAGCGCCTTGAGTGCCGGGAGATGCCGGTGCCGCCCGGGCCTTTAGCTGTGCGTGGCCGCACTGTCTGTTCCTGTCTGCGTTGGCCCGGGGCCTTCAGTGCATCGGAGTGGCCGGCTGGAGCATTGCTGGAGTTGGGGCCTCCCCTGCGGAGAAGAGCAACAGCGGAGGAGGGTTGTGGTGACCCGATGTGACTCCCTTGGGGGCCAGCGGTGCCCAAGATCTGTGTGCTGGCCACCGAGCATGGCGCAGGGACTCCGGTCAGGAGAAGCGGCCTGCCAGGGCTGTGCTGGAGTTATCCTGGGGTGAATGAGGTGAAAGTAGGCCCTACCTGGGCTAGATAGAGGGTCCACTATCCGGCAGAGGGTGGCAGCAACCATCGGAGGCCGGTGAGGAGCAAGGAGCAGTTGCACTACATGAGCATACAGTGCAGTGAGAGTCAGTCAGTGGCAAGGCCCACAGTTATGCTGATTAGTTGCGTCTTGTGAGGCAGTTGTCCAGATCATGGGACCTCGGGTTGGAGACCCGGAGGGAGCAGCTGGTGATGAACAGGAAGCAGCGCGGCCGGAGTGCCCAGATAGCTGCCCCAGGACTATTGTATTAGTTTATACCCCGCTCACCTGTACTGGAAAGCAGGGCTTGGGGGTGATCCATGAAGAGGCTGGAGCCTGGTAGAGACTGGTGAGGCAATCCCCTCCCCCCTCCTTTCTCCTGAAGCTGAGCCCGTCGAGAGTCCTTACTGGGATGCAACACCCGAGTTCAGGGTATGACCAGGAGGAGGAATTTGGTGGTGGGGGAGTATTCCCCCATGAAAGACTTTATATGGCCTAAAGAGGCACCCACAACTCAGACTAGTAAATTGGACAAGTATGCAGTGCCCAGGCAGGCGATGGTGGAGGGGGCGGCAGCATCCGGGTGTCAGGAGGCGGCGGAGCCCTCGTTGGGGGCCATAATGGCAGCTATCCATAACCTGGGAAAGACTCTTGAATCCAAAATTGACAAGGTCACTATAGAGGTAAACCTCCTCCGGACAGATATGAACAAAACCTCGGAAAAAGTCGCTGGAGCTGAGACTAACATCAGCGATCTCCAGTCCGCCATTCGAAAATTCGAAGAACAAGTGCAACGTCTGTCACACCAACACAGAATAATGGCAGCAAAGCTGGAGGAACAGGAGGGGAGGGCCTGCAGACACAATATTAGGGTGGCGGGGGTTCCTGAGAGGACAGAAGGACCCTCCATGGACCTCCTCTTTCTGGAGATCTCATTGTTAATCATCTGAAGCCCGAACGCCTCTCGAAAATGTTCTCTGGCATACGGGCGCACAGAGCACCGGTGCCTCCGCCATAGCTAGGCTCCTCACCCCCACACCCCAGAAACATCATTGCCAGGATACTAAACTACTGTGACCGCAATGCCATTTCGCAGGCTGCTCACACACGGAGGGAGCTATCCTATGAGAACACGATAAGGTTCTTTCCAGATTTCACTCTGTTGGTGCAGCGCCAACGACATACCTTTGATGAGGTTAAGAGAGCATTGAGGACAGCAAATCTTAAGTACATGATGTTGTTCGCGGGCAAGCTCCGCATGTTGGACAGTGGCAATTTGTGGTACTTTACAGCACCAAAGGAGGTGTGGGATTGGTTTGAAGGAGGGTGAGCAACCAAACAGCGACACCAGGAGTAGGACCAGCGACGGCGCGGGACCAGATTGACGGCTCTCCCCATGAGCTGCAGGAGGCCATTTCGGAGGATAGATCATTCCCGGGGGCCGCCCTCTGAGTTCGCTTCCGTGAATAGGTAATGGATGAGGGGGGGGGGGTCTAGGATGGTGGATCGAAACCACGTTGGACACAAGATTTGATTTAGCCTGGTGCGCAATGGGCTGCGGTTTGACCTCAGGTCTTCTTTCCATTTATAGGTCAGGTAAGTGATGGGCCTCACTGGGGCAGATGACTGGACATACATTAACTGCTGGAGTCATGGGGGAGTAGGAGGGCTGCCACCTTACTAGAGGTGGCAGTGCTAGC
Organism: Triturus cristatus; assembly: GCF_964204655.1. Taxonomy (NCBI): domain Eukaryota; kingdom Metazoa; phylum Chordata; class Amphibia; order Caudata; family Salamandridae; genus Triturus; species Triturus cristatus. The sequence goes on along the minus strand of NC_140588.1, from coordinate 1,069,488,123 downwards.
TGACCCCAGTGCATAGTGATGGTTAAGGTTGGGTGACAGGTGCTCTGCAAATTGGGGTCGTGGGTAGTTTAGACCTATGGTGCAGGGTAGCAGGGTGGAGGGTGTTATTAAAAAGGACTTGTGTCTGTACTACTCTGTTAGGCACGTTTTATGTTCTGTTTGACTTGGCTTTCAGGACACCAATACATGACATACACAACACTCAGACACACACAGATGCGGGGGAGGAGAGGTCGGTGGAGTAGGGTGGGAGGTTAGGCTAAAGTTTACCCCATTTCAGAAATGGCATTACTATCTGCAACTACATTGAATGTCTTGACGTGGAACGTCAATGGCTTAGGTGATAAAATCAAGTGCACCATGGTCCTACAGTACTTATGTCGACCGGCCCCTGACTTGGTACTTCTACAGGAGACACATCTGCATGGTAATCACTATTTAGCTCTCAACAGGTTTGGATACCCTCTACTGGCCCATGCAAGATTTTCAACATGCTCCAGAGGACTAGCGATTTTATTAAAAAATACGGTACCCTTTCTGCCGGGCCATGCATGGCGGGACCCCGCAGGCATATATGTGGTGCTAACTGGGACATGGGAGGGCCAAGCTCTCAACCTAGGCTCGATCTATGTACCACCAAAGTTTCATGCGGAGACCCTTCGGGAGCTTAGTAAAATACTACTTGATATGCCCCCAAGTGTTCTAATTTTTGGCAGGGACATGAAAGCCACAATGTCCCCAGACGTAGATAGTGCTACGATATCTCTTAGAGCCACTGAGCAGGAGCCACTGCGAGCGTTCGCGGAGGCGATGTGACTTACAGACCTGTGGAGGGTACAAAATCTGACTGCTAGGCAGTATACACACATTTCGGCGGCGCACAGTAGTAGGTCTTGCATGGATTACATTTTCACACAGTGCATACATGCGGGACGGTTCTATGAGGTGCGACTTAGAGCAAGGGGCATATCAGACCATTCACCAGTGCAGGTATTATTCCGGGGCGCTTCCCAGAAGCATACTATCCTACCACACATGTAATCATGGCACTTTAAGGACAGTGAGTTTAAGGAGAAGTTAAGGGAATGGACAGAACAGTACGTTGACGAAAACTCAGGTTCACTAAGTTAACATTGTACCCTGTGGGAGGCGTATTAAGGGGTGGCCAGGGGTCACATCCAAGCGATGGCCGGGGGCAAGTGGAAGGAACGTTGCGCTCGATGCAAGAACTAGAACAAGAAATCACAACTATTGAGGCACAGGTAGGGTGAGAGGGGACATTCGACCACACACTGGGCCATAGGCTGCGACTCCAACAGAGGGAGCTCAGGGAATTGGAGGGAAATGCATCCTGTTCCCATGCGATAGCCACACAGAGGCATCTCTATGACATGGGCGATAAGGCCAACTAATAGCATGGCGAGAGAGGAGGGACAGAGACCGGAACTGGGTCCTGGAATTGAGGTAGCAGGTCTGGTGTGGCCATAGCCGAGGCTTTTGCAACTTATTATGAGACACTATACCAGGTGGTCTCTGGTAGACGCGGAGACAGCAGTGCCAAACTGCTTAAGGACTTCCCCTTGCTGGAACTCTCGTTGGAAGATAGGGAGGAAATACATTGAGACCTGACAGCAGAGGAGATTATGGGGGCCCTCTGTGATTTACAGTCCGGAAAGGCGGCAGGCCCAAACGGGTTGCCCGCTGAACTCTATAAATGTGTGGCAGACAAAGTGGCTTAAGCAATGCTAAATATATTGCTAACAGGGGTGAGCGACGGGCGATTGCCAGAAGACCTATGATTGGCCACCACAGCTGTCATTACCAAACCGGGGACACCACCGGAGCTGTGCATTTCTTACACGCCCATCTCCCTAATTAATTTTGAAGCCAAGGTCTTGGTGAAGGTACTGGCGAATCGGTTATGTCCAATACTCTCCACAGTAATTCACTCCGACCAGTCGGAGTTTATGCCACATAGGAGTACCAAGCTGAATCTCCGATATCTATATGTAGTCATGCATGCGACACAACTGTCAGAAGCTGCAGCTCTGCTCAAATTAAAGGCCCGTATAGCATTTGATAATATCGAATGGCCATACTGGTTGGCAGTCCTGTCTAGGCTGGGTCTCGGAAGAAAGTTTCACGCCCGGGTCGGTCTCCTGTACTGCGACCCGCTGGCAAGACTCCGTGTGAATGGGATGGTATCCAGGTCATTCGTACTACACAGGGGTACGTGACAGGGCTTCCAGCTCTCCCCTAGGATTTTTGCAATGGCACTTGAGCCACTGGCAGCGTGGATGCGTAGGGACTCTCCAGTCCATGGTATTGATGTTGGGGGCAGATGGGAGGAGCGTATCTCTCTGTACGCTGATGATCTTCTAGTCTACGCACGCAGGCCCCACCAGACGTTTCACAGACTCATTCACATATTTCAACTTTTTGGCAGCTATTCAGGCTACCAGATAAATTGGGACAAGTCTCTGGTGTTTCCTTTGGCCAGTGTCATCCCACCTCTCACATCCGCTTGTGCAGCATTAGTACAATGGGAGGAATTCAAATATTTGGGTATTCGAGTCACCAAGAGAATGTTGTGGCCTTGAATCTGCACTGACAACTGGTGAGATTGCGGGAAGATGTGACCCACTGGCGATGTCTCCCAGTCTCTCTAATGGGTCAGGCAGTCCTATTCAACGTGAAGACCCTCCCTCGCCTGTTATATATGCTACAAATCACTCTGTATCAGGTCCCAAATATGTTTTTTCAGGCGATTGAAGGAGTTCTGCGCAGTCTGTTGTGAGAGGGAGGTAACCCGCGCATAGCGTTGCGTAAATTACAACAAGGGGTCTATGAGGGCGAACTGGCAGTCCCTGACATTAAGAGTTACTATCTGGCCTCTCAGCTCATTATTGTAGGAAGGTCGGATCTGACTGCATGGTTACCCCCATTTTTATTCTGGTGTTTTGCTCGTTTTTGACTAGTCTGACTGGCATCTTGCTAATCAGGACCCCAGTCTATCTGCTTTGTCCCTTAAATTGACATACATGTAGTTCTACAAATATCTACAACTGCGACATGCTCTTCACGCACACCTCATGACAGGCACACGGCTCCCTGACCATAGCCCGCCTGAGGCGCAGATTATGTTGGGGGACCTGGGGAAGGGAGGCATCTCCCGTACGCTGATCAATCATACCTCTACATCCCTAGATCAATTACGTGCTCAATGGGAGGAATGGGTAGGCACGCTGGAGGAGGAAGACTGGTGTACGCCTTCATCGAGCAGGATTTAGCCCGACCTCTGCCTGCACTAGATGTGGTCACGAACCTGCTGTTTTTTTCCATATGGTATGGGTTTGTCCTCGCTTGGCGCGGTTCTAGGGGGACATTGAGGAGGAACTCACTGAAATACTGGGGTGGGACATCCCGCATGACCCGAAACACACAATCCTGGGCACTACTGATGGGCTGGATGGGTCCAGGAACGACAAATTGTTTTTTACTACGGCAATGGTGGTGGCAAAAGGGACATAGCGGCCTTATGGAAAAGCCCTGAACCCCCATGTGTCAGTCGCTGGCGGACCGGGGTCGACTTGTGTGCCACGCAAGAAAAAACTATGTATGAAGCACATGGGTGTCCTAAGAGGTATCGGAGGATTTGGGGGAAGTGGTTGGGGGCAATGGTTTAGTCTCAAGGGGATTGTCCTAACGCAGGCAGTTTTATCACTCATATTCGGGGAATGGGTCGCGCAGATCATTGTTTGTACTCCTGGTCTTCATGGTGTCGTAATGTATGGCTAGAGCCTCTTTGTCAAAATCAATAAAAAAGTGTTTATCAAAACAAAAAAATTAACATACATGTACTTTGGTACACTCCAGGTTGGATACTGGGGTACCCTTATCAGTCCCTAGTATATGGTACACATGTACCAAGGGCATAGGTACCCCGGAGGCCTTCCATGGGCTAAAGCATGTATTATGCCACCCATGAGAGGCCCTACAAAATGGAACTCTAGGTCTCCTACTGCAGCCTGTGTAAGATGGTGCTTGCATCACTTACATTAGATATAGGTTCACTATATATAATAGTCACTACACTTAAAACGTATAAGTCACCCCTAGAGCAGGCCTTAACAATCCTGAAGGCAGGGTGCGTGGTTTTATGTGAGAGGGTGCTCCAGCATAAGCAGAGCATCTCTGCAGCCTTTAGAGACCATTCTCCCGGGTGGTCTGTGATTCAGCCGGACATATAGGTAGAGGTGCATTATAACCTCGCGGTAAATGCTATCTCAAACGGCAGCTTCGAAACATATCGAGTTTGGTGTCAAACACCTTGGAATCATACCTCCACACCAGTAACTGGTGTGAGTGGTACAATTCCACCCTTCTGAAGCAAGTTTCGTGGGGTCACTGGTCTTATCAGTGCCAGCCTTCTCGACCCAGACAGCACAAACTGGATGCTGCCGACCAGAGACACTTTTCAGCCCACCTGCTGCTGAGCCAAGCTCGAGCAGATGAATGCAGGACAATAGGCATCCTATCACAGGGAGATGTGACCACCTCCCAGACAAGATTTAGTGTATTGGGGCTGGGTGGGTGCACTCGGAGAGTGCCTGAAAGTCTGCACTTGGGCCACATTTGGTGTCCCTGTGCATAGTCCAGCTCAAACCAGTTCTGGGAGCTATTGACTCCTGCTCTGGCACGAAACTGGACAAAGGACACGGGTGTAGCCACTCCTCTGTCCTGCCCCTCCACTAGGAGGGTCCCCTGAATCTCTCCAACCCTCTTTCTGTGGGTATAAAATGAGTTACCTGGCTACAGGACATTGGAATTTACGTGGACAAGATTCAACAAAGAAGAAACCACGGACCTTCGCAGTCTGGACACCTGGACTTCGCTGGATCTCGACAGGGCTGACTTTGTCCCCCTTTCTGTCCAAAGCTTAGTTTGTGCCGTGACTCCATACAGGGTCCGTGTAGGACCTGTGGGGCACTTAAGACAACCGAAGAATCTCCCTTGGAGTGAAGGAGTCACCCCCGTGCTTTGCAGGCACCTACAGCGCAACTGACTGGTAGCTGCTCCTGAACTCCTGAGGACTCAGAAGACTTCAGCAACACAGGAGGTTGGTTCCTGAAGGTCCCTGAGGTCGATCTGCCCTCTCACCGAGTTTGAGGCCGATATCCCACGTGGGGGTTGCGTAACCTGAACCTCTGTGCACCGTGTCCATTTGCAAGTGCATATGCTTGTTGGCAATTCCCCAGCTTGTGCATTGGACTCTGGGTAGTCCTGACCCTGAGCAGTATTTGCACCAAAGAACTCCGGCCTCCTCGCACCGTGTGCTCTGTGGGCTCGTGCTTTGCAAACTTGCTCGAGTTCCCCTCGCAACTCCTGGTCCGTTGACCTGTGGGTCCCCTTGAGGGGCATCTTGATTGTTCGTGGGCTTTTCTGGTTGCTCCAGACGTGCCCTGACTATCCATTGCTTGGGGAGTCCCCTGGACCTTGCTGCTCCACACCGTAACCTGTTTGTTCTTCCTGCGTGGGTTGCTTTTGCCAAGGTTTGTTGGTGCTCCCGCGGGACACTGACCCCTCAGCACTCGACATCCTTCATGGGACAGCTCACCTCCGGCTCCTGGTTGTCCTCGACGTCTCCTGGTCCTCGTGGCTGCAGAGTCAATGTAATGTAAATGTAATGTAATGTAAATGTAAATGTAAATTGATACTTGTATAGCGCACTACTCACCCGCAAGGGTCTCAAGGCGCTTGTACGAATACCGCTGTGGAACCCATCCTGGCTTTCCCTGTGAGGCGTCCACTCCTGGGCACCCCCAAGGTGGAGGCCAGGCATCCTTTGCGTTGTGGGGGCCGTTGTGGAGATTAAGCAAGCTATTGCCCAGAGTTGCAGAGTGGGACTCCATGATTGGAATGGCACCGAGGCGAGAATTATCAGGTCCGTGGAATTTTTGAGCCCAAGACCCGCCGAGGCGGGGAATTGAACCCTGGTCCCGGGCTAGACCTCTGCATCAGGGTCTGCCGCTCTAATCATTGAGCCACACTTCTCCACTATCATCCCTCCTTCGCACCTGAAGCACCCAACATCGGTGGGCATTCGTCTCCCGAGCCCCTGGTCACTCTGAAGTGACCCAGACTCTGTCCCCTCTGCTTACAGGTTCCTTCCATCCAGAATTCAGGCTTGGATTCACCCGGACCTTTTTCACCTTCACGGCAGCAGTACTTCTTCACTTCCTTCCATAGAGAACGATAAGCGTTTCCGACGCCACTTCTGACCTATGCACCCGGCTTCCCTGGGTTAGGTAGCTCTGGTACTATGGTATCCACGGGTGGGGTGGCTCTTTAAACTCTTAAGTTTCAAAGGGTTCGCTCGAAGTCCTCCTAGAAAGGTCCTTAAACTAACTTTGCAACAGCGACTTTCCCATAGAGCTGTAAGGAGCACGTGGTCGTGTTTCCTCACTGCACCCGTCCTCCGTGGGTCTCCCGTGTCATCACCTGGGGGTGGATCCTTCGGGTCCCAGCGATTCTACGTGCTCTAGGCACTGTGTCTAGTCAAGTCGCGATTGTTATACCACTATTTTAGTATATGGTTCGGTCTCCCCCTGGAGCCCGCTGTGTATTGTGCTACTTACGACTGTTCTATTGATCCAGTATTGTGTGCTTTATGTTCTATCCTCGTGTAGAGGATAGTAGAGAGTGTTATATTAATAAATACATATTTTTATATAACTACTGTGTGGTTCTCCTTCATTTAGTCATTCAGGAGGTGATATTCTGGTAAAACAAACTGCTTTACATTCCTTCAAGATTAAGCCTGAAGGCTGCTCTCCATAGCTACCACTAGGATAGCTTTCATAAAGGTTTTCTTTGACCTCATACATCATAAGGGTTGTGTGGATTGGTACAGGGTGCCCACTTTAACTAGTGGACAGCATATACAAAGCCACCTTCTCACAATTACCATAAATTACTGGCTCTTTACATGCCCCACCGAGCCAGCATATCGAGTGGAGCGCCACGCCATGGGAAGCGGTGGTTACCCAGCCGCACTATATCACAGGAGCCGTGAGAAATCACTCGCAAAGCACACGCGGACAGTATTCCGGGCATGGCGAGTGGCAACGGAACTGCTGGGGTGGGACTCCAAATTGACAGAACAAACCTCGCTCTGGACATGCGACCTGCTGAGTGAAGTGGGGCACGTACAGGGCTTTCGTAGGTGGAACCTCACTAGAATAGATCGCTTTGGAGATATCTGGGAAAATGGGGCCATGATCAATTTTGAGGATCTACAAAACAGAATATCAGGTGGCTGATAAGGAGCGATTCCGCTGCCTGCAGTTAAGGCATGCCTTAAGATGTCACATACCGGAGGGGGAAGTGCTACCCGAATACTCCTCGCTGAAGGACCAACTATTAATTGATCAGATGCCGGATAAGGCTGTCTCTCTCACTTACCGTAAGCTCATGAACAATTTCCCGGCCCCCTGGACGGAGGCATTGGAGACAGACTTGGGGCTCCTGGAAGATGAGGACAAGAGGGAGGCCATACAGAGCCCCAGGGAGATTGCTATACGAGTACGGTTCAGATTGATCCAACTCCGGATCTTACACAGGTCGTATGCCCCCAGGACACTCCAACACCGATTGGGTCGATGCGACTTTGACCAATGCACTAGGGGTTGTGGGGAGGTTGGCTCCTCTTTCATTACCTGGGCCTGACCCAAACATCAACGCTATCGGACTGGCGTGGCCTGGGCCATGACCAATGTAGTGGAGCTTCCAGTGCAAGCACAGTGGCACCTACTGGGAGGGACAGGGAAGGTAAACAGGCCAAACACACTAAAACCTGGCTCATGCTGGCCTTGGGGTGGCAAAGAGGGACATTGCAAGAATGTGGGGGGTTGCCACTCCCCCAAAGATTAGGGACTGGGAAAACGACCTAGATTGGTGCCAACAGGCAGAGAAAGTGGTCTACCAGAGTAGAGGTTGCCCCCAAAAATGGGAGAAGACTTGGATCCCATGGGAGAAGTGTAGGAATTCATTGTGTAGGACCAGGGAGCCGCTGGACTAGAAAGGGATTGGGAATCCGCTCTGCAGTGATAAGACATTGTGAGTCCTGTATAACTTCTTCCTGCTCGCTACCCCCGTCTCTGTATTATTGCAATGGTGTACTAACCAATTGTTTCACAAAAAGAATGTTTAAAAAATATATATATAGCAAGAACCTTGGAAATAAAGTGAAGAAAAGCATGAGGTTGATGAAATAAACCAAGTCTGAAAACTAATTAAGAAAAACGCTTCTGCTGCATATAGCTTAATATTATCCACACAAAACACTAAAAAGGTTCTATCAAAGCGGTTCTTAACCTGTGGTCCAAGGACCCCCGATGCCTGCTCAGGAGGTCTGCAACTGCTTACAATATTAAATAATATTAACATATTATTAAAGTGTATATAAATACAGAAGTACAATTTAAAAATGTAAAACGTTCTGTAAATATGAAAGAATTTCAAATTTGAGGCTACAATTTAAGTTTGTATCCTCAGATTGCTTTGTGGGAGCATGCAAGTGCACCAAACAGATTATAATATGCAGAATGGGTGGCCTCAGCTGAATTTAGAAAACTCTAATCTTACCATTGAAACGTAGACTTTTTGTATGTGTGAATCAAATATTTCATCATTTGTGTATTTGTTCAATACATTCTTGTGTCTGTATTTTTGTATACTGCTTCCAGTTCAGATCTTCAAAATTGCTTACCCAGGTCAAACAGGATTACTTTAGAAGCCATCCCAGAGTCATTGGCTGATCATCCAACTACTGTAGAAGTCATTTTCATGTCATCAGACATCATCAAGGTCTTGAAGTCATCAGCAGAGCTTAGAAACTTGAGCCTGATGATTGCAGGATGACTTGAAAATGAGTATCTGACGACTTCACAAGCTGTGACTATTCGCGATGACTTCAGGAGGATTTAAGAATGAGCAGCTGATGACTTCACAAGGTGTGACTATTCGCGATGACTTCAGGAGGATTTAAGAATGAGCAGCTGATGACTTCACAAGGTGTGACTATTCCTGATGACTTCAGGAGGATTTAAGAATGAGTATCTGATTACTTCATAAGATCCAATGGTTGTTGATGGTTAGAGGATGATTTGAAAATAAATATCCAAAACTCAACAAGCATCATTTCTTTTTAACATATTGAAATTCATCCTGATGTTTTGAGAATGATTTGCTGATTACCCCAAGAATGCACCCACTATTTTGGTTTAATTTTTTGTCAGAAAGGTCCAACCTGCTGTGTGATTTAGAATTATTTGCTGATTACTACTCAGTGAACACTATTTAGGTATTAAATGAGTTTTCTTTAAATGTAAATTAGCAAACATTAGATATGTAATAACAATCACAGGTAAATATTTTAGAGTCTTTTTTATACTACATCATTTTTAGGGCTTGCGACCTGCGTTGCAGATCGCAGCCCTGCTCGCGCAGGCGAGAGCCCTTTTTTCTGGGTTGTGAAAACGGACCCTGGAGTCGCACACGCTTGTGCGTGTGCTTTTCCTTTTGGGTTCCGCTATTGGGCTTTGATTGCGTATTTTTTTTAAACAGAGCACGCAATAGGCCAAAGGCGGGCGCATTGCTCCGCCCATGGCCTATTGGTGTCTGTTACGCGCACCAAAGCCCATGTGGTTTCAATTATCGAGCCCAGACACGGACGCGATAATTGAAAACATATGGCTCGCTGTGGCGCGCGCGCACCACTCGCGGGCGTGGTTTTTTTTTGTGTGTCAGTTTCAGGCTTTCCTGTTGAGGGTATAATTAGGGGGAGGCCGCTCCCCGGCAGTAGCTGCTGCTCTAACCTCCCTGCTGCAGGCAGAAGCCAAAGCCCCTCCCCAGCCGTCGACAGCGGTTCCCTCCCTGCAGCCGGCCGCCATGGCCCTTCTCTACACTGTAATCAGGGTGCTGCTGGGAGTCTTCTTCCTGCTAGTGGGGGCATTGAGACTGACGGATCACATATCAGCTGAGATGAACCAGCAGCTGGTGAGTGGAGGGGTATTGTAATGATGATAGGAGTGAGCAGCCGAATGAGTATGTAAGTTTGCTGGTGGGGGCGTGACAGGGTCCTATCTCGTGGGGCTTTTAAAATGCATTGACAGTCCTGTTGTTTGCTGGGCTTTCCGAGGGGGCGTGTGTGCTTCAGCCATGTTGATCATGTGCGAGGGAGGGATGTGTTTTAAGTGACTCCCCCTTTAACGGACTTATATTTTAATCCTGCAGGGCTGCATGTCTATATTTTTGTCGTGGGGCGGGGCATCAATTTTTTCCCCGCATTTGCTTCAATGCTGTGATTCTTTCTGGTTTTCCTCTCCCTCCGTCTATGCCTTGGTCTTGGCGTGCGCTCCGATTGCTCCTCTTGCCTGTGTTTAAACAGGGCTCTCCGCCACCCCCCTTTCCTGGCCGAGCTTCTTGGCTCGGTAGCGACAGGGTCGCTGGCTGCTCGAGTCTACCAGTGAACGTGAGACTAAAACCATGCCCCGCTGCCAGAGCTCAAACACACCCCCCCCCCCGACGTACATCCATTAACAACCTACCTATCCTTGGCGATGCATACATGATGAGAGCAATCTCTGCAGTTTATTCCTCACTTGAATGGGTACGTTAGACTTTTTGATGTAGTGTCCTCACAACTAACTGGTGCCACAATCTGAGGAGGGTGGCACGTACCAACGTAGACCTTACCCACCTCACAAAAAAGTTCTAACTGTTCAAGGACAAGCGGGACAGATTAGGTGCAGAGTTGGTCTCTTCTAGACTTTCCCAGACACCCAGTGGTAGAATGTGCGGCCTCGGGCCAGAGCTGGTCTCTATAGGCAATTCTGGCACGGTGCCTAGCGATACAATCAGCCTCTCCCTCCCCAGGGACACCGGACCTCCCACAGCATGCCCCAATCCGTCCATCACTTCTCTGCAGGCCAATAGGCCGGGGTCCTCGGCTTATACAAATGACCCAGTGGGGGTCGCCGAACTCCAGTCATGATTAGGTGGGAGTCCAGAGAAGTCACAGGGTTAAGAACCCCTGCTCTGTCATGTTTATGGATATGTTCAAATAAAACAGGAGATATCCATGCTACATTTGAACATCTTCTCTTTGAACCAGTTTGGCTTTCTCCGTAGATAACCATTTTAATACCAGCAGTAGGAGTAAATGTATTCAAATAATCACTCACAGAACCACCTATGTTTGATCTCATATACTATACGATTAACTTAAGAAAATCAAGCTGAGACAGTACTGCAGAGTCTGAGTTCAAGAGGACCTGGTATAAACTTAAATTACAGGGGGGGCGTGGCAAAGATGGCGGCGAGATAGGACGTGTGTCTCTATCCCTCCGGCGCCGCCGTTCCTCAGCCTTGCGGTATCTCCCCTACTGGCGCCCATCCAAGCTTACCCGTGTGTCCCTTGCTGGCCGGTAATTGTTCCGGACCTGGTGGCGGTGTTTGTCTTGAGCCGCGGTGCTGGGGACTGCGCTCACGTGGCATATCCCTCACCGGCCCCGGCATTGCTGCGGCCCGACGTGAGGTCGGCGGAGAGCCTAGCGCCCGAGGTGTGCGGGGGCGGAGCACCTCCCTGGCTGTTTGGAGCTCGCTCAGTGTGGCAGCGGTACCGGTGTGACGGCGCTTGAGTGTGCCTTGTGGCAGACGCAGTTCTGGGAGCCCTTCTGTGTGTGGCGGAGACCGCCGGAACGGGCCCGCGAAATGGCGGCTGCAGTTCTGACGGCCTGACGGGACCTGGAGTGTGCAGCGGAGGTCCATCCTGAGGCCTGAGCCCTGAGCCTCGCGAGCAGCCTGCGTGTGACGGCGGGACGTGCAAGGTGAGGAGGCTCGGGTGCTGGTGCTGGAGGGCATCAGTCCGCGCATCGGCGGACGGAGCTACGCTTTGCAGGAGCAGCGCGCGGCCTACCAGTGGGGCCTGACATGTGGCTGTGGGAGAGTAGCTGAGTCAGCGCTGGGCCTCGTGACGGAGGAGGAGCGCGCACAGGCCCGGGCTGTGGACAGTAAGCTGGGCCTCCCTGGTAGGGACTAAACGATCTGCTCTGCTGTGGCCTGGTCCCGCTATCCTGCGTGCTGCAGCTGGTGTGCCTGAAGGCTTCTATGTGGCTGGTGCTGCCCTGAAGGACAGAGTGTTGACGCCTGTTGGGTCTGAAGGCGGTGTCTCTACATCAATCAAGTGCCTATGAGATAGCCTCTGGAGAGGGGTGGCTGGGTCTGTTGTGTCCTTTGCCCGCCCCCCCCGTCTGGCTCCATCTCTGCGTTAGGGGGGGTGATCGGGCTTGGCCGTCCTGGCTCTATCGCTCTGCGTGTGCCTTGGCCTTGACTGCCCAGCGAGTGGTGTTTGGTCTCGGAGGTGAGCCTTTGCTTGACCCATAGGCGCATGCCCAGCTGCAGAGGGGCGACAGCAGGTGAAGTGCGGTGTCCTCGTCGCCCAGGAGGAGTCTTGGCCTGTGCGCGCTGTTCTAGCTGGCCGGTGTAGGTGCAGTTGGGAGCTCAGGTGCTTGGCATCGGCTAGGTGGCAGCTGTGGAAGCGGAGAAGCATGTGTGCGCCGCAATGGCAACGTCTCGTGGCCGGAGGGAGAAGTCGGTGAAAGACCTTATGCAGAAGCCGGCGGGCTCATCGGCTCTACAGCCTGCAGTCGGGGTTCCAGCGATGGATGAGGAGGACGCGCCAGCGACCAAGGCCTTTATGCTTGAACTCTTCTCTGCTATCAAGGAGGACATTCAGGACCTTCGGTCGTCGCTCTCTGCTGATTTGCGCGAGGTGCGGCGGGACGTTGATGACATTGGGGAGCGGGTTGCGACACTAGAGGAACACAATCTCTGCATGGAGGACGATCTACATCAGCTTCAGCAGGAAATGTTGCGTCTGAGGGACCAGAACGGAGAGCTCCAGGCGCACGTGGAGGATTTGGAGAACCGCTCCAGACGTAACAACATTCGGATTCGTGCGGCTCTTTGGAAGAGTGAGGGCGACGACTTGCGGGCCTACGTTAGTGCTTTGTTTCTGCAGATTCTCGGGGATGAAGAGTCAGAGATTCAGTTGGACCGGGTTCATCGGGTGGGCCTGCCGCGGGGGGTCAACGCTCCCCCTCCTGATATCCTTGTCTGCGTTCATAACTTTCAGCTGAAGGAACGTATCCGGCGTAGGGCGCGGGATCTGCACCCGGTGCAGTTGCGAGGTCATCACCCCATGCTTTTCCAGGATCTGGCCACCTCCACTCTTAATAAGCGCAGAGCTTTTAGGCCCATTACCAGCCACCTTCGCGAGCACCAAATCGCTTACTCCTGGGGCCACCCGTTTAGACTAATTTTCAAGTACAAAGGCACATTGCACCAGATTCGTTCTCTAGAGGAAGCGTGTGACCTGCTGCACATTGAGAAGCCTGCTGATGAAGCGGGAGACGGGGGACCACCCCCCCGCAGACGCCGTCACTCCTCCGGGTGGCGGCGTGTAGGAGCACCGCGGGTGAGCCCTGCTCCTGACATGGCAGCTAGTAGACTGGAACGCGAGGCTGTCCTCTCTTCTGTATCGCAGGCCACGGACAAGCCAGGGACACCTTGAGTTACTTATTATGGTGACCACTTGGTTGCTTTGCCGGTGCCGGAGGGAGGAGATGTTTGGCAGTAAGTGATTTTCTCCGCGACTGAGTTGTCGAGTTAGCAACTGCGGTCGACCAGTGGCGGTTTGGGCTTGCGCCACGTTTCCCCACACTCTGAACTTTGAGACGAACTTTTGTCATGTTTTTGGTTTGCTCAATGTTTTGTATTTTGCAGGGGTTTTTTGTTTACTTGTTGTACTGGGGGTGCTTGGGTTTTCTTTTGGGGCTCCGCATCAGTTCACGGGTTGCCACGGCAGTTCGCTGGTTTGAGTCTGCTGGCCTGTGTGGCCTCTGGGGGGACGATCTAGAGCCCGGCGTTTCCCGATTACTGTGTTGGGTATGGACTTGAAAGTTGTTAGTTTAAATGTACGGGGGCTGAATAATCCTGACAAGCGGGCCGCTATCCTCTCCTTCTTAGAGAGTGCTGAGGGTAATGTATGTTTACTCCAGGAAACCCACCTGCTGGACTCGGATACTAAGCGCATGCAGGATAGACGGTTCCCACAGCAGTTCTGGTCCTCGGGTCGTCTAAGAAAAGTGGGGTGGCGATTCTTCTTAGTGCGAAATCGCAGTGCAAAGTTGTTTCCACGGTGGCAGACATAAGGGGGCGGCTGTTGGCTGTCAGGATACAATGGGGGGACGCTTGTTTGACAGTTGGGTCGCTATATGCCCCGAATGCTGGTGCTTGCCTCCCCTGATTCGGCGCTCTTGATTGGAGGAGATCTCAATGTGGTGATGGACCCTAACTTAGATAGGTCAGAGCAGCGATCAACGCAGGCTGGGAAGCAGTGGTTGACTGACTGCGGGCTGTGTGATGTGTGGCGAGTTCAGCATCCGAATGCGCGTGACCACTTATTTCTCAGTGGCACACAAAACATATGCGCGCCTTGACCACTTTTTAGCCTCTGCGTCCCTTCTCCCTTTGTTACACGCGGCGGATATCACTCCCCGCTCCCTTTCGGACCATGCTCTTATTTCGGTGCTCCTTCCTGCACGATGCTTGCGGTCAACACCCCCGGGCTGGCGTCTTCGTGACTCCCTTCTTCATTCCGAAACTGTCATCAAGCGCGTCCGAGATACTATAGTGCACTACATTTCGGAGAACGAGGTGGAGGGTACGGCCCTGGCGTCGGTGTGGGAGGCGTTGAAATTAGTAGCGCGGGGTGAGTTCATAGCGATTGCTGCATCTTACGCGAAGCTCCGCAGAGAGAAGCGTGAGGAGCTGGAGCGGGAAGTGGGAGAACTGGAGGCTGTCCATAAGCAGACCGGTGCGCCGAGGGTATGGAGGGAGTTAGAGAAGCGTCGGCGTATGCTAAAGCATCTAGATAGGGCAGAGCACACTCTTCTGTGTTTGCGGCACAAATTCTACCTCAGTTGAGATCGGTGTGGGAGGATGCTTGCTCATAGGCTAAGGACGCAAACGCAGACATCTGCAATCCACTCTATTCGGGATCAGGATGTGGTTGAGCATACCTCGGATGCCCTCAATGTTGAGACCTTCCGCCGGTTTTATCAGCGCCTTTATGCGAAAGATGATGCTCCCATGCAGGATGTAAAGGACTACTTACGGGCTTGCGATATCACTCCTTTAATTGCATCGTCAGCCGCCACGCTTGACGCCGCCATCTGTGTTGAAGAAGTGGTCTCGGCGATCTCGCGCCTCAAAGTTGCTAAGTCCCCGGGCCCGGATGGCTTCACAGCCTTGTTTTATAAAACGTTCTGCAGGAAGCTGGCTCCCCTTTTAACAAGGCCATTTAACTCCTTTCTCTTATCTGGAGCGGTGACACCCTCCATGTCTGAGGCGGCTATATCTGTGATTCTTAAACCTGGAAAGGATCCTGCGGAGTGTGGGTCGTACAGACCAATCTCCCTCCTTAATATTGATGCGAAACTCTTCGCGGGTGTTTTGGCTGCTCGACTCAGCCCCCTTATGGATGACATTATTGATCCGGATCAATCTCGTTCCATTCCGATGCGTCAGGGTGGGGATAACTCGAAGTGTATTCTGCACCTCCTGGATCTTGTTCACCGATCGCGCACGCAGGACTTCCTGCTCTTGATTGACGTGAAGAAGGCATTTGACCGCGTGGATTGGGAGTACCTCTTTGCTGTGCTGCGTGGCTTCTGGTTCGGGGATAACTTTATTCGGTGGGTCAGCTGCCTGTATGCCTCCCCCACGGCGGCAGTGAGAGTGAATGGGTGTAAGTCGGCGCTTTTCCCCATCGCCCGGTGCACGAGGCAAGGCTGTCCCTTATCCCCACTCTTGTTTGCGCTCTACATAGAGCCTTTTGCCCAGCGTATTCGGTCAAACCCTGACGTTGTGGGCCTTAAATTTGGGGCTGATACGCACAAAATCACCATGTATGCAGATGATGTCATTCTTTCGCTTACACAGCCACGGTCCGCGCTTCGTTACCTGACCCAGGAGTTATCTGCCTTTGGGGCGGTGGCGGCGTTCAAAGTCATCTTTACAAAGTCACAGATTCTGAATCTTTCCGTTCCGGTGGACCTGCAGCAAGATTTTCCCTTCCCAATGGTCGCACTCGGATGTTATGTACCTGGGCATTCGGCTGACGGCGTCCAGCCAGAAATGCCGCTCTTAACTATGCCTCGTTAATGGAGCAGACGGCCAAGGCATTGATGGCTTGGACGCGGTCCAAGTTGTCGTGGTACGGACAGATGGCGGCAGTCAAGATGACAGTACTTCCTCGTATTTTGTATATCTTTCAAATGCTCCCCTTGAGTCCTCCGCCGGGCACGCTACGAAAACTACAAGGCGTTCTGAATAGGTTTTTGTGGGATAATAAGAAACCCCGACTTGCGCTGGCGCTTGTATCTTCACCTAAGGCGCAGGGAGGGTTGGGCTTCCCTTTAGTGAGCGCTTATTACCAGGCGGCGTGCCTCCGCTACATTGTAGAATGGAACCAACCTCTTTCCAGTAAGCACTGGAATTTTATGGATCAAGCAGTGGCCGGGCGAAATATTTGGCGGGAGCTGTGGCTTCCGTGCCGACAGAGCGTGGGGGCTGTATTCCTCACCGATTATATCCCCGACCCTCAGAGTGTGGGATCGGCTTGCGGGGCCGAGGGGTTGGACCACGTTTCCTTCCCCGATGTCCCCCATCGTCGATAACCCTGATTTTCGGCCAGGATGTGCGTGTCCGATTTTTCAGCGCTGGAGGGAGGAGGGTTGTAAACGTGTAGGCTCTTTTTGACCTTGAGGCGTGATCCCCTTTCCCCAACTACGCAAATATTTTGATCTTCCAGCTTCTGATGCCTTCCGTTACTCGCAGGTTGTTCATTGGGTTACGCGCGCGGAGATCTTGGCGCTTATGTCTCGACCCCTCACGGCCTTTGAGGAGTGGCTGGTGTACAAAAAAGGGGACCGCAAGCTCATATCTGAACTTTATTCTATGATCACCTCGCGCTCACCGACATGACACACGAGGGCGCAAATTAGGTGGGAGGCGGAACTGGGAAGGCCCTTAACACACAAGGAGTGAGAACACATCTTTTATCGGGCGCTTCTAACGTTGCAGGGGCGGAATCTGCATACAAAGTGGTTGCTTATTGGTATCATACCCCGGTGCGCGTTAAGACCTGGGATGGATCCAGATCGGACCGCTGCTGGCGAGGGTGTGGTCTGCCTGGCACCCTGGTGCATTTGCTATGGCACTGCCCGAAGCTGGTACGTTATTGGACGGCCATCCTAGATGATATAGACGCGGCCTTTCGGATCACCTTGCCACGTGCTCCTGAATACACACTGTTGGGTCTTCCCCATCCTAAGTTTTTCCCATTGAAATCACTGCGGGGTAAACAGATTGCCATGGCCTTGTTGGCGGCCCTTGTTTAGCGCATTGGGGGTCACTGGTAGCCCCGGATCCCCGAGATTGGATCCTTCGACTTTGGCAGCAGCTGGCTATGGAGCGTTTGTCGCTTGGTACCGATGGGAAAGGCAGGGAATTTCCTAACTGTGGGCACCGTTATTGCAAATTCTCACTAGAGACATGAGGGAGGTTACTTGCCCGAAATATTTGCAGATCCTACAGCTCATACCTTTAGAGCCACCTGGAATAGCCAGTGCTGGAATAGCTAGATGATGGTCCAGTTCTTGGGGGCTGTAGTGTGTCATTGGTGGTAGTGCTCGAACTGATGCGGCCTCTGTCTCTTACATTAGCTTGAATTAAACGCGGGGTCGTCCTCCGGGGTGTAGACCTTCACGCTGTGTCATTCTCCTGGCTTTGCGCTCTGCCGGCAGTCTGATGTAGGCAGTTAAGCTGTGTACACTTGTTTTCGCAACCACACAATAAAACCTTGAATTCTAATCTTAAATTACTAGATCAGATATAAGGGACTATTTAAGGAGCAAAAACAGCACTAGAGACTAAAGAGGGCTTCTGCTTTGTATGAGGTTTAGCAATTGTCAGGCTAGGTGGGGCTGCTGGTCTACAACTATCAACACTGGTAACGCACAGCTGTAAACTAACCAAAGAGAGTTAATAATTTATGGGAACATGTTTGTGAGGTTTGGCTCTTCTCTTAACAGTCATGGCTAGAGTGGACAGTCCTGAATGCCAACTTCAAACCAGAGACACAGATACCACACGCTTTCAACATGATGCAAATATTCAGCCATTATAAACTGGGTTCAATAAGGAAACAGCATTTGCCTTTCACTATTCAACTTGAAACTGTTTCTTTCCATCTTTCCCAGTCAAAAGCTTCCACTTACTAGATAATCTCTAAGGCAAACAGAGACCCACATAAAGAGACCTCCCCCTGTGTTAGTCCCAAGGTGAAGGACGAGATTGTCTTGCATGAGTAACGGAGTTCGGTACTATCAATAATCTTAATTTGACTGTGACGAGGGCAAGACTGGTCATGCTGCCACTCTGGCCTTTCCCCAGGAGGCTGCAGTCTACAGATCTGCTTTCAGAGTTGGATGGTCTACCATAACTCAGCCAAAGCCCCCATGGCCCAATTACAGTATGTAAGGAAATACCTCTTTTTGTGTGGTCACTTCCATGTTTTTCAAATGATGCTGCTGTTTTTTTGACTCAGAGAGCACTGAGGCTGCTAAGCAGACCTCAGTGCCAGTGCCCGGACCTAAAGTGTATGTCGAACAGGCAGTACCCAACTGGAAATGCCTAACTTACCTGTGAGTCCCAAGGAAATGGTACCTCGGTACCCAGGGCATGTAAGTTAGAGGGGTACAACAGGGCTTGCTGCACTGATTGTGCCACCCTGAATGTCTCCCAAGTAAACAAGTCCCCCAGTCCGCCACTGCAGACTGGTAGACCAGTCGTGCACAGCTAGCCCAAATGGCAAAGGAACTATTTCCCCAGGACATGTGAATATGTCACCCCTCTGACAGGCCTACTGAGCCCTAAAGGCAAGGTGCAACATATGTCACAGGCAGAACATGTACTTCACATGTCCTGACAGTAAAACATTCTAAATTAAAGTTTTTACTGTAGAAACACCTGGTCGCCTAATTGCTGAGTACAGGGTTACATGCTGGCCCCTCAGCTGTGCTAACTCCTGAATGGTGCTACCAAAGGGGGCACTCCACGGTATCAAACAACTCCTTACATTAAGCCTGACATGTATCTCAAGTCGAAATTAATGTAACTTGTTGCAGTATGCATCTTTAGCAAAGCTGCCTCTTTGTTGCATTTAAAATCCATGTCCCTTCCTGGGCACACATGGTGCCTGGCCCTCGAGACAGCTTTCTGGCCTCCTGGAGAGACGTGACAGTGACTCTCAGGAAGAACAATAATGAGGGATTACAGGCCAGGGAGGTGTTACCTACCACCTGCAGGTAGCCACTTGGGTGTTATCCTCAAAAGGCAGGCTTCAGAGGAGAAGCCGCCATTGAAGGGCAGATGTGTTACACCAGGGAAAAGGGCTGCTCCATTGTTGAGGTAGACAGTCTGGCACAAAAGGCAGAGAGGGGAAACCAGTTACCAAACCGGTTTCACCAGAGGGTGTAGCCCTGAGGTAGCCACACCCCTGTTGTGGGCTAGTGAGGTCTGTACACCGGGAGAGGGGACTTGCCATCTTGGGAGTGGGCAAAATGATGCATCCTGCGATTGCACAGAAAGGCCACAGGAAGTGGTCACCAGGTGGAAAGGAACCTGGTAGGCCATTGCCTACCAGCCGCATCTTGTTCTAAGGGCACCTTCTGAGCTTAAAGGGGGCACCCCTGGCACCCCAGCCTCAGATCTCAACTGATTTCGGAGAAGGACTGCCCTGCTGCACTGAGGGGCCAACAAACAGAGGATGCACCGACTACGACTGCACCTGACGGCTAGCGAAGAGAGGGACCGTGGCTGTGTTGTCTTACTCAGGGAGGGAGTCAAGTCAAGAGAACACCAAGGGCCAGCTGACTGGCTACTGCTCACAATACAGTGACACACCAGCTGAAGAAACATGCTGGGGCAAGTTGGTTTCCCAAAGTCTTCAAGCCGCTACTACAGCCGCCGTGCAGCACCAAGGACCAATACCTGATGCACAGAGACGCACCTGAGTTTGCTGAGCCCGGGAGTGCTGTTGGGGAGCAGCTGGGATCCTCAGAAGGAAAGTTATCGACCCAGGAAGGATTGGCCTGTGATCGCAACAAGGGGTAACTGGTAGGACAGGCTGGAGAGAACTTCGTGGGACTACGACCCTGCAACCAGGACCCTCTCACCATCCTCTTGGACTGAGGAATTCCTGCAGAAGTCTCCGGTCGACTACATCGCATCCACAGAATCCCTAGAGAATCATCAGCATCCTACATCCCTTGCATCAGGACCACTCAATAGCAATCCATTGCAACGCAGATAAGATGCCTGGAACTGTTGAGGGACTGCTTGTCCTGTGAAGGTAACTGATCTTGAGGACCGTGCTGGTCCCCCTGACTAACTCTATGCCGCAGCGCACAAGTAATTCTAACTGACCACAAAGAGATTTACTTACGTTTTCCTTGAGAAAGTTTCTAAGTGTCCAATTCGTTGACTTTGCTAAGGCTTGTTCATGGTTGAGTGAAATAGCTTTGCTTTATTATTGTTTGTAAAATCTATATCTCTGGAACCCTCTGGTGGATCTTTTTCTTTCTAGTGTCTAAATTCTTATAAAAATACAGTTTACTTTTAAAAATGTGTGTTGGATTTCTTGAGTGCCAAATCGATTTCTTCTTTAATGGTTTTGGTGCTGTTTAAATGCTTAACATCTCTGTGTAGTCTTGCTGCTGAGTGCCACAGCCACCCTGGGTTGAGCTAGGGTTTTACAGACAAAATCTACTGTATCTAAAAAGGTTGGTAAATGTATTAAGGTCGCACAACCACACCGCAAAATACACCAGATTTCCTCACACAGTAGCAGCCTGCTGCAGCACTAGGCTTGTTTGAGTATTTAAGCCATGGCCTATTTTGGCTTCCTGAATGTGGCTTGCAAATATCTTAGAAAAATGATATACTTTTACAATAATAATCAAAAATGTGTTTCATTTACTAGTTTGCTACATGAAATGGTAAGAGCCTAGGTTTAAAGAAGAAAAACCTGCTATTCAAGTTGTTACAGGAACCAGCATCCTTTGAGCAGAAAACCCCACACACAATGCCTCATTCTCACCTTTATGTTCGTTCTGCTTGAGGAACTCCAGCTGCAGTGGCTGCCCCGCTTTCGCCGCCAGAGCGATGGGCGTGGGTTGGCCAAGCTGGCCAGAGGAGCCGGTCACCTGAGCCCCTGAAAAGACCAGCAGCATTGTTTCTGAAATGTTGTCATCACTCAATACTGCATGGCACAGCGCCTGGGGGAGGGGTGAAGAGCAACTCATTGTTAGCTTCATGATGAGAGCAAAACATATAAGAAGCAGTGAAGGGGAATAGAGCAGAGTTCCAGAAAAACACAAGGCATGAATGTGAAGGATGCCTACCTCTTTAAAACTCCTCTCATCAAACCACAATTCTTCCAACCCCACGTTCACAAACAAGAAAACTGGGGTAACAATCCCTCACCACAGCTAGACAGAGGAATGCTGGAACATCCAATGACCCTAAAAATATTGATGTAATTCTATCTTCTCAACCAATTTACCAAAAACATTCCATTGAGAACAAAATCAGCTTCATAATGAATAATATAAAAAACAAATGGGTCAAGCCACGAACACCAGCAGAATTGTGATGATCAGCGCGAACCTCCTTTATGGCCGTCGGTTACCTCTCTCTACTCAACCACCACTCCAGAATGGAGCTCTTACGCTGAACTTAGTACATCTGATGCTGCCTGTGTCCTTCCCACTTCAAATCTGTGATTTACGCAGGAAACCAGATTGCATCTTAAATGATCAAACAGATCGATGAGACGCAGCCGTCGCTATTATTAGTCAATAAGGGAGGAACCTGGGGGAATGCCTAGAAATTGGGAATACTAACTACTAAATGGGAGGGAATCAGGCAGGAGTAAGGCGTGAACTAATAAGGTCCAAGGATGGGGTAAGAAGGGGGTTTGGTTGCAACAAATACAAGCACCCACCCACAGAATAGAATGCCCATTGCGGTTCACAACTGCACTTTTATGTGCAGCTAAAAAAGGACCTAAAAAGTTGTAAATGTACTCCAGTCCAGCCTTGGAGTACGTCAAACACCACACATTTCCGCACAAAGGTACTGCAACCCACTCCCCAAGAAAACTATGGTGGCAGGGACTGAAAAGACTATCCCATAGGAAATATTGTAATTTAAAATTTTATATATATTTATTGAGATGTCATTAGTGATGTCATAGAACATGTCATGACACTGTCATAAGCAGTGCATGGTGGGGAACCTGCTTACTGTAACTGGTGAATCTGTGTGTTTGTTAGTTCAAAACATTAGTGTTCACACTGACTAATTCACCTATCTATAATGTTACTTTCGTCTTTGTTTTTTTTCAGTGAATTTCTAAGGTTTTAAAAAACTCTTTTTATTGCACCTAACTATAGCATTATTTTAATCTTAGGTTTTTTCCAATTAATTTCTAGGGCTTTTAATGTAAATTATATTGTGAGTGTATGTATGGTAGAATGACTTTAAAATATATGTTGTGTTCTGACATTATTTTAGTAAAAGAATTTTTTTTTTTTTTTTTTTTTACAAAACAGGATACGGTTGACAGTTTGCAAAATATTTGTAACGTGTGTCTGTAATAAACAGATAAATATTCAATAGAAATTGTTTATTGGCTCAGTTATTGTAACTCTGATATCAACACATTTCAGGTGTCAGGTGTCATTACTCTTGCAATGACAGGTGTGCATAGTAGGGTGTGTAGAGGGACTGGCCTCTCTGCTGAGACTTCCCTCTGTAATGATGGGTGTGTATAATAGGGTGAGTGGGGAGGTACTGCCCTCTCTTTCAGATGAAAGGTGTGCATTGTAGGGTGCGAGGAGGGACTGCCCTTTCCTTTGAGACCTCGGTCTCTGATGACAGGTGTGCGTAGTAGTGTGTGGAAGGACTGGGTTCCCTACTCTCTCTGTAATGATACGTATGCGTAGGAGGGTGTGGAGAGGGACTGGGCTTTTCAGGAGAAACATCAAAGCAACAGTATCCTAATTGTCTTCTTCGGGGTGGATAGAATTTTACAACATCCTAGAGGTGGGACAGAGAGAAACTATTACGCATTACCAAATCCAAATATATAATTGAGCTCAATACTAAAATTCCATATGGGCGCAACAGTGGAGAAGAGCTGGCAACCCATATAGGACAGGGATGATTTCATTTGCAGTATAGTTATCCTTCAGTCTCAGGATGTGATGTCACTAACATTTCTGTTTTTTAATCACTTTCACATTTTAATAAGGGGACATGTAGCATGGGTTTAGTTGTACTAATCATTATCGTACAAACTACCAGCAATTTACCAGTGGCATGTTGTTATATGAATTATATTGGTAACGCATTCCACTATGTGTGGTTATCACATGAATTTTAATGTGATATAATTTCCTGTGTATTAATGTTCTACAATCCCTTGATCATTTTCGTTTCATTTTGTACCCTTGAGTACTTTATTCACATTGTTGTTCACCATACCACATCATGCTGTGTACCTGACTCCCTTCAGCAAGATATTTTATTTGTGGCTTTTCTTGCATACATCATACTAAGGAGATGAAATTTATTTCTTAACCCCTAAGCGGTATATTGTAGGAATCATATTTATGAGGGTACATTACATCAGGATTGTTGAATCAGGATTGTCATATGCTGTTTCACGGACTATGCGGGTGGATTCTATTCATTCGAAATTTGGGTACATTACCCTAGACTGCAAATCCGCTAAGTATTGACTTCTATGTATGATTAATTGTTTAGGTACATCACCCGTGATTATGAAGGATGGATTTCATAATATCTGGTTCTGATGCAGATGCGATAATTAGCCGCTATGACAGCAATTTTTGTATGACATTATATATCTATATTTTTACATGTGATTTTAAACATTTTCAATGCATTTATTTAATGGTTGCAATGATCAAGATATATATGTTTGAAACTTTATTGCGTACACAATAACATTTTTGTATTAGTAGTATATTTTCACTTGCCATGAACAGTGCTCGAGTATTTCTATAGGAGATTGCGCACAGGTCACATACTTGAGAAAGGCTTTGCCGAAACGAGTCATTTATGGGCACAATAAACTCTTTGTGCTGTTCTTTGGTGTGCCGCTGTTTTCCTTTGGGATTGCCCCGAGATACTCACTATGTATACATATATATATCTATGTATGTATAGCTATATACATATTTATTCATACATACATAGCTATACATACATACACACATACATATGCATATGTATGTGTATGTATGTATGTATGTATGAAGGATATCTATCCATCTATGTATGTATGTAGTTATATATATATAGATTTAGAGAGGAGGTATCTAAGGGACAACTACTGTGAAGATAATATATATTGTTTATAACTAATGTTTACGATCTCACAGGACTCTCGCAAGAACGTGAATAGTAAAAAGGGATAGATGAGTTCTCAATCCACTCTATCAGTAGGAATGCATATCGAGGCCCTTGGTTTTGGGAGGACGTTTGTAAGAGATAAGTACTGTAATGATTAGAAGGTTTTTTTTTTTTTTAAAACATATTCTTTGTTTATTTTGGGGGATATGCAGCTGATAAACACTCATGTTAAAAGGTTTGGAAAACACTAAAAAAACACCACTGAAATCCACACAAAAAGTAAACACTGAAAACAGGACAGCCTAACCATTTTATTGGGTAAGAATCCGTTAAAATGTTATTGGGGTAAATGCCTGAGTGCTTGTACCATCTCTTGTCAAACACCTGCAAATTGAATTCTCATTTTCTATTGGCAGCACAAGTGACAATCACCCAGAAATGGTAGCATTCTGACCTCCTGAATAAGGATCTGCGGTTGTCAAATGTCTGGCGCCTCTATGCCATGAAGGTGTTGTTGGTGACAGATGGCTATAGATTTCAACACTTTGAAATTATACGGGCCCCTTTAAAACAGCTAATTTGTGTAACAAATATCCATGATGATTCTGACATTAAATCCTCTGTACTCCACATCCTTCCCAAATGCCCTTATGTAGTACATGTCTGGAATAAACAACAATGGGAATGGAATCTCTACCCCGAGATAACAATGATGCCTGAGCCCCACCCCAGACCCATTCTTTTAATGCTCTTCACCACTTCTAAGTTGTGATCTGTCTTGGAATTCTCTCTGGCTGCGCCTCTGGTTGACAATGTAGACTTTTTTTTTTTTTTTAAAACCTTTATTGTATACGTCAATGTGTACACAGCTTGTTACCTACATCCTGCATTGGTACAGGCCGGTAGCGATAACTCAGCATATAGAGTGATAGGCATTATAGGGCAAGTATCGACCAATTAACACAGCTCTTATGCCTACAACCCTTAAGGGCCGGCAGCAGAATAAGAATAGTAGGCTACTCATGTAAGAAGCGAATGCATAATATAAAGCCAGAAGAGGTCAGCCAAGGAGTAGTCCAGGTTACTTTCATTTATATTAACTAACTGAAAGAAAACACAACATCAGCACCCTCCCAGGGTGTGTCCACCATACACAGTATGTGGAATGCCGTATCTTACAGCACGGGGCTACGGCGCCGCGCAGCGCACCGCGGAAGAGAGTAGGAGCATGAAGTGGCGCAACGCAGCCCCGGCACGCAACGCCGCTGCTCTGGGAGGGGGGGGGGGGTGGGTATGAACCAGTCAGGAAACCAAGAAAGTGGAGTTACCATCTAAGATGCCATGCCATCTACCCTAGCAGGGAACAAGGGTCCCCGGACCCTGGAGCCAGGGGGGAACGCAGAGCCCCCGCCCATCTCCCCCGAGTCTCAGGCCTACGACGCGTGAATGCTCCGGAGAGCATGCAGCCGATCAGGATGTGTCAAGAAGCACCGCGTGAGGTGCGCACCAGGAGGAAGGGGGGCAAGCGGGGTGAGGAGATGCAGCAGTGAGGAACGCCCTTGGGGCTAGGCGCAGGTCAGCTCGAAGCGGGCGGGCAATCCCCCCCCCGAATCCTCGCGCGGGTTTCCTCCCGCCTCAGTTGAGTCCGGA